>NC_134509.1:10977516-11296266 GCF_027942865.1 Odontesthes bonariensis
AAGAAAATGAGTGGAAATGACAAAAGATAGAAAGGAGAAAGGGGAAAAAAAACAAAATAAATGCAGCTGGCTGGCCTTTCGGCACCACAAGATATGCATATCTATCAAGATTTCAAAAGTTTCTTGTACTGTAAAGGGATATTCTTTTGAAGAGTGTGGGCAAAGTTAGCCACATCATTACACCCTCCAAATGTTTCCCTTAGAAATGTTTCCCACTCTAAAAGAAATGACTGACACCATGCAGTCAGGGGCACCTCCGTCAAAGTTTACTGAAGTAATGTAAACATCCAGTTGCCTTTATGATTCCTCCTCTGTCTTCATATGCGCCCCCCTCCCTCCCAACACACAAATTTCAATAGGAAGCTTGAACCACAGCACAAGGTTAATCAATGTGGTAGCTGGCAATAAATTAGGTTCAAGTGACAGGAGAATGTCCATACCTGTCTCAGCTGCTGGTGATCTGTGATTGGTGACAGCAGGCCCGGCTCCCTGGCCGGTGCTGAATCATCAGGAGCAGCTGATTTAGTTACGGCAGCTCAGACAGGGCCAATCTATCAATTGATCTGAGGTGTAATGCATTACCAGCTTGGGTCGAGGGAGCCTGGGCAGAATATAGTCATAGCCAGAAGCCATGGCAGGTGAAAGGGGGCTACTCTGCAAAACTGCGAGCAACAGGGAGAAGGATTTAGGGAGTGTGATCGCAAGCACACAAATGTCACAGTTAGCTGGATGTGGCACATAAAACTAAACAGGAGTTGTGAGGTAGAACGATCATTAGAGGGAGACTGATGGCCTTGTTGCCCACACAGCCCCTCTGGGAGTCGCCATGTGGAATACTCGCTCAACAATTGGGGTGACTGATTACATATGGTAAAATGTGTAAACTTATATGTGGTTTTTGCTGACTGCATGAGAGCATCTTCCTCAAGCCTTGGAGGTGAAAATGAGTGTTGCAACAATGACTAAAAGAGAAAGGAAAAACAAAGCGTGTAAAAACCGAGCACACGTAGCTGCTCAGGGAAGAGGATGGCGTCGGTCAGTAGGTAGCCTTCTGGCTGACGACAGCTATGTGCTAAAAAGCAGCATAAGCCTCTTTCTTACAGATGAATACAGGTAAGTGGGTGGCTGAATTATAGTGATGGAATGGTTTAAGGGTTTATTTACTGTTGAGACAAAGTCTGACAAAGGGAAAAAAATAAAAAAAAGTCCTGAAGGGCTTTCTGCAGTGTTAACACACGCGCATAAAGGTAAGATCTGAGTGATGGGACGAGCACCTTGTGGCTGTGTAGAATTCATATTTCCCTCCGAGACCATCTAGGCTCAGATGAATTCATAAACTACAAAAACCGCCAGCTGCCCACATCGTCTCTTCTCTTTGTCTCGAAATTTCTATTCAAGACCGTTTTACCGAACAACACCCCACACCACCAAAGTCCAACAACAAAAGATGGAGCAAGTTTTAATAATTCTCAAAGTACAACATGTTGATATGCCGTCTTAAGCTTTCTGCAGGGAACAGCTGTAACAAACACAGTGAGACTCAATGTGGCGCTGCAGGTTTTTTTTTTTAAAGCTAATTGGGTGTCTGTGTCTGGGTTTATGTGTGGGTGAGGTAGGGGCAATCAAGACTGATGATAGTGATAGATTCTGCCACAGAACCCCAGTTTCAGGCTGTTCATCGTCAAGTGATTTAAGAGAATTCCAATATTTCTATTTGTTTACAACCACAGCATACTGTAAATGCAAACAATAAGCCATCGACAACTTGATAACGTAATCGTGTCCTGTAGGGGTGAATTGTTAACATGGCATTTGCCCAACTTTCATAGCACAATAAAGATCTTGGTATGAGGGCAGATTGGCTGGTTAAACACACAGAACCATGCACAATTTGAAGATAGTGATGATCTGAAACGGGGCTGCCTGTGTCTTTTTAAAAAAATAAAAAATAAAATAAATACTTTCCATTTTTTTTTAAGCAAAAATAGCAGTAAACAGTGTTAGGGGGAACCCTGTAGGGAACTGGGCCACTTTCCCATCTGTTTTTTTTTTTTTTTGCCCCCTATCACCATTTCGGGCCGCTCATTACACGGCCGTGGCCTATTTCTCCATGTTCCTCTGCAGTAATCCTGACAACTCACACACAATTAGATTATTATCACTTAAAGGTCAATGCAGTTTCAAGCTTACTCGCAAAAGAATGTCCAGCTTTGGTGCTTTTTTTCACCCACTTTGTTTGAGTTTATTGTCCTTAGCACTCATTTTTCTTGTTCTGATTGTTTCTCTGATTATTTGGCAGCATTCACATCATATACGTAGTGCTACGAAAACAAAGCAATTAAAGGACTGCAGGTGAATAAGTGTGAGAAATTCTCACTTCAGAGTAGATATGCCATCACATGTTTTTTTTTAGTTTTTTTAACTTGACAGTAATTTGAAGAAAATCCATCCATCTAACAGTTGTCTGTTTTTTTTTTTTTTTTTTTTGTTTTAATCATCGGCAAATGTAAAATAATCCACAACACCAGTCAAAGGATATTCAAATGTGATACCAAAGTCGGTCTGAAACTTCAACTAAAAAGAAGAGTTTTGCGCTCAGTGGCACAGTGTAAACAGAACAAGCCTTACGCGCTTTTCCTAGCTTCAAAATGTGCTTATTGCTCCCATTGAAAGGCAAAAAAAAAAGAAACACAAAGAAATACTGTTGTATTGAAGTCTTACACATCATTTTATTGACGGCAAATGATCGATTATATGCAGATATCACTGGTTGTGATGATTTATCAAACTATATGAAAAAGATTGCAGGAATGGCACATACATGATATGCACCATACAGCACACCTGTAAATGGCTGTTCCACAAGGATCCACTTGTGCTTTGGAGGGACACAATTATCTGACACGCAGCTATAATGACGGCCTCATCATTATCTCTGAATGCCACCCTTCTTTGATGCCTGCTGTGTTTTTGTGCTCCTCCTCTCCCCTTCTCTCTTCCACACTTGTTACTTCTTGTTCCTCTCGCCATTTCTCCTCTTTTAATTTTCTTAATGCAATTAGCACAGAAGATAATTTGCATAAATAATTTGTTGGTTCCTTTTCATTTGGTTCTGTTGGTCTATTTCTGTTTTCTTTTTTTTTTTTTCCCCTTTCCCATTTGTCCTCACATCGTGGGTCCTCCACTTACGCCACTTAAAATGTCTCGGACCCGACAATAAATCATCGCTTCCCTTCAGTGTCCTTTGCTCTCCCTTCCATCTGTCAGTGCCTAATGCATCACACGACAAGCCGCAGTCCACCATGCACCGACAAACCACTTACTTTGAACAACTGAGCTCTATCAGCCATTGAAGGCTGGCTCAAAGACCGAATCCCTGAAGGGCTTTGCAGAGGTAAAAAACTGAGGTAAAATTCTTCTTAAGGCCCATCCCACATGCAGAGAACTCTTAATGTCCACCATTGCAGTCTTAGGCTGCGGCTACACGGAAACGTTTTTCACTGTAAACGATACTTTTTCTTATCGTTTCGCTGTCGCGGCCACACGGAGCCGGCGTTCCCACTACCCCAAAACGATAGTTTTTGAAAACGGGTTCCAGAGTGGGAAAGTTTGAAAACGGCCTCGTTTCGTTTCCATTGTTACAGCTAAAACGTTTTTGCGTCAGTCACACGTTGACGCTGGGAGCCAATTTTAACACTTCTCTATTGTCTCACAGCGTGGCGTGACACAGTGGCGTGTGTACTGCCTCGTTTCATCGTTTTCGTCTGGACAGCAGCGCGTTTCCGTGTGGTCGCAAGAATTTTCGAACCCGTTTTCAAAAAAAAACTCGTTTCGTTTTCGTGTAGCCGTAGCCTTAGAATCACAGTTTGGGAGACTGCTGAATCAACGAAGCCACAGTGGGTGCTGACAAGTCCCTGTAGATGGACCAAACAAAGTTCAGAGACTCCCAGCAGTGAAACATTCATCAATCAACAGGTACAGTTTAAGAGGGATTTTTAAGGATCTATGTCCGAAGTCTATAACTTAGCTAAGTCTGGTTCTCACTCATGTATGGCACCAGGCATGCATTATTTTTTTAGGTTGTGGCTTACCTATAAACTGTGTAACTGTCTCATCTTGGCAATCATTGGGAACCGCCACAGCTTTCACTCATCTCTGGGTTGTATGAACAATGTTTAGAGAATTGACGATAATATTTATATATTTTTTTTCTTCTGCATGTTCCCGTCATGCTGCCAGCTTGTTTTTCTTCATCAATGAAACATTCGAAGGTATTTTGATTCATAATTAATCATGTTCCCACTTCTTTTAAATGATTGCAAAGCAAGCCAAGTAGGAGTTAGTAGCATAAAAACTTCATAAAAATATGATACGCAGTGTTTATATAAGGCATGGTGTTGCCATAGAGAGTCCTGAATATATCTTATGTGAAGCAGAGTTTTAAATCTCTTACTGTTTTTGTTCCATGATGCAACCCTCCCGATCCACTTAATCTCACAGGTGCTCTGTTTTTTCACTGTGGAGACGGAACAAGTCATTGGAGGAAACCTAGATTAGGTTAATCTAGGGTGCGTAATTATCCTAGAGACACCTATGTACAGGTTTTTTTCGAGGCTATGAAAGCATCGGCAATAATACTTGGATACAAAGCCGAAGGCATTAACAGGCATTTTTAGATAAAAAGTGTCTCTGCTAAATTAAGGGGAAACAGAGACACCACAGCAGCTTCAGCCTTCTTTACTGTGTGAGGTTCACATCGGCAGAGACTGACATCTTTTACTGCAACAGCAGGTGGAAAGTTTCAGGTTGTGTGCAGAGAAAAATACTACAATGGACCATCATTTGGCATTTCTTCAGGCTTAAACTGTAATTTAGTTGTTTTTGCCTGCCTAAGCAACTCATTTGCTTGTACTTGGTTTTCAAAATATTTACCGTATGCCAACAATTATCCTTGTTATCCACGTTTATGAATAAGGATTGAGATTGACACAAGCTTTGATGAGTAGCTTTCACTTCACATTTACCCCTACATACATGCATGCATCCACCGTTATTATGCAGAGATTACCATGGTGGCACCATGGTGTTATTAAGGACATCCTTGAATGGTTCCAAATTAAAGCCCTTAACAATGAAAAGCTTTTGATTTGACGTACCTGCTAAAAGGCAAGGCAAGTTTATTTGTATAGCACAATTCAACAACAAGGCGATTCAAAGTGCTTTACAGATACATTAAAACGGTAGAAATAAAAAGCATGATTTAAATTTTAAACAAAAAAGAAAGAAATAAAAACAATGGATAAAATCAGATACAATCAGTCGTTAAAATGTGATTAAGTTTTGAAACTCAAGCTTCAGATTTGGAGCTTTATTCAAATGCAGCTGAAAATAGGTGTGTCTTCAGCCTGGACTTAAATACACTGAGTGTTTCAGCTGATCTGAGGCTTTCTGGGAGTTTGTTCCAGACATGTGGAGCATAGAAGCTGAATGCAGCTTCTCCATGTCTGGTTCTGACTGGGAACTGATAGAAGACCGGATCCAGATGACCTGAGGGGTCTGGAAGTTTCATACTGGGTCAGGAGGTGTCGGTAGGCATTAATAAGCACTTGTTCTTAAAAAAAATAGCTATGGCAGGGAAATGATGCAATGGCATTGAGTTAGTAGTACTTAAAAAAAAATAAAAAAAAATAAAAAAAAGGCCCTTTTTCAGTTGTCACTCTGGAAATGTGAAATCTTGTAAACAGGGATGAAAGGAATAGCACTTTGCTCATTTATAGAAGTTCAGACGATGATGAGTGTAGTAGAATTTTTTTCATGCTGTTTTAAACTGGTTCTTAAATGTCCCTGATGGGGCTCTTGGCCAACTGCAGAGCTTTACTAGAGTTAGAGCAATGCAGCTGAAATGTTGCACGGGGACTGATCATCCCCGTGATCACTGATGATCCCACTGATCATAAGGCACTGGAGAAGCACCTTCGTCAACCAGAGAGCTACAGAGGAATACCAAACCTACACAAAAGCTCTCTGAATTAAACCAGCGAGGAACTTGGGAACCCCCCCCCCTCTTTCCTGAGGAGACAGTTGGAGCAAAGCTAAGTGTGCTTGTGTTGCCCACGAAGGACAACTCAAATACATTTTTTTAATCTGAGACACGCAATAAAATCCCATGGTCCTCCTAGTGGCCTCCATTCATTACAATGGACTCAAATGCTTGAGAAATTTTCAGTGATGGCAGATCTGCCCTTCAATATCTGTAACCATTAAAAGAACAAAAAAACAAAGAAAATGTTATATTTGGATCTGATAAATTTTTGCAGTCTTAAAATTTTTTGGCAATCCCAAAGCTATTGTAATCAATCATTCATTCATTCACATGAAAGTAGAATTGATTTAATTATTGAACCTATTGATGTCTAACCTATGGTTAATTATTGTTTCAATCTTTACACTGGATTATATCGTTTTGGTGTACCATCAAAAATCAATAGGTCATTTCCTCAACACTTTCCCATGCATTTGATAACAAACCAAGTCCCAAGATGCAGCTCTCGTTTTGTCTGTTTACTCACCAAATGTGCAAACTATAGCTCTACTAGAATGCTGCATGCCGCGCTCTCCCTTTCAATTATACTGCGCTCTTTGTCTGGAGAAGACACTGAATCCCGTGTAGGCGGTAACAAGAAACTATGGCTGTCTGAACGCCCTCGTGTCACCATCTCTGATTGAGGTGATCGAATAAATGAGACTTTAATTGAGTTTTTAGGCAAAGTCATATTAGGAGATGAGATAGAATTATCCTGGAACATATTAATGTAATAAAAAGCTCTCAGATCTGGCAGCTCTATTGCATTAGAAAGCTGCCAGCCTCTCTCCAATGCCAATCCACCTCCAGGGCTCGCCGCTTCGAGCAGTGCTAACATGATTGACATTGATAGCTGGATCAAACTATAGAATCAACCCTAATGTCATTAAGTGAGCAGACATGGAAGCAAAGACCTGGGCTCTAACTGTGTTAGCCGCTATATATGTTAGGGTTATGGATGCAGAGGGCTAAATGTATCGGGGAAATCAAGCAATGCAAGCCACAGTTTACACAAAAACAGTGGTGACTATGTTTGTGTAACCTTTGCGTCTTCAGATGTGTGCAGCTGCGTATGAAAAGCCATGTGCATGAGCATATATACATGCACTTAAGCACATTTAATGCTCTTGGTTTGTTTTATAGTTTTCTGTTGCAGAGTAGGAAATCCCCCAGTTTATGAATTAATAAGGACTGGTACGCTTCATATTATCTGTCAACAGCTACTGTATTCCTGAGGAAAACTGGATTAATCTGGCACAGCATTCACATGTACACTGGGCAGTAATTACATTTTTTTTCCCCTTATAACTGTAACACTCCGACAAATGTTGGCCAATGTTTTGCTATTAATTAGCACAAATGACGGTTTTCTACTATTCTATTGATGAAATAGTGAATCCATCGTGTTTCACATGAAAATGTATGATCTGAAATGTGTTTTTATTAACTTGCTGGCTATCCGCTGCCATCTTTTATTTTTTATTTAATTAAGTTCAAACTTGCGGTAGTGCCACCTCGTCAAATATTGCTGCAGAAAAACTCCCAGCTCTGAAATAATTCACTTTATTCCCCAGTCGGGTGGGTGGAGGGCTCTGAACGTGTGCTGGATTCAATCATTATCCATATGAGTTCACATATAGGAAGATGTAAATAAGTAATGACATTTCGCTGCTGGGCCGTACATGCATGAAATGCACACAGAAGCCCTCTAAATTTGGAGACGTTACTGATGATTACTACAGCTGTTGCAAATAAAACCAAGCAAACATTCTACATTTGTTTGTTCAGCACAAGAAAAAGTAGAACTTGAGAGCTATAGGTTACGTGGTGCTGCTGTGATACTGCAGCAATTTGGGAAGATCCCCGGCAGGGGTCAGGACACTAAAATGTTTCTTGATCCCCGCTGTTTAGTCAAAGGTCAAAGTTATTTTTTTCCAAGTCTGCCTTTTTCTTCTTACCTTTGTCACCTTTAGCTTTGCCTGTCATGACTCATGTTATTTTGTCCATAAATGTGGGTATTGCCTCTAATTTCAACTCTTGACATTTTTTTTTTTTCGTGTTGGCTTTTATTTTCTGATTGTCGGTAGCTTGGCATTTGAACTTGTTTCTGTTCCACAAACTGCTCGGTTGGCAGCACACGCGTGTCTGCCCTTCTGGGTAGCCATTGGCTCTCATAAGAACAAGGGATGCAATGTTAGATTTAAGTTGAAAGTTGCTGCTAGAACAGTATGAATTTGATTTAACTGAATACTTGATTTATCTAAAAAAGGAAAATTATTATTATTGCAGCATAAATACAATACAATAGCTATCAGTCATCGTTAAAGGTCATTGTGTAGAGTTATTACCGTGGAGAGGTTGACTTTTTCTTTGTTGCAGCAGAGCTGAGGAAGCATCTGACTGAACACACTTTGTTGTTTAATTGCTAAGTTTAATAGTTCAGCCTTTTTGAGTCGCAGTTATGCTGCTGCCCCAACAGATGGCTGTGAAGCAGATTGCACTCTCCACCGCAGAACAACATGCACAACATCTTGCTGCAATCACAGAAGGACGTCATTTTTCTCAAGAAGTCGGGTCTGCTTTGTCCCTTCTTGTAGACGCTCAGTGATGCATTTCCTGTTCAGTCTGTTGTCCAGGTGAACATGCAGGTAGCCCTCCACCTTCTTCCATCACTAACATACTCCACAATATTTGTGGTGCTGACGTTCTTCTTGGATACAGAATTTCTCAGTCTTGCAGATTTTGGTCTGCTTGTCAGGTATTCAATAATTCGGGTGATAGTGGAGACATCTATTTCTATTTTGTAGTAAAGACGCATAACAGTGTTCTAAAAGCACGGGAGAGATTAAGGAAGATCATCGTCCCAGTGTGGCGTGCTTTGTCCGAATGAGAGTAGGTTTGCTGAGCCAAGTAGATCATAGCATATCCAACCCAACCCTTGGGTGATAAGCAAACTGCGGTGGGTCGAGGAAGGGCCTTCCTTGCTTGCAATGACTCTCTCCTCACCAAGTATGACAGTAAGTAAATGACTGAACAAGAAGCAATGGTTCACAGGTCAAGGAGCTTAGAAAAGGAAAAGACTGCTTGTGCAGAGTAAAAGCTACTGGATAATGTGGCACCACACATCAGACTTTATGCCTGAAACAGACATTTCTTAAAAATCTTTGAAAATGTTGTTATCTTGTGGATCTGAGGCACATTTTCCGTTTCAGTTGGATCTCAAATTACAACCACTGAAGCTCGTCAGTTTTGCAGTATCCTCAAAAAGCAGTGGATCAACAACATCTGCTGTCACAGAAAGATGAATTATGCTTTGTTTTTCCCTGTAAGGCATGTAGATCCCTTTTAGTTAAAGTAATGGAAATACATTGGATGAATTAATTTTTAATAATAAATCCAAGGCTTTGATGTAACTCCATTACATTTACAGAGAAATAGACAAACGGAAGGAGCATATATCATATTGATTCCTAGTCAACTTCTCCCTTTTATTTTATTGTTTCTCTGCTTCAGTCAAATTCCATTGCTCCCCCAGGATCCATATAGTAGCACAAAGTCATCTTTGTGTCACTAATAAAGTGATTACTTGGATGGAGAAAAAGTCTAAAATGCTTCTCCATAGCTTCTGGGTGATAATTCTCTGAATTATTGGGAAAATATGAGTGACTGTAGTGTCAGGTAAGAATGAAATGGGGTGGTGCTGTTCAGAGCGGACTTCATAGCTTACTGACCTTTGGGAGAAATAGATTGTTGTTCTGTTGGACCATGTACTTTATGTACAGCCTATTCCTCCCTGTTCTTTTATAATGCATTATTGATTTCTGATAGGTTCATTACTCAATTTAAATGCTAAAAACAAACACTTGCATTTCTATTTCAGGGAAAAAGTGGCCATGGAAATTAATTTAGTTTTCTGCCGAAGTGGATCTTTATGATTTATGAATTTGAAGAGCTGGAGCAGGTTATCCACTATTCACGGGGTTGGTGGTTTGATCTCTGGCCCATCCATATTCAGACACGTCCTTTGCTTCCTGCCTTCGGCGTTTGAGTGCGTTTGAATGGGTAAATGCAAAACCTTGCCGACCATCGCTTTTGTGTGACATGGTGGTGCATCAGTTGTCTCATAGCAGAAAGGTTTTAGCTTCCAGAGAAGCACACAAACTGAAGGGAGCATATATTCAGCTTGTTAGCAATAGGATATTCAGTTGTCCTATTATGTCGTAGACCATAACAAATGACAGTCAATTTGACTAGCTTGTACACGCTGTATGGTTTATTTCTTCATTTCTTTATTCATTTACAAATTAAATGTATGCCTTGCCTTATTCTCTGCTGTTACTTCATGGTTGTAGCCTAGAACAGGACACATAGACCAGATTAAGTCCCACTGAACACATATGTATGTATATATATATATACATACATATGTATATATAATGGATTCTCCGAAGCGCTTTCGCACTCAAATAAATGCACTTTTACATGCGCGTGGTCTCATAGCACTGAACACAAGTGAATAATTGCTGTGCAATTGTGCTGTGAAAGAAAGTATTTGATAAAGAAATTATTTCCAACCGCAGTACAAGTGAATGCTTTTATGGCCCCTCACTTGTTCTTCCCCTGTATCATTTGAAATCCAACACGTGTGCGCATGACTTTCTTTAGGTGACGATAATAACCAAAAGAACGCAGGGATGCATTTGTCTTGTAAAACCTGAAGAGAAAGTAAACGATGCAAGAATGTCTGCAATGTTAAAGCCCAAAAATTCCGACCTGGTACGGGTAAACCTGGCCCTTAATCATTGCAGTCTTCCAGTTATTTTGATGCTTTCAACCTTTATTGAACTACATCTGCGTCAAACTGCTAGGATCTGTTTTAATTCAAAAATCCAATTTCTTGTTTATTCTCTGTAGGCTGCAGGCTTTGATATACATATCTGTTTGCACCAGTTTTCTTCCTTGATAAAAATCTTAGCTCTTACACACAGAACCTGGCATGGGAACAATGTTATTTTTATATCAACAGAAATAATGGCAGAAGTTTCCCTGCAACATGCTGGTATGTTACTGATCCTGCATGCTCTGTTTGTTGGGGAGCCGCATGTCAGTGAGAGGTGCGCTAAATGAGCCGTTGGTATTTTGGTGAAAATTAGGTCTGTGACGTTGTGCTGAGAATAGACATCCAGATATGAGGGACTTCATTTTTCAAAGCGCGCTAGTTCTGAATCTGTGTATGAACCTGTCTATATGTGCAAGAAAGTTGGTTTATCATACAAGATGTGTAGCTGTGTGTGTAAAGAGCATCCGTAAATCCCACCTGCTCTATCACCTCCCGCCTGTGCGGACACAGGCTTGTTTCAACAGGAAGCGTCTTCGACTTTGCCGTGATGGGAGAACACTGTCCCTTTTTCAAAGGCCCAGCTCGAATGTAGGGCGACTTGCAGGAAAACAGAGCAACACCGAGATCAGATATAATTGTAAATCTATTTTTTTATTTATTTAAGACGGGAAAGCAAACATCTGAACAAAGAAGTTGACTACAGAAACAGATTTTATACCCCCCCCCCCCCCCCCCTTCCCTCCCCTCCCTCCTGCATTGTTCAGAGATTATATCATTTCTTTGGAAATTTGTGACGGTTTTTTTAAGTGTTGGTATGCTGCCAGCTGGGGCACGCGCATCAAAACATGGTGCTGCTACAGTGAAGGTGCAAAAACTGTACAACAGCAGCATTTCACTTTGCCTGTGTTCTATGGACGCCATGATGTATTTTCTAATCAGTAAGCCTTTATCCTTAACCATATATTAACATCTAAGCCTCGCCATGTGTTTCTTATGCCAACCACCGCTGACGGCAACGTTGAAAGCTGCGAAGTTCCTATGTGGAGTCGAGTGGGTCTCGATATCTGTGGGGTGACGGTCCATGGTGTATTGCCGCCATCCGCTTCCTCTGACTTAAAATATAAAAGCTTTTTGAAACGAACGTTCGAAACGAGCCTTCACAGTGGACCTGCTAGACTAACGGCGCTGTTACGCATAATGGAGCGAGACTGTGCTGATGTTGCGGTGGCTAAGAACCATTCACATGCAAGGATGTTAAGTTGAATTAAAAGTTACCAGGTATTTTGACTCATTGATCTTTTTTGTAAAATGTATAAACCTTGGGGTAAAAAAAACGAAAGAAAGATGAAATGTGGACTTCTGCTTATAACTGGACTGAATCGAACTCTGATGTGACTGATTGCAGCGAACGGCTCTTCATAGTAAATATCCCCCTGTCCCACAACCAGGGCAGGACTGGCTGTGCGTTCTTTGCATGTTTCGTTCAGATAGATACTTTGTGAAGTCACTACTTACTGCTTTGGGGGAAAATGTTGATTGTGGGATGAAGCTGTTTGCTTTGTCTCACATTAAGCATAGAAACAAGTCTGTTTTTTTTTTTTCATGTTGTTTTTTCCTTCTCTGCCTACCTCCATGCTGTTTTTTTTCTTTTTCTAAGAGCAATCACATCCCCAGTGAATACTGAAATGACGATGACCTAATTTGAGAGAATTTGTAAAATGGGGCTAAAGGCAATTTTCTCAATGTGCTTGTACCTTAATGTTTGATAATACTGCCTTAAGTCACTCTCTAAATGTTACTGCACTTTGTTTTTCCTCTTTTCCCACTTTTAGCCAATTATATAAATCTAAATATATAGATGTGCTGAGACAAATGCACACAGGCCATACAGGTCAGACTGTTTCTTGATGTAAATAGGATGAAAAAAAAATTAAATTTTTGATTCTGACACTTTGTTACTGTGAAATTAGACTCAACCACTACAATCCTTTTTTGTTAAAAATAAAACATATTTGTAAATAAATATGTTTTTTATATTTAAACTACTATTCTGAACTGAAGCTTTTACAGTGACAACATATCCAGCGATATTAAGCCATGAACATCAGATCTGATTGTTTTTGGGATAAAACGAGTTTTCTTATCGAACATAAAGTTGGATTTTGCTGCTTAACAGTTCAGGATCTTATTTTCCTACGTTCAATCTCTTATTATAACCAAACGTGTCCAGTAGGTGACGGGTGTGGATTGCAGTCGGACAGGTTTGACCCACCCTTCCTCTACGGAGCCACGATGTTGTAATATGTTCTGAATGTGGTTTGTTTTGCTTAAATAAGAAAGATCTTCCCTAACAAACCAAAAAAATACATGAGGTGCGATCTGATAACCCAGTAGGTCACTTTGAAGTGAACTGCACAGGGTATTCAGCCATGTTAACTAAGAGTCTAAATTATAGGAAGCTCGGTTCAAAGGGGAACTGTGCGACTGACTTAACCGATGGGGGATCCTGCTACTCAACTTACAATGTAGTTTAATTACAACAGAAGTTTGAATAGCAAGATCACTCACCGGTCTTGCAAGCTTGATTTAGTTCAACCTTAAAAACTTAACAGTTGTCACATGTCTTGTTATAGTAATTAATGTTATTGTTAGATTGATTCAAGTTAGCCCAAAATAACACGACTCAAAACTCTATGAAAATGCTGTAATACCGTTTGGAAAACAAGCTGTTGCTGACGTTTAATGTACCTCGTTGCTGTTTGCTTTCGGTGGGAAATTCCCCACAGCAGCAGGAGCAGATATCACGGGTGATGCTGTGTGGAAAGTGCTGTCTGTGTTCCCAAAATCGCACGGAGTTCCAAATAAAGGAGTCGTCAGGGGAAGTTTACCTTGGATCCCGCCTTCACATGTGACAAGTTACATGTGACGTGTGTATTCATGCGCCCATGTACCATCTCAGATGCTGCCTTTTGAACTGTATTCTAAAGAGGAGAGGGAGGAATCATTCCAAATGTTGTTTTCACAGACTACAGGACAGTTTTCTTCCTCACCCAAGTGAATTATAAATGAGCTCAGGCTCACAAAAGTCATCACCATTTTCAGATCTTTTTCACAAACTTGATATATTTTCCTGTGGATGTTTTACCTCGCATTTGATGCAATGATGAACTGTATTCACCAACATTGTTTATCAGACATGTTCCTGGGTCCATGCCCTGATTTCCACAGCAGAATCATTTCACATGGAGAACAACGTTTTAGTTAACTCGGCTCAAAGAAAAACACACGCAGAGAACACACAGTGGTGTGTATTCAGACAATCAGCGTTTAACTTCTTTTCATCCCAAACAGTGTCTTCAGCGCTCCTATTCGCGCACAGCTATGGCGGCACCAAATAGCAACGTGTAGCCATGTGTGATCAACCTAAATGGAGTGTGTGAAAATTCACGCCACTAGGTATATGAAAATCAGCCCATGGAAGTTTTGCCACGAAGCTGGAGCCGTCAGGTAGTTTAACCTTGGAGTAGCCTCGGTTTGCAGTGCAGCGAAACACAAGAAACGGTCTGAGGCAGAGAGCTTAGCCTTAAATAGGAACAGGAGAAAAAAAATCTCTCGACTGATGTTGAAATTGAAACGGTCCCTCCAGGAATTTCAAATGTGCAACCATAACATTTTATTTTTTTCTTTCATTCCACACCTCATCACAAATATTGCGGGCATTTGCAGTTTTTATGAATCAGTATAGTTTATATCCAAGTCCCTCGTGTTATTTAGCAAAGTTCAGTTTTCACAAACTGTTGCCGTCTCAGCGCCATCAAAGGTGAATTCAGAGATCCATTTTTCAGTATATGAAACATGGTCCTTGTGATGTCTGACTGTGCGACAGCTCTGATCACAGCTTTACCTTAATCTCAGCATATCATATGTTTATCTTGGGCCTTAAGCTGTAGATCTCTCTGCCTGGGTCAGTTTGCCTTTTCGCGGGTCTTCATGCCTTCAAAAAGAAGAAGGAGCTGCCCTTACCTTTCTGTGCCAGAGGTGTCGAAGAGGTGATAACTCACCCTGGAGGGGCAGCATTTTTAACAGATATTTATGGTCAATTTCTCTCTGTCACGATGTATTCCCCTCACTCAGTCAAGTAACCCTTCCTCTACAACAGTTTCTGTCATATCGTCACAGAACAAACCTTTAGCTACCGCTTTACATTTGAGCCTTTTTTCTGTTTTTTTGTTATTTTTTTCCTTCTCCCGTGTTTGACTCGCACGTCAGTGGAAAATATCGGCGGTTGCGTTAGACGGCTGCGGGTCATTTTGCTTCAAGATAAAAAAAGCTTATTCGCAGTGACACTGAGATGCAGCCAGCAGGAGAGAGGTTGCAGGAGCACAGGACAGGAGCAATTTAGAAAAAAAAATAAAAAATCACCTATGCCTGATGATGAAAAGAGAACATAAAAAGGCGCACACTTTAAGGAAATGGACCCACTGAAGACACATTAGAAGTTATATGAGTGGATATCACAATAGTGTTTTTGAGATGAATATGTTCTTCTGACTTGATTTCTTACTCCGCAGGAGGCCACTGTTTATAATTCAAGGTGGAGCCACTAGACTGATAAAGCTGCGGTGTGATGTGGTGTCATCCATACTGCTTTGAATTCGGCTAGAGATGGCACCCACCTAGGCAGCTCGGAGGGCAGAGTCTTAAAAAAAACAACACAAATATGAAGGTGCCTTCTGGCTCTCGGTGTTGACATTCAGCCTTTTCATCACAGCAATGTGTGCACCCAGCTTGAGTGATGAATAACACCGGGGGTTTGCGGGTGTAGAGGCACTCCCATGAATACACTGTATATTTTCAAATTCCTGCTTAGATAGTGAATTTAATTTCTTAATGCCTCAGTTTCCGCAGTTCCAGTTCCAGTGAAAATGTCTGGGACTCGACTCAAATGTCGACTTGAGGCTGTCTCCAAAAGTCGGCCCCCATAGATGCCCATGTTAACACGCCCAGCCAGTGGAGTTCTGGTTACAGTCGAAGTTACAGTATGATTCCTGTTTGACCATCTATAAGTTGGGAACATCTTCATGTCCATTTGTAGATACGAAAGCTTTCCAGTTTATTCTGGCAGGGGTCTTTTTTCAGTTGGGTCAGAGAGCTCTCTTATTGGAGAATTAGCAGCTTTTTACTGACGGGAGAGCTAAAGCTCAAAGCTACACAAAACCGGGCCACCAGAGCAGTGAGTTTTTCAGCATTTAAAAACAATTCGTGCTTAAACAACTTCACAGCACTTAGAGCGAGGGCTGTACAGCTGACATTTACACTGCGTCACTTCTGCGTCAGACAGTCGTTCCCAGCAGCAAGTGGTGTGGTGTAAATATCCAGAATGTAGCAGTCACTCAAACTGCCATAGTGTTAGAAAAAAAAAAAAACACCCTTTTTAAGTGATGCTTTAAGAATACAGTGCTTATCCTTCAGTGAAAGTGGAACTCGGCAGACTTTGCCTTACAGCTGCGTTTAGCTCTTTTTCCACAAGTCTTACTGATTGCTTCGGTGTGTGACTCACAAGCGGAAGACACAATTCAGAACGCACCTTCGGTGGAGTCACACTTTCAGAGGGAGAAAGGAATAATGTTGTAAATACTGCGGAAAGTGAATCTGTATTTGACATAAACCCAAGTTGCTGGGTGGGAGGGAAATGGTGACTCGGTGTTTAGTACTCAGTACTCTGCACTAGGTGTTGGACATATCATTCATTATTCAGGAAGTAACGACATATAGAAGTGGCAAAGCGAAAAGTACAGGTGGGAAGGTCAGGGATGGGTATGTGTGCGGCTAAATCATAATCACATCTTTCCCCAGCCGTGTCAGATTAATTTTTACTCACTTTATCTTTGCTGACACATAACAACACTGAAATATTGTGCAGATATGCTATTGTATGTTGTCCGTAGGCGTCTCTTGTAGATCTATAGGAAGCTTAGAATAATCTGTAAACAAAAAAAATGTGACATGGGAAGCTTTGCCATCTTTTTCTCTACCGGATGTAGATGATAAGATAATGTTGAATGTTGTTCGTAAACCTCAAACAACTGCTTGCTGTGTGGTGACGTAGAATCATGTCAAAATGAAGGACACCCTCTTTCAGTTTCATGGTTTTATGTGTCAGGACATGAAGAAAAATAAACTCATTGTCGTCATCATTATGATAATGAGTTCAATTCAATGATCATTAAGTTAATTTGCTGCTTATTTAATGATTTTGCTGTTATTTTCAATCCTATACTTATGTCTTCAGTTAGCTTTCAACCTGTTACCATGACAATGATGGTAATTTAATGCATCGGTTGCATAGGTACATATAAAAGGTGTATAGGAACATATAAATGTTCCCTCAATTTTTTTTGGAAGTTATGTTTGGTCGGTCATGGGGCTTGTTATGGGTGCTATTTTGGTCCTAAACAATGTTTCATTTCATGTGTGACTTTGTGAGCCTGGAGCCTACTGCCCTCGTTTGCTGCAATAGCCAGAAGGACTTGCTGAAAATAGAGCCGAGATTTTCGGCATCCCAGGGAGCCTATAGCCAAACAAGAGAGAGAGACGGGAGGCCAGACGGACGGGGCTGACATAAATGGGCAAAGAGAGAGGCAAAGGAAGCAGGTTGTGGGGAAGCTGCAGTAATTGTGACCTACCTTGAGGAAAGTGCAGCTAGAGAATAGGTCTAATTAATGGCTTTAAGAAGGCCGCTCTCATTGAAACCGCCTGCGGATGATTACTCATCTACAGACTGTAGCCGTCTCAAAGATAGCCTCTGTCCACACGCAGGCCTTAGTCTAACACATGCAGGCCTCATCAAAATCACTTTTGCTTATCTCATTAATTGCAGTGGTGACATAATTAGAAATATGAGGCATCCAACACTAATAATTATGAAATGAAGCCTTTATTTAAACCATTTTTGAAGCATTTCTTCAATTAGAATTGTCCTTTTTCGCTCTGGGGTAGATCGAGTAAGTCTCACCCTCTTAATTGTAATGCACAGTTAAACAATATTCAATCGATAAGTAAACCGCTTACTAAAGCGGAAAGTCGAGGCCCTCCCCTGGGCCTTTAGAAAAAAAAAAAAATCCTTTTTTAAAATGTTTTATTCTTAAAGGAGAAGAGTAATGATCTGCTGCATCCTCTGCCAAGTCGGATGCTTTCATTCTCGGTGCACAATAAAAGTGATTTCCGCCAACATTTTGTTGAGTTCTTCCTTTGCCCAAGCTGCCACTCCAAGTTTCATGAAATTTGGTCCCCGTGTGTTTGCATTATCCTGCTAACAAAGCGGCAGCGATCACATAAATCCGTCCCGGCTTTGTCCTTGGAGGAATGTGGAGGAATGCTCTGTATGTTAACTGTCTCTCTTCTTTTTTCTTTTCATCTACATCTTATTCATCGACGTCACGAAACACAACTGAACAGCTCACCTTTTAGCTCCTTGTATATTCAAAGGAAGTGTGCAGACGATGCTTTTCTTCTCTGATAAGCCTTATCTGCGACTTGGAATGATTAGAAGAAAAATTTCAGCCCTCACTACAACCTTTAGTGCAAATGGCAAATTTGCCGGAGAGTAACCGAGCAAAGCAGATACAAGACTAGAGGGAAGAGACTGAAACAAATCAATCACGTTGTAATTACTTGTGCATGAAAGGAGGCAGGTGGAATCGCACGGCCTTTCACACCAACTCACGAGAGATAAACCATTGCAGGCTCTGGGTCCGCAGCTGTTCAAATGGGAAACCTCGGTGGAAAATCTTTGAAAACGTGGTGCTTGCTTGTTTAATTCTGAGACTTGGTAGTGAAAATAGGTTTGAGAGCAAGATAACTTGCCGTTGTCGTTAACCTACTGCTACCAATGGCAAACCGTCCCGTTTGAAAAGTTTGCAATCTCACGCAGAAGGCACGGCACAGTAAGAAATGAAGGGGCAGAAAATGATTGTAAAATGGTGCGTTGGCGCTTCAGCTGTATGCTAGTAGGGCACAAACACTGTGTCTTGTAAATCGCATCCTTTTTCTTCCGTCTCGCCAGTACCCTTGAAAGAATATTTCCGCATCCCCTGTAACAAAAGAGTAAAAGAAAAGAAAAAAAAAAAAGCATAATTCTGTGATTTGGAACATGTTGCACACTCTGCAGGTCACTGCCAGCACACACACAAGTTACTGCTGCAGTGAGGTGGTTGTGAGAATTTAATCAGCTGACGGTGAAGGCACCAATACTCACAATCACTTTGTGATAATAACGTATCGAGCCCACTACAGATCGAGTTAATCACTTTAATAATTGTAGCATTGAGGCCTACTAATTGAAGGCTTTATATCAAAGTCACACAAACTTGGTAAATATATAGGAGGCTGAAGGCTTAATAAGTGTTTGTGTGTGAAAGTAAATTGCAGTCACTTAACTACTTGTTTCTACTTGTTGAACATGCAAAGAGCGAGCTCGGCAGGTGTGTTTGTACATTATGAAAGGCTCCTAATAGTTCTATGTGGCTCCCAATTCAGCAGAAAAGAGCTGTTGATATATGTTGCATCACTGTATGAGAAGCATACATCTGCTTTTGTGAAATAATGCAAAGGGGTGATGTCAGAAACCGGTTGAGGACATTGGTGCCACTTTTTTTTTTTGTAGCACTAATCCCCACCGTAAGGGATTTTCTCCTTTGCTGTTTTTTTTTTTTAGATTTATTTATTTATTTTATAATGAATGGAAAAATAGAAACAGCTGGATAAGTATCTCTCTGCAGGTCAAACTTAAGCTCCTCGACAAGGAAGACACTCTGCGGTCTTTGTGTGTGTGTGTGTGTGTGTGTGTGTTTATAATGCACACAGTGTGAAATGGGAAACAGAAGAATTCATCTGTGCTTTCCCAGTGTTTTGCAGGCCGTATTTGATACAGTTGGTAATCAGATAATTCTGAAGAATTATTCTAATTAATTAAACACACAAAAACATATTGCTTTAAAGGGATAGTTTGCCTCTTTTGACTTGAAGCTGTATGACATCCCATATTAGCAATATAATTCATGAACATTTTCTTACCCCCTGCTGCGTCCTGTGAGCCGAGTTCCGGCCTCGTTTTGGCGTTGACGAAGGTAGTCCGGCTAGTTGGCTGTTGCCACAAAAAAAAGCGTTTTGCTTCTCAAAACAATATGCGTTCAAAAGAGTAATACATTTGCATCACAAAATTGTTCTGCAGGAAAAAGTCAGACCTCATAATCACTTGGCACTATTTTCTCTCTACCTTCGTATCACTACGGGCTGTGTAAACTGTGCAGACCGAAGTGCAGACCGAGCAGTCCTCTGCTTCCCAGCAATAAACACCGTAACAGGCGCGGCTGTCGGCAGATGGTAGCACGCAGTGATACGAAGGGAGAGAAAATAGCGCCAAGCGATTGTGAGGTCTGACTTTTTCCTGGAGAACGATTTTGTGATGCAAATGTATTACTCTTTTGAACGCATATTGTTTTGAGAAGCAAAACGCTTTATTTTTTAAACCCCAGCCAACTAGCCGGACTACCTTCGTCAACGCCAAAACTCGGCTGGAACTCGGCTCACAGGACGCAGCGGGGGGTAAGTCAATGTTCATGAATAATTTTGCTAGTATGGGATGTCAGACAGCTTCATGTCAAAAGAGGCGAACTATCCCTTTGAAAATAAATCTTTGCATTCTGTTGAATCCATGATAATTTGCTCTTTGATAACCTTTTAGTCTTCAGCTACCTTTTGTTCCTCAGTCATCTGATCTGTGAATAAACTTTCCTGTCAGGATGATGAAGTTTTGCTGTTTTGGGAACGCAACAATTTTTATTTAATTATTTCTTTTGTGTGTACTAAGGGGTTTACCCATGAAGTGGGGTGTCATCAGTTTTATCTTAGATTTTATGTTGCCCTCTGTATCTGGTTGTTTAAAATGATGAGAAAATCTAAGGTAAAGGCCTGCAGTAAGCATATATATTTAAGCTTTATGCAGTGCTTCTCCACATCAAATCTGGTTAAGTTTGAGGTGGCTTTGTCACATTTTGAAGACAAATGAGAGGAAACAGTTGGGCTCACTCCACCATCTTTCCCCCACAGTTCTTCTCCGGTCCTTTGCCGGCCTCACTGCCTTTCGGTCTTGGTTAAAACTTTGAACGACTAAATCTGGTGCTCTTAGGATAAACCTTCAGGGTCTACAAAGGAGTCTTTTAGGAGTGTTTTAACGTTGAGTAACACTACAGATGTTGATCAAGAACCGACGAGCTTCGCAACTGTTTATCGTCTCTAAGACAGCCAAGCGCCAAGCAGGGTATCCCATAAGAAGGCTACAAACTATACACAGGTCATTACTGAGGTGACAGGCTCACTCTGTGATACAAGTGTTTTTACTCGCTCCATTCAGACAACAAATGTTGCTAATAAATAACAGTTATAGTTGTTGAATATTAAACAGCCTTTTTGTTCCCCCTTGGGAGGCTAATTTATGCCACACAAGAAAAATAACTGTATAAATGAATGACGGGCCATATGAGGGACAATACTGTGCCGTTCATCTTTCTTCCAAGAGACCATCTTTGTATCATCAAAGTTACAAGAGTGCGTTCTCCTTTTGTTGTAGGGCTTTATGATGTCTTTACTGCTTCAAATGATCCATCTGCTCTTTCCATCTTGAGAGGTAGGGGGTGGATAATAATAATAAAAAAAAAAAATGCAAATCGTGACCTTGACTTCATTAGGAGCAATTACAGAATGACGATGCACGTTTTTCACCATATGTTGAAGACAGAACAACATGACATGTCAAGTCGTGATCTAATCAGTGTTTTTGTCCGTGGTAAAAAGACAGTGACGTGTAGAGCGGCGAGATAAGACTGAGGGCGGTCTGTCAGTGCTGATCGGAGGTCACAGCAAGTTATTAACCCCTCTGCTTAAATCGTGTGTCACGGGTAAGCACCCAGGAGAAAATAATCGCACTCTGCCTGACTCGCTCCCACCTCTGACCAGTTGACATCATCTTGGACACACTTTCAGATCCTTTTTTCTTTGCCTAACATGACACATACGCAATCTTCCAGAATATAGTCATGAAGCTGTGCCACGGCAGGCCACTGTAGTGTTTGTCGAGCGGAATTTCACCTGTAAGCTGCGTTTTTTAATTACGCAGTGGGCATGGTTCTACATAGTAACAGAATGTTATGGGCAGACTCGGCGGCAGTTTGGTTTTCATATCCGATCTAACAGGGACGGTTTGAAAAAGGACCGCTCCACAACACAGAGAACTATACGTATAAAATGTGTGGACGATCGACACTGTTATGAAAATCAACATCGGTCTCGTCTTTGCGCTCCAACAGGGCAGGTGCGAGGGGCTCTCAGATTGATTTAGTAATAAGATTGGAGATTTAAAAAAAAAAAAAATGTTTTACCTGTGGTGTAAGACAGGAAATGAACAAAGACCGTGACTTAACATTCAAGGCTGTTGGCACGCGGCGAGATGAGTCAATGATAAGAGGACTGAGTCGACCCTTTTCCTTTTAACCTTTCGGATCAACTCATTGTCCAGTATTTGGCCTAATCTAGTATTTAAAAAAAACAAACAAATAAAGACCTGCGTAATTTGTTAACTGCTCTCAAAATTACAATCGCAGATACACCAATAAACTATATCCCACGGCACCGAAACCTCTTTATCTTCATTTCTTCTAAATCTTGGGCTCGAATGTGAACATGAACATGGAATCTTGAACCTGATTGGACAAGTTAATGCCAGCTTTAGATCAAAACAGATTACAAGTAGTTTTTATAAATAATAAATAAGTCATTTGAATTCAGTTCAGTTTTATGGATTTTCACACCAAATCTCAAGGCACTTCAAAGATGCAGGCCAGTTCTAATCCAATTCATGTTAATAAAATCGTGCCAGTTTTATTGACATTGGGTCCAATGAACAGAAAACACGGACATTTGAACTATGAACAGTTTGTGCGACTGATTGATTTGACATGCTGTAAATGCTTTCTATCGACACTGAATGTTAAAAAAAAAACAAAAACAAACTCTTGTTTAAACCACTGAACGGTTGAAACCAACAAAAATCTGCTTCCTTTGTATTGTAAAGTGTACAAAAGATGGAAGATTAAATCTCCAACCTGTAATTAAACTATACAAACTTGTACAGTGAAATTAGTGATGCGATTCCCCGGGGGACATTTTAAAGAAAAATGCTGCTTTTTGTTTCAGTCGAATGTAAAAAGAAGCTCGATGGATGCGGATGATGACATGCGTGAATTTCGGTTTGGAGACAGGAATTTAAAATGAAACTTTAGTGTAACGAGAGCAAATCTGCTTTGTCGAGGCCTCTTCTTTCTGGCAGAATTTCCATCTGAGGGACTCATTGTGATCCTTGGCTTTGTGTACAAATGTTGTTAAGTGTGTTTTTATATACACATATATATATATATGACATATATAAGTTTTACACACTAATTCAGGTCCAAGCGGACATGAGGATTTTGATTCTTGTGACATAAAAAAAAACAAAAAAAAAACAGAAATAAATAACAATCTGCATTAAATCATGTGTGAGAGAAGTAGATTTAATATGAGACTTATTGATTCCCCATATCGACTGCAGTCTGAAGTGATGAATGCTTGGTAGAGAAATGTGAATGTAGGAAAAAAGGGGATGGATATTATCAACATGACTAACATTTCCTCATTTGGATTTATTTAGTTTTTAGTCATGCAATCCAACCAGAGCCAGTACCTATCCCATTTGATTTCATTGCACTTGACTGTCTACTAAATAGATCTCTGACAGGCGAGAGTGGGAGAAGAAGTGTGTGGGGATGGGGGTGGGGGTGGGGGTGGGGGATAGGATTTCGTAGTGCGAACGCAGTGCAGGTGCTGTATAGCTGATAAACAGAGCCATCGCAATTGTGCTCACTGAAGCAGTTCAATGATAACTGGATCATCATCAGATGATCTGGCTCCGTTACAAATGAGCCACCCTCATTCAGAGCTGCAGAGGGCTGGGCCAGAATGGCTTTTAAAAAGTGTCTCACATCTTCCCTCTTTCCTTCCAGCAATATGTGTATTGAAGCATGGACTGCTTAATACGCCAGAAACTCTGTGAAAACACTCCTGCCCCTGTGTTCATTGGTAAAAAAATAAATAAAATAAATAACAGTTTAAACAGTATTAGTGGAGACAACCCATGTTCTTCGGCTTGGGGAGCTCAATAATTCCTTGTTAACACGTGTGAATGGTTCATGATTTTTCACCCGTAAACTCACACAGGCTTAGTTCTTGTTGTAGGAGTAAAGCCTCTGAGCTGGATAATGTAAAATCAGTCGGTGAATCGCTGTTTTGGTTTGGTTTTAAATGATCCCTCTGAACAAATCGTTCATGATTTGCAGTGGTCCTCCTTTCCAAGGAGACGAGTTGACCCAAACGATGAAAGCAAACGGTCCCCCCTCCCAATGAATAAAGACTTGAAAAATGAAAAGTAAAAAAGAAAGAAGTCAGAAGAAGTTTAATTAGGCCTGTGGTTCAACTCCTAAACTTTCATCTCGATCATCACAGCAGATCTTTAAAGACTTTCTAATTATCTGTCACTGTGCAGGTAAAAACAAAGATCTACCACTCTCCATTACCGTGAAACTAAGACCGAGACCAGCTTTAAATGCGTTGGGTCTCTTTATTTCCTTTATTCCCAGTTATCTATGACTAAGCAGTAAGGCTATGAAAAAAATAAAAAATAAATATCCCAATATATTAGGCTTGACACCAAAGGGGCCAAAGCTGTTGTCCTATGCAACCTGTCTGTTGTCAGGACTCTGGAGGCTGGGCGATATTAATAACTGCGACCGTATTCCCTTCAAATGTCAGCGCGTTCCCACCTTTCATTCATAAAATGGCAATCCCTGCACTGTGGTGGTGCGACTCAGTCGTTCCCTTTCCCAACATTCGGATTAGAATCCATTGTTGTTTTGTAACGAGAGATGTTGGACACACACAACCTTATTCAAGATATCACTTGAGGGAGTGGCCTCCAGTCAGTAATATCGTGTCCATATTCCTCTTTTCACTACCTCCTGCACATCGTGTGTAAAGAAGTCGATACCCCTTCACTCAGCAACAGTCCTGATTAACGCTGCTCTGACAGATACGAATGTGTCAGGTCATTCATCTCAGACAGGAGAGGAAACACAGCATGGAGCAAAGAGGCATATTTTACTGTTAGCCATGTCAAAGCAGCACTGTCTCTTTTTCTTTAAAATCTTCTCTGCTTTTTTGCCTCCGGGACATTACAGATTAAAAATGGCACAATATCTGAAGCTGAATTCAAGGAGCACGGTGGGAAGACGTTCACTGGTTGGAAGCAGTGCTTTTAGCTTAAGTTATATTCACATTTACAGTCGGTAAATCTTCCTCTTTCATGCGTAGGCATATCAGGCTTGGATTTGGAACAGCTGTAAATGTTGTCTCTTTGTATTTTTGTGCCATTGTTTTCACTTTGCGTCGTCATTTTTTTTAACAAAGAGAGAAATGAGGCAACGTTGTATCCTAATGACAAGGGTAAGGAAAACAATGATGGTTACATATGATTCCCTCAGAATATATTCAAATATCAAACTGTTGCTATGATACTGTACGTCAGTCTGTGATTTAGTCATTTAGCAACCGGGCGTTGTGTCATTCATGGGTAAAAACGACAGAAAACATTAGCATTAGTTTGTTGTTGTGTACGCTAGTTTGAAAAAAAAAAAGATCATAGTCTTGAAAGCTCTTTCCATTGACAAGTGGGCAAAGTGACAGAGTTATGTTTGCAAACCATCATTAAGACCAGAAATTCTTCTCTGAGCGAGGACACATCTCTGAAAGCAATTCATGCCCGTTTCTGCTGGGATTGCTTCATTTTTCAAAAAACTGGAACGCCTTCAGAATAATTTGAGGTACGCTCTCACCCCGTGAGATTTCACCACACGGCAGACAAAACTTTTTTTTTTTCTATTTTTCAAAGTGTGCTTTAGGAAAATCAAGAATTTAAGTAACCCTCTAAATGTAATAACTTGGAAAAACTTTTGTGATGTGCCGCATTCTGCTGGACATAAAATGAAAATAGGGAGGAAAGAAAAAAAAATACTGAGCACAACAAAAACTAACACATAAAACATTCCTCTTGTGAGGTTGTTTTCCTCATAAACGCCCACGTGTCTACCCGGAAGAGTTACTTCTAAGCTAGGGTGGTGTTTAAAAAAACAAACATCTTTTTTGAACATCTCATGTAACATTCATGAGATTTATGTGTTTTTAAATGACCTTGACAACACCGTGGAAGTAGTAGTGCTGTTTTTAAACCGCAAACACATCTGTAACATTAACGAGATGCATGTCTAGGCATTCGGAGCTGTGACAACATAACTTAGTTATTTACCACAGTGAAGTGTTACTTAATCCAGTTACACTGAATACGTTCATTTGATCATGGCACACTGTGAAAAATGTGAATTTGGAGCCCTGAACCGAATCGATGTGGTAGATCATTACTTGCGGTACATGGCGAGGAAAAACAAGAAAAACAACACCCATGGAAGCAAGTATGTTCCTACCTGATGCTTATGGCTGATTTAGTCAGAATTCCAGCTGTTAGGCTTTTTGATCAATGGATTTCTGTCTGACGGCAACACGTGTGGGGCCAATGCGAACCATCGCTGTGAGGCTTTCGGTGCATGAATGTTTACATTTTAGATGGAAAATGCAAAACACAGTCTCACCGCTGAAAGCTGTTCAAACTTGCAACTCGACAGTGTTATCAGCTCTTCTTATATCAGTTTTTTGTATAATTTCCCTCCTGGAATAATAACATATTTCTCATTTCATTCTTTAGCCCTTTACCTGTGTCTCAGTGTTTCTCTTTAGTATTTAATAAGAGTTTCAATAACTTTTAATAATTGCCGCTTTACCTTCAGGTTGTAGAGAACGAGATTTTCCACGTCGTATTTGTTGTCCGCTACGAGTCCTCGCGTGTGTTTTCCAGCGCCGTTTCTGTTGCTTACAGCATTATTAACACCTTGCTCAAGATAAGTAACCTAAGCGGATCATGGTATGGAGTCGAGCTGTGTTGTAAACTAGCTTTTAACTGGTAGCAGGGTATTGTCTTCCAACTGGGAACGCTGGTGGCTCGATCACCGATGCATGCATTTATCTTGAGTTGGGCATCAAACGCCACATTGCCTCAACACTTCAATACTTTTAATATTTGGAGTCAGTTGGCTCCCAAAACAAGGATTAACGTACGGGGTATTTTGACCAACCGGCGCAGATGAATTATAGTCGGCGTCGTAAAAGTTAATGTTAATTCTCACACACGCCTAATGCTTAAAAGGAGTAATCTGTCATTCCACTCAGTACTGTGGATGGGCAGGCTAAAACTGTGAGACTGTCGTGGATCCCTTGTGGTTGCTTATTGTTTAGGCAGTCCATCACGCTCCTTACAGGGATTCTGAATGGCTTTTCCTGCCTCTATTATATTCAGTGGAGATCAATCTCCCACCATGAGGAGGGTGCCATGTCTAAAGTAAAGAAATATACAGTCTGCCCGTACCTATCAGACTACAGATGCAACGGAAGGAGCCTCCGAATGTTATCCCCATAGATATGAAGGGACTCTTGTACTCCGGGGGGTTCCAGAGGGTTAGCAGATATTGAGGTTTTTTTTTAAAGCGATGCTTCAATTAGATTCTGATTCTGTGTCGACACCGTCAGAATGCCTGATTCAGAATCCCATCCAGGGATGGAGTACAGCACAATTTAAAAAGGACTGTAAGATAAAATCAGTAAACGTAAGTAATATGAACATCCTTATTTTCCATTTATGTTTAATAACTTTATAGTATTCAAGTTGAAAAATGACTGAAAGACTTTCACTTCTATAATTGTTGTTACTTTTAAGCTGCCCAGTGCCATTGCTTGCAATCACTATTTGCGTAGAAGTGTTTTTTTGTCTCGAACCATGGTATAAAGTCTAAATGGTCACGCATAACTATAACACAACATCTCCACTAGTCTGTGCTGTGGAAAAGCATTGAAGCTTAACCCGGGTTCCAGTCGTCTGTCCTCCTTTGAAATAGTAATCAGACTGCATGCTGTGGTGTTTAAGCAGGGAATAAACACATTAATAAACATTATACCATGACAACAAATTCAAAAGGTACTTATTGCTTTGAGTCGGATTCTAATTAAATTTTTTTTTATTTTGTCAGTGTTTTGCATCCATTATTAAGCATTTCTGACCTTTTCCTCCACTGACAGCCAGCCACTCTCTGTATTTGTGCTCTGAACTTGCATTATAAAAACAGATTAAGCCGCAGTCTTTGTGCTGTTGATTTGCATTGCATATATAATGGATTAGTATAACAAAATGGAGTCCTCATGGCCCGTGTGATCAGTCTGGCCTTTCAGATGGAGCCCTCTTTCGCAAATTTAGTTCAAACCAAATTGGTATATTATGCCAAATCCAAGCTTATTTTATGCTGGCCTTTTTTAATTTGAATGGATTTAATACAATTCAGAATAGCTGTCTTATGCAAATTGCACCTTAAAAACCACGAAGGATGTCAAATAAATTCTGGGGGGGAGAGACGGAGACAATACAAAAAGCAACAAGCCAAAAACTATTGTAAATCTATAAATTTGGGAATGTAGAGCAATGCTGACTCAGAGTATAGAACATGCATATACTATATTGCTCTGTGACAATGTCGGCTATGACTCATGGTCAAGGTCTACACTTCAAGAGTTACTGTACCACTACAGAGCACCCTCCTCTCTTAAGTCCTCTCTAAAAAAAAAAAAAAAAAAGAAAATGAAGAGCTATAAATTTGGCATGTTGTGAGTCAGCACAAAAGCAACGCCATGAAACAAGTTCTTGTGAAGTGTGAACTTGTACAACACCGAAGACCGTATTGAATTCAATTAAAAGAACGCAGAGGACGTCGCTTACGAAACCTCGATGACCCCGCCTGCTTTGCTCTCGGGAAGAGTAAATATGCCTTGACTCTCGTTTCGAAATATACTAAATATACATGCAAATATACTCTTGATACTCTTGGCCGTGCGAGCATTGACATTCGATTTCTTCCGAATTTTAATGCAAAACAACACGTGAAGGTGGGGTGTCTGAGCAGAGGCTGCGATTTAAAAAAAAAATGCATTTTGTTTTCTTCCGATTCCTGTTGTGACCCCACTTCATTGTTCAGTCTATAATTAAACTTAAAAGCCCCGTGCTGCTTTGCGAAAGACCTTAGGGTGACGCTGACTTTTGGTTGCACTCCGGGATCTTCCATTATTGCAATGTCAAAACACATTCTCAGAGGTTGTCTAAATTCAAGACACAGTGTCGTGCTAAAAGGCATAAAGATAAAGAAAAAGTATTACTCGAACTGCTCAAGAGGCACTTTTTGTTTAATTGTGTTGGGGGGGTTGTAGCGAATGCAAATCTTTAAAATGTATATTTTTTTAAAGATTTCCGCTCCAATGCTTGAGGGATCTTTGATAGAGCGCACTAATTGTTGCTGCTCCTCAAGTCATTTCAGTTGCTGAACGCTGTTGATGTCGTTTCTTTTCCCCGTGGAGAGATTGCTTTTTATTCTCCTAAAAATAAGCTTAAAAAGAAGGAGCTTGAGAAGGTCAAATTGATGAATTTTTTTGCCTTTGTTGTCAACTTGGGAGATAGAAAAGCTTAATCAAAGTAAAAGGTTCGCTCGCTCCTTGAAGCCGCTGAAAGGTTCGACTCAATCTCGCCGCTTTTCATATTTCCCGGTTCGTTCCTCTTGCCTCTCCTCTCGAAACTCGCAAAAATATCGCTTCCTTCTCAACGGCATCTTCTGTGAATGCAATGATGAGCACTGAACAAAATTAATAAATCAATAGAAGTTTTGGACTCGTACATTCCTCCTTTTTTCTAAGTGTGCAGTGCATATTATTCAAACAAACAAATGGAGGCATCCTGTTGAGCCCTGCTTGGTTGATGAAAGTTCAATATTTATTGCTGCTAATTAAGGTTGGAGGGGGGGGGGGGGGCTGTTTTAAGTAGCTTAGAGCGCAAGTTTACTTTTAAAAAAAGAGCAACGTTTGGCGTTGAAAGATTTCATTGCCTTCTTCCTCGTCGAATTTCTGTCGCTCTACATACGTCATCTGATATAAGTGATACAATTGGCTATGAATCGTGCGCAAAGCAGCATGGGAAGAACCAGACGCCATTTGATAGACATTCGTAGCGCCCAATAAACGGCTCTAGGCATTCGTAAACCACGCCTCAAATACGAGAAAATGCACACCTAGTTCCCAGACCACCATCTCATCGAGATGTGGACGCGTCAGCCAGGCTACGCTCTCGCAGCAGTCGGGAGCAAATTCTATGTTTGTCTTTTGTGTCAGCGTGTCCTATCGCAGGGGATTAGCACTTTTTTTGTCGGTGTTCCATGTATAATGTACTCGGTGCCAACATCTGTGATAGCGTGGCTCAAAAGAAAAAAACAAAAAACAAACCTCAAGACAATAAGTGGTAATAACCGGTAAACACAAGGTTAGCTGTGACAGAAAGCAGCGGGAAATTAAGTTTGACGTTAAAGCTAAGTCAAAACACTGTATTTCTAAAAGAATTGATAATTTGTCAGTTATTACATCAGATGTCAGGTAAAGACATTTCTAACTATTCTATCAGCCAGATTATGCACATCGACCATGATGTCACGGCATTACGACGCCTAATGATTCAAGAGTTTCTTAATTCTTTAAATTTCATCTTTACCGTAATTTATGCTCAGAGTAAGTTGTCTTGCCTGATCCTAATGAAAGTCCTTAATGGTTTTGCCTCTTCCCGCCACAAATCTGGGGATTGATCAGCGAAAGCCCGGCTGAATGAAGGATGAATGGTTTCTAACCGCTTTGTAGTTTTAACTCCTTACCTGCGATTCAAGTCAAACACGGCGGCACAGGCGACACACATGAAACAGAAAACTGCTAACCACCTCACTGTCGACCATTTTGTAAAGAGAATGTTACTCTCACTTTACACACACACACACACACACATGCACACGGAACGTGTTTAAGTCCCTTTCAGCATTCAAACCCAAAACAGTGATGGAGGCACAGATCATGTTCTTTTACTTTTGCTCACCTTCAACAAGCACTTCGTAAAATGACAGTGTCGCTGATCAGTTGCAGCTCAGTTGGTAATTGTTACAAGCCGCCATTCCGACATGGGCCTCGAATTGTCGGAATGGCGACACTTAATTTTCTTTCTTTCATTAAAGCCTATTTTTTTATTAATTATAATTTTTTTTTTAGAGGAACTCCACAACCTTGCAAAGAAACTATCATAAATCATTATCAAAATACGCTGAAATTTCAAATATGAAAATACAGGTATTAATGTAAATCGGGCGAGTCTGAAACATGTTAGATTAAGCAGAAATACAGTGTCAGTGACCTGTCACAGCAGCCAGCTGGAGCGGAGCTCTCCACAGAGCACGCACACACCAGATTTATAGTGACATAGTAACAACGCAGCCCTTATGGATGGATCCTGAGTGCCATCATCTTTTATTTTTATTTCTAAAATCCAAAATAAGCCCACATCCACCTGATCCTCCCCTCTGACCCTTTGAATTGAGATTTTACCCTTAAATCATCATTCAGTATCAATTTAATATCATTCAAACATCACAAGCTTTGAAGAATAACAGGCAGAGAGAGAGGGGGAGAGGCATTAATTACACTTTTAAAGACTGTATCACATCTGTACACGTCTTAAAACATGTAAAATGCATGAACAGAAAGAAGGGACTGTTATCTGTTGAGTAACGCACATTTCCTTTTATGGAAAGCCTTGTCGGAATGGTTGTTACGTTTGCATGTCAGAATGGTGGTTGCCGCCCGGTTGGTAATAATGAAGATAACTGAAGTAATTTCATATAAAGAGCTATATGAGCGAGTTTCAAAAGTACGAAGTGAGGAAGAACTATTCAAACTTTTGTCATAACAACAAAGTTTGGAGCAATTCTATTAGAATTTTCAGCCAGAACTGTGACTGTGTTAAAAGAGGTTACATTAGTCTTGCCTGTACATTCCACTTTGGTGTTTTAATAATGCACTGCAGAGAAATTTTCCGAATCATGAGGTTGCAATCAAAACAAAGGCCATTAGCCAAATGAACCGTAGGAACGGATGGCACTTTCAGAACTCCAAACTGAATGTGTGAAACAAAAGAGAATGCAAAGTTAGACCTGCCACTTCTTTACTCGCAGATGCTAATTAGTCTATCAAAGTTAATATTCATACTGTATGCGCCCGTAACTTTCGCCCTCTTCTCGATGTTTCCCTTTATATTTCCGTCACGCAGCTGAAATGAGGGCAATTTGATGTATGTAGGTTGCATATATTCTCCAAGTGAAAGTGATAATTAAACTTCAGTCAAAGACATTTTATGTGAGAACCATTAAAGTGCGTGCCTTGTTTTCGATGTTGCAACCCTGTATCTATTAATACAATACTGTTTCAACGTAGAAACGAAAGTCGGAGACCTTGTTTTGTTGTGAAGGTCAAGGCGAGAGAGAAAAGGAAAAAAAAGAGTTTAGATGCAGTTTTAGAAAGGAAGACTTTTCTTTTGAAAGAGTGCTCTGTCATTTGCCTCCAATTATGATTACTGGCTACAAAGAATAATTGATGACATTGACAGCTCCTGACTTGCAGTGGAGCCTCCACCCGTTTACTTTTTGTCATTAAATCTTGTTGGGAGTCCTTATCCAGTTCCTCGATTATCCAGTACCACATGGTTCGGTTTAGCTCACATGCTTACTAACTAGTGACTTGAGCAGAGCTGAAATGGCTTGCCGGCATACGTGAAAAAAATAAAATAAAATAAAAATCTTTAACCAAAATGGTCGATTTGAACGTATTTCAACATCTAGCAACTGAAAAAATGTCCTTCCTTTGTTTCTCTTTGCTTCTGACCACAGAGGTGAAATTGCACTGCTTTACACTTTTACTTGCTTTGACACCAGGATTTTCTCTTTGGACAGCAATCAATGTGGAGTGTTCCAGAGCTGGGAACCCTGCAGATAAATACAATAAGACAGGCTGATGCACAATGATGGGATTACTGTGTTGTCGCCATGGTGAACATGGCCTCGTTAGGTGTGACCCTCTCACGGACCAGAACAAAGGCCTTTCAGAGATTATAAGACGTTGCTGTGTGTTCCTTAGCTTTTCAGCCCGTGTACTGCATTTAAGAAGAATTTGCCTAGAAGTGAAACATCACCTTGATAAAATAATCTTCTTTCTCAGTGTCTGCGCTGATGCTATTCCTTTCTCATTTTTCAATTAATTCATAAGATGATGCTGTTGTGTTTGGGGACAGTAAGTGAGGTTTGCCAGTGAAAGAAGGAATTGTTTTCCCATTGTAGAGACGGTCGTGTGGAGTTTCATATTTCGGAAGCTAAGAAAAAGAGGGATCAAAGTACAAAGCAGTCACATGCGGCTGCCTTGATTTCACAGTTTTCATAACTCTTCTTATAACCCAATGAAATCTTAAGGTAGCCCCCCAAATATGAGGATGGTTGCTAACACGTTCTTTTTTCAGAGTTTCTTTAAAACAGAACAATAGATTATTTCTTCCACAGTTCAGCTCGACACTTGTTTAAGGATGCTGGCACCTTTCTTTGGAAAGCCCATTTGTCCAAAGAAGTCTCCGCGATCTAGTGCTCGTATTTCCTCATTTAAACGAGTCACACATTCAAGCATTTACAGATTGTTTAGGATTCCTTCCACATCCTCAGCACGGTTTGGTTGAATTAGATTTGTGAGAGTTTCACTTGTTTGCATAAATTGAGAACAAACCTTTTTCTCTTAAAGCCGAAAGAAAAAGGGGAAATTAAATTGCGTCAGTGAAGTAGACTGATATTAGCATGTATGACAATCTGAAGTTGAGTTTTAAGCAGATGATTGCTTTCAGGCTTGCGGTAGACATTTTTCCATCCATTTTCTTTGGCAAGACAGCAAGGTTGGAAAAGATGGCCGCTACTTTGTAAGTTCTCCCACAACACCCCGCTGTAACAACACAGTATTTAAATGAGCGTCTGCGTTTAAAGACATGCCCTCAAATTCTTTCCCACGGTTGCCCAACTCTGCGTCGTCCCACTTGCACCCCTCTTTGAAATAGTGTGTTTATGTCTTCCACATCAAAGGTAGTGCAGGGATGCAGCGAAGGGGTCACTTTTCATCTGAAAGTGCCCTAAGGCAGGTGAGCTACACGGGTCATCTCCAAAGATCGGTTAAATGTAAAAATATTGATCAGATTTCAAACACGTTTGCAGATTTTTGAATTAAGGAAAATAACTGAATAAGTTAGGTCGTATTGAAAAGAGACAACTATCCACCTTATTTTAAAATGTTGGCTTTTTGGGAAAGAAAGTGAATGTAAAAACCTGCATGATAAGTACAGTCCATCCTTTCTAAAACTAAATGGCTGGGCAACACGGAGCAAGTGACAGCGTCTCGTCACATGTCTCGTAAAATGGATGAGGCGAAGAGGAGAGACTAATGGCTGAGGTCAAGACATAAAGCCTGCTAGACGACCCACAATCCTATTTAAATACGGGATATCCTCAGAAGTTGGAATTGTCTGAATGTGGCTGAAATATTTCTACGTTAAACATTTAATTGCCTCTGAGGTCATCTCATATGATGGGCACTTTCCTTCCTAACATTCAATGTCAAAGCAGGGTTTAAACCAAGAAAAAGAAACGAGTGCATCATTATTTCATTAGAAAGATCTGTGATAACTATTCTTATTGTAAGAGAAGAGAAAAAAATCTCATCTTCCAACTTAACTACTTTAATACACTTTCTATGCGAGTTATTTATTTACATGTGTCTCAAACAAATATTTTCTGATGTTATTATTTCTTTAAAACTCCATGGTTTTTCTTGTTCCCTCGGATGTTTTGCCAGCTAACCCTCTGCATAAATCGCTGTCTAACAGTGATTGATTGAATGCAGACTGTCACAGGTGCTCCATTTCCACAGCGGGCCGATTTGCTCGCCGTCTCTCGTGTTCAGCAGCATATTGGGAGATGGAAACAGGCAGTCTGCCTTTAAACTGACTCGCTTCCTCGTATGTTCATCATTCCTCCTCCACAATTTTGGATTTGTCATTTCACGCCTTCTGTGGCCTTTTGTTCAGACTGACAGCCGACGATGCTCCAACCTTTGGGGTTTTGTCCTAATTAGGGTAATAAAGAAATGCGATCCCATTTTAATCGTGCCACGGTGCAATTGATTTGTCACTTCTATGTAGTTTACCATTCTTGGGTTAATTTGTGTCAGACATTTTTAATTGATACTGTGGGTTGCTGTGATGTGTGATTTTTGCTAAGTTATACTGTATCGTCGAGACCTGGAATCTTGTGGGCACGTTCTGTAAAACACCCCACATTACTTTCCTTCTTGCTTGCTTTCTCTCTCTCTCTCTCTCTCTCTCTCTCTCTCTCTCTCTCTCTCTCTCTCTCTCTCTCTCTCTCTCTCTCTCTCTCTCTCTCTCTCTCTCTCTCTCTCTCTCTCTCTCTCTCTCTCTCTCTCTCTCTCTCTCTCTCTCTTTCTCTTTCTCTTTCTTCCTTTTTTCTGTCTTGCGTAGCACTGGGGTCAAACAGAAGATTGTATCAGCTGCCTCATGGCATAGAGGATTTGGACACTATTTGATTCAGGAGAGAGCTGGGATCAATTTCAACCTGGCCGCCTCACTGCTCGGCTAGCTTCTGTGGCTGCCAGTCGAGGGCTCTGACCTGGATTACCAATGCTCAATCAATGAGACTCTGGAATTTTACCGAAAGCAAGCAAGAGATGAAAGCTTTCAGCGTCAATGTCCACGTTTGCTCAGACAGACATTTCACTCGTTTTCATCCCTTCTTCCTAATGTCAGATATCTCTGTTTCCTGGTGTTTGTCCCCCTGTGACATCTGCTGCTGGAATTATGCAGACGCAACCATAGAGAGATTGTACAAGAATGTATGCAGATTACAAAACTGTCCTCATCTTTGCTGGGGATTTGTCCACAAAGGATATTAAGGTTTCTTTCTAAATGAAAGAGGATTCACCCAAACCTCAACATGGAACGGAACCCTTAAATCTTATGTCAGGGTGACATCATTCGTTTTTGTTTGAGTGTCGAAATATGTGGAAACGATTATTTGAGTTATTGTAGAATAACCTTTTATATCTCCAAGTGTTGTATAGGCTTTCTTCACATGCTTTATATTCATTCTGTCTGCCAATCTGTGACTGCTATTGTTTTTTTTAAACAACAGAGTAGCAGATGAGAGTGAAAATCAATAATAATGTACCTTGTTTGAAAGTGGAGCGGAATAAGGCAAATTGATTGGAGCATCTTGTTTTCAATGCGATTTAGACGTTTTACATCCCACTGCTGTTCTGTCGGTAATAGTAGTATAAACATATATATATATATATATATATATATATATATACATACAAGAAATACCATTTGCCACAATGAACACGATCACTTTATCATGCACCTCAAGTAAACTAAAAAGAGTCAAGCATGTCAAAGAATGACCCCGTTTGTGTGAGTTGTGTTATCTACTGCTGCCACACTATCATTGTAAGCCCAGCTAGACACACGTCGTGTCTCTGTAAAAGATCAGAGGGTTCAGCTTGTGTCGAGTGTTTGTGGATGGATGGGTGCTCTGAGGCAGACAGGCATGCTTTATGGCTCCTTGGTTTTAGAGTGGCAGTGCCAGAGTGAAGGGTGTCGGCACAACAAGGATCACACGGGGCTCCCGATGCAGCCCTTGACAGCAGAAATGCTTGTCGTCATGCTCATGCACACCTGTATGCGCATCACACGAACGTATTCACATCATCTCTGTCAGTGGCTCACTAATAATAACTACTTGAAAGTTTGAAAGATGGAACTAATGCAGCGTCAGAAACGAAAAGGGGAAACAACTTGGCTAAAGAGAACTGAGGGACACGTACTGTACGTGGCATGCATGTAAATAAAGACACACGGAAAGAGTTAAGTGAAAGTCGTCCAGCAAAAAAAGATAACGACAGGATCTTTGAAGGTAAACATGTTTTTTTTTTTTTAAAAGCTTACAGCAGGTGCTTCCTTACTCTGTTGAACCTTCCAATCACATATCCCTTCTTGTTAAATAGGACATGAAGAAAGAAAGCAACAGAACAAGGTAGGTTCAAGGACAGAAAGGGGAAATGTGATTGATCTAAAGGGAGATGCGTCTGGCCTGGCTTTCAGCTGTACCCCCCCCCCCCCAACCCCGTTGCAGCTCATAGATCCAGCCGTCCTACCTAAGTCAGGGTGATGGAGGACCTTGTCTGCCTCTGCGCTGCAGTGAGACAAGAGATGGAGAGAGCTTTGTACAGGCATCACTGGACAAGTCTGGGAGTCTGCTGACACAAATGGTGGTGGAGGCTTTACAGTCAGGTTTAAACATACAAGACCTCTTATATGAGGACGCTACATAGATTGGGGCTCTAAGTGTCAGTCTAATTGTGGTAAGAGATTGTTTTATTCCCAGATATCTGCCATAAAAGGCGATATTAAATAAAAAAGTAGTCTAACATTTTTGATGTTCTCAAAATTTAAAGCTCCATATCCAATCACTATATAGATAAAGTCACTGATCCTCCTCATCCATGTCACTTTAAACTTGCTCTAATAGCTAAACCATGTGTCTCTATTACGCGGGAAAAACACATTTTGTCTTTATTTATTCTTATTTCATCAATTCTGTAAGCGGACACGGATATATAGTGATTTAAGATCTATTTTGAGATGTACAGAATAGCTCTATAGGCACTGAAATAATGCACCGGCCACCAGCCAATTTTCTTCCACCAGTTGGAACACATGAAGTACGGCCTAAGTGGTCCTCTCTCCCACCACAAGTCGTTCATTGGCGCAATCATTTACTGCCAGTGGAAGGGAAGATGTAGCTATGAAGAGGAGGGGATGAGCAGAGGTTGGAGGATGTGCTCTTGGGCTACAGTAGAGTGTGTAAGTTAACTGATTTAGCCTTTTGTTGCCATTTTGATTTCCATGGGAAAAGACTCCTTTGTGAAGTCCCAACATCCCCCTGAATGACAATGTAATTGGAGAGAGCTTTACACTGCGAAAGACTAAAGGAGGAGGTTATATTTCATGCCTGCCATTGGGGAAAACAAAGGGACAGAGGAATTGACCACACTATGTCAGTTCTTGCTGCCAGAGAAGCAATAATTAGCATGTAAGAAAAGTGAATAAAAGAGTAATATTCTCTATATTATAATTGACAGACAAAGGGTCATTGCTGCTGGACGATGGCCACAGAAAGAAGAAAAGCGGGCCTCCTTGCACTCCTTGAGTGCAGACAGGGTTCGGTTTGGGCCCCACTTAGGTTTGCCTTCGAGGCTTCCCTGAGGGAAGAGGATACTCTGAAAGCTCCTGGCCAGTATGTGGAGAACCTTGGCATCACTAATGAGCCTGGTGGTCCTGAACTTCTGCAGCAGACTGTAACCCAGGCAACAAGCTCGCCACCACATGCTACATGAGACTGTTTACAAATTACAACTAGCTGAGGTGAGAGCATGCTGCTACAGCAGATGTGTTGGCCTCAGCAATGCAGGCAGGGCTGTTATAACATAAAAGCATGAAAGGATGAAAACACTGTGACTTTTCTCTTGTGTTTAAGGTGAAAAAAAAAAGGACAAATCACACCGAGTGGAGTTGAGGCCCCCCACCCTCCCTGCTTTCACTTTATTGGAATTTTCGTTTCTATGGTTATTGTGCCTCTCATCATTATTGTTATTATTATCTTGCCCTACAGATGATTTATTATAGCATGATCACAAGTCTTGAGTAATCTATTTTGATGGGTATTTTTTGTCGTTGGTCATTCACCGCTGGGACTGACGGATTCAAACATGATTTTTGCATGCTTATAAAGTGTGACAGATTAGTATTCAGTCGTAGGCTGTACACAGCCAAACTTGGTTGTTTTAAAGTAGCAAAGTACAATTTATTTTAGCTCATCTGAGCAAAGAACCACCTTACAACTGCCAGCTTTGCTGCCTATAACTGCAGAGTAATTAGCTTAGGAGCTGTTCGCTGATATCCAATACCGACTCGCGAGTGTCTGTCTGAATCACCCAACCAATTATCAAGTTATAAAACTAACTAATGCGTGCTTGTTATGTTTCCTCTTTTGTTTTGCCAGTTGTGCTTAAGCCACGCCATTCACAGAACCGGTGCTGGTGTCGCCGACGTTGTCACTGTCGTGGAAACGCATCATTCATCTTAGTCATCTTACACTCATTTTTCTTTGCATAAAGAGTCCCTGCTCAACACACACGTGAGTGTCTCTCTGCAAAGCTCGCTGCTCTTCATGTCCTCCCTGCCGCACAGTAACCAGTCAGCTAATTGCCACACAAGATCACATTAGCACATACGGTCTAAACAAACACTCAGACACTCATTTTCTTTCCCGCTCCTGATAGACAAGAGTGAAATTGAGGAAGCTTTTTTTTTTTTCTATCAGGTTTATCATATTAACACTTTTTTGATCCAGCCTTTGTAAGTTAGTATCATAACATCTATTAAAGAGTCATGTTTATTACTATGTAACTGCATCACGCAGTGCATCTGCATAGAATTAGTCTAATCCCCATTTCACCTGTTATGTGTTTTTCTGAAGATGAGTAGTCTTGATCTACTCATCTAATTGAACTACTTTGTTAATGTGTATATTTAATGACTTTAATGGAAGGGTACCTGGCTTTTCACACGAATAGTGTAAAAACCACACAGATGCTTACATTTGCATTAGGTTGATCAGACATCTTGGTCTAACATAACTTAAACTTAAACTTAATTGATTAATAACTATGACATCAATAACATTATCTAGCGTGAGATATTCAAATTTGGAGTTGCTTTTTTATTGGTTAGAGTTGATTATCTTAGCATTGACCGTATCATCAGAGGGGCTCCATTCATTCTTGCATGTAAATAATATTTTACTGTTTTTTTTTTGGGAAGATTGTTTAGTTTTGAAAGATCTCTGAAGTTTTTCGTCTTTTTTGTATTTGTTGACGGGAGCAACGGACCAAACAACGGGAACAAAGTTTTAAATGAAATATTCCGTGTTAGAAAGCTGTGTAAACATCGCCTGTGGAGATACCATATGTTGTTTAGCTCAGCCCATCACTTCACAGTCATTTCTGATGTGAAGACCAAGGTTTGGGAAAAGGTCACGTCGGATATTTGGGAGACTCTCGTACCTGCTTTACAGCTGTGATTTCAGCTTCCACCTTATGGTCCTTTTTTATTTTTTATTTTTTATTTAGCCAGACTGCAGTGTTGTACCTAATACAGCGGGCCTTGCTGAATAAATCGTACCACTGGATCATTCACCCTGCTGGTAAAACACATCAGCAGCTTGTTCCTGTTTCGAGCATAGATATGCTGGTGAGGTTTGAAATTGGTGTGCAGTCATGGTCGGCACTCATTGATCTGCCGAAGGTTGGTGCGAGCTCCAGTGTCACGGGAGGCACGGGAATAGAGCTTAACTCTTTCCTTGCTTTCAGCAGCCATAGTTTTTGAATGATGGAACTTCTTTCATTCTGCGCTGGTTCTGAAAGCCACAGCACATCTTAGATTGCAATATAGAGATCTAATTGGTCTATTTACGACGACGGCTACAGTGGTGGGCGAGAAAACAATGATTTGTGTGCCGCATTAGTCATTTTTGGACAAACTTGGAAAAAGGCCAAAATCAATTTGTCTTTTTCCCCCTTTATTATTTCTTTCATAAAAACTTACATATTTTTTTTGACTATGGGTATTTTTTTAATGATTTATTCTCAGAATAAAACAAAAACAATTTTCGCTTTTTTTTTTTCTTTTTCTTTGTACTTCAGAATTTTGTATAATGGGAAGAATAATCATTGGCCACCACCTGATATGATTCCCAGTTGAAAGGCAAATTGGTCCAAAGAGCAATCTGGATGGACAGATTGTGGAGCTCGGATGGTTCATATTGGCATGCCACCCCTTCCTATCCCACCAACCCCCCACAACACTGCCAGATTCTCCCTTCAAGCTTTTTCAAGCTCACAATTATTTGCTTTGAAGCTTGGGGGTGGGGGGCAAACCCTGATTTAGAGAGCTTCTGTCTGTGCAACACACCCATTTATACGAATATCATTATCTACTGACATCAGGACACGAGGCAGATTAAAACGCGATTATCTGGCTCGTCGTTATTGTTTCAGGCAACAGATTTAAACTAAAATTCCAAAGTAGGGGAGCCGAAAGAATTTACCTCCAGCTGTGCTGTTTGTTTACATGTCTTAGGGTATCATGGGCCTAGTTGGTGTACATGAGTTGTTTTTGAGTCTCAGCAATTACCCCCCCCCCCTTCGTGTTTATGACTGCAGTATTAAAATGTTGACAACAGACTGCAGAGACGCATACATTTGTAACAGCAAAGTAAGACGAACTCAGAATTCCTGCGTGCGATCAAACTCTTAACACATGACACAACCTCATCGGATAGGTTTAAAATTCATAAACCAAACAGTTAAATTCAACCCAGCAGGTTGTACTGCCCGAACATTTCTACACAAACAGCAGCTCAGTTGAGAATCCCACGGTGGCGATTTCTATTTTTCTCCTTGGTTTTCTCTGTCTCGTCAACTATTGTTACCCTTTTTTTTCCCTTTGACTCATGAGGTCCTTCACCGACAGGCAGATGGCAAAAGGTAATCTCGGAGCCTTTGACAGGATGTCAGCGTAGGCAAAGGCCTTTAAACATGCTCGGTTCAAGTTAATGGCACTCTGGAAAGGAAAAGAAAAAAAACAAAAAAGGGTAGCCTGGAAGACGGATGGATGTGTTGACAACATAAAGCACAAGGACACAAGTCATCATGCGTCTCCGACTTGGATTGTTCTGACGTGGGGCACAGCAGGTGTCTCACACTTTGCCCTCCTGACAGCTGCAGAGAAACAAATGCTTTCATGCTCATTTCCTAAAATAACAGATTGCCAAAAAAGTGCTGATTAGTGTTGCTCCATCTTCCTCTTTAGAGAGAACATGCCATAAAGATGTTTTGGCTAATCAATCATAGGTTTCCAACTGGAATAAATATGAAATATACTATGTGTATTTTGTCAAAATCTCACCTTTTTTTTTCTTTTTTTTTTTCCCCTTTGGCCACCACATTGGCGATTGCTGTGGCCAGAGGCATTATGAGTTCAGGTTGGCAATCTATCTCATTTATTCGCGTATCTCGGGAGACCCTTGAGGGGAAAATTGTTGTTTTTAAATTTGGCACAGATGTCCGCTTTGATTCGAGGCTAAACGGTTATCTTTAACACGCATTGGATGCACAGCGCAGTCCAAAGTGATTTACATAATGTCGCTAAGAGGAGTGCTCCCTAACCTGCCTTTGTGATTTGTCATGGATTTAATTTCCTTCCAAAACATATTTTTGATCATAACTCAAGGATTCACAAGCTAATTGTGACAATATTGGAGACAGATGGCCATTAAAGGTCACTGTGACATGTTCTGCAACTACCCTTTTCTGGCAACTTTTGCCTGCTTACAGTATATACACAGAAATGGAACATACTTGAACATATTTCACATCGAGATGTTTGCGTCATTGAGTTGTGAAGTTGAGTTGAGTTGACACTGATCTTGGCGTAATGTCCTCTGTGCTGCCGGTTCCCGATGCCTGCGAAGCATCCGCACTCAAGGATGCACTCGTAGGTCGTTTTGCAGCATCGTCCTTGTTTGACGGATTTTTGTTTGTATTAACTCATAAATGCACTTTACACCAATAAGTGTGGCCTGTAATTTGATTGACTGGTGAGCAGAGGTATTAATGCTATGCTAGAACATTTAGGTAGAGACAAAAGATAAGAAAGACAAAAAAGAAGAATTCAGTGTATATGTATCTGCTTATATATGTGTTTTTTTTTTTTTGTTTGTTTTTTTTACAAACGGATAGTGGTACACCGCACATCCCTGACCAAATTTCCATATCTCTGCACTTAGTTTGAACAAGTGGGTGCAGAGCACTGTGACTCTGCCCCCGAGGCGTTCTTTTTGTTTATTTGTCTACAGTCATTTCTCCTGTTCTTGGCAGGGGTTGGGGAGGGTAATTACTGATGTGGAACAGCCGGAGAAGAAGCCAATTTAAGTGTGGGCAGCAGTGAGATGTGAGGCCAGCCCCGAGAGGCTACGGTTCCTCACCTGTTCCATTTAGGCCTAGAGTAGAAGAGAGGGGCCACCGGGGACTTGCCACAGTGTGGGATTAGACACAGAATTTGGACACACTCGGGCGCTCACTCTATCTCTCTGTCTCTCCCTCTCTAAATCAATAAATAATAACATGGTGCATTCTATCTGGCGATATGTTTTAGTGAGCATGCCTTTCAGAGTGACCCATAAAGAAAGCTGAGTGTTATTACCCTGTTTTGCAACCAGAAAATGTAAAAAAAAAACAACAAACGAGTGAATTCTATTCTAAATATGTCTTGACTTCTTTTGTGTTTCTTACTTTTTGTCTTTTTAATACGTTCTTTTGCGGATCAAAGTGACAATAGTAGCCTTGCTCCTCTGAATAAAAGGTGTCCGTTTAAAAGCTTGTAGGAGAAATGAAGGACGAACAGGAGCAGACCCCAGCTTAGAGCCGGATTCATAACGAGACACTTTCACGCACACGAGACAATCTGAGGGCAAGGTCACGAAAATTGCGAGTTTCTCTTTGTTGCTCCGTGACAGCCGGGTGCAAGAGAGAAACTCTGCTTGTGGAAAACTAACTTAAACCACTGGGATAGCTTCATTTCAGCTCCCACTGAGAAACATGATCGCCCTCCCTCCACTTCTTCCGTTCCAGATAAAACCTACAAGCTGTAAGACTTCCTCAGGGCTAAATGGAATTTTTAGACGACATGAAGAGACTGACTGGCAACTGACTGTAAATTAACAGTTATCAACGTGTTGTTCAGTATTTTTTCGTTGTCCAACTTTGACGTCTACTGTCTTCTATATTCACCATTAAAGAAACATGAACAGGAACGGCATGGAAGCAAAGAAAAGTTGAAAAGGAAGTCTTTCAAATGAAAAGAAATAGCATTCACAAATAACTATATGTACTGTGGTTTTACTCGTTGGAAATAAATTGCACAACACAATTTGAATTATCGAAAGAGACACAATTATCACAGCTAGACACAGTGTTTCATAAAGCAGCAGCTCTGTATGAACATGACTAGCTCTTATACCCACAAAACATATTTAAAATATTCTGTAGACTAAATCAAAGTCATTAGTCCGCTTGCTTGTTACTTTGTGGACTTTCTACACGGATCAGAAATAACAATGTGACCACCTGTCTCATGCTGATTTAGGTTCTCCTGTTGGTGCTGTCACAGTTGCATCCATGCAAATGCCAAGATGCAGGTTTCCCTTTCAGAACATCTGTTCATACCATCTTCAGGTCCCTGATTTTGAAAATTTGGAAAAACCCTTAAAAGCTTATTCTTTCCCCGTGAAGCTGTCGTGTCTCCTCTATATCGTTCCTTTTCCCTCCTTTTTTTTTTGTCATTTTTTTTCCACACGCACTCTCAAGCGCATGTCTGTAGTGTTCTAGTCAAAAATGCACTTCCTTTTAGCGTTTTGCTTTTCCTCCCACTTCAGTGTGGTTGACTCTGCGACCAGTTCTGCCCAAGGTCTGCAGAGTGCTGACTAAGCTAGCTGCTGTTGTTTATACCTCATCTCCACATTACTCTTGTAAGGTCGGTTTTATCTTCTGCCTATAGGAGTGGTCTGAGGCCACGTGCAAGTCCTGTACAGGCTTCCTGTCATGCTGCGTTTTATGTATTGGTGCTGGAAAAAATGAATAACTGACACTTTGCGCCTATAGAAAATAATTTTGCTGTACCAAGCATCCTCGGTAACTCTCAAATGAACAGTTTTCCCAACTTTGGACTTGTGTCTGGGTAAAGTGTCACACAATTTGTCAGAGTTACACACGTCAGACAGGCCTGAGCAGTTCAGACTCCCTCCTTGATTGAAATTGACTCCTGTCCTTTTCCTGACTACACCAATACTTCTGCTTTAATTGCAGCAATATATTGGTGTGTCATGGTAATTGCATTACATTTGGCTACCAAATGCTCTCAGAGCATTGCACTCATCCATATTCTCAGAGACCCCAAAAGTAACATCAATCAGTCTGTTGATCCATATTCATGCATACTGCGTAAACCTTCACCGCATTCATCTCTGTCATCTGTCTGAGATCTCTCCCTTCTGTGTCTGTGTCTGTCACGTCCATATTTCATGTCCATATTTGAGCCTCTTTCTGCTAACATGCACATGAATCTCGGTGGGTTTTTCTCTTCTTTTTTTCTTGCTTTATGTCTTTCGTCTTGAACTGCTGCAGTGATAACGCCAGCATGAAGGGGAAACGTGTTCCTACTCTTCAACTAAAACTGTGTTTGTTGTTTTAGAAGAACAACATTGACTTAGATACTCAACTTAACTAAACTCCTCCTTTTGCAGATCTTGACCAAATGTCATTACCAGCCATGGCTCAGTTTGTGTCTTCCGTTTCCACTTCAGATGCATTCACATTTGTTCCATTGTCTCCTTCCCCAGAGTTAATTTGATGAAATATTTCAGTACATTTTTTTTTCGGCTCTAAAAGAACACTTTTTTTTTTAGCTTTAACCTCTTTCTGCTTTCAGCTCAGACTTTCTCAACCAAGTGATTTGATTTGACATTTTGTGTTAATATCCTTTTTCATCTAATTGACAGTGATTCGCTGATTTGTAAGGATCTGTATTTATTCCTCATTCTTCAATTTGATAAGTGTCTAGATATGCGAGAAGATAGAATACTGGTGCAGAACGTTTTTTAACAGAATTTCCATTTAATACAGTTCCCTTAGATTATATTTGATACATTATGATGCAGTTCTTAATTCAACATAGATGTTCATTGAACTGAAAGCAATTAATTTTCAACATTTGTGGCATAGGTTAGCTACCTTCAAATAGCTCCTTCTACCGTCCATATTTACAACTTGTAATTGTTGTTTAAACTTAAATCTTACAAAGAAGAATCAAAGCATCCGCATGAAAGACCCACAAGCATATGGGTTAAGAAATATTTACAATCACTTTATTATATGCAAGCTTCCATATTTTGTGGAATTACTTTTGTACTTTCTCTGTTGACTTTATTATTTGCAAAAACAGAAATGCTGAAAGTGTTTTTGCTCCATCAAAGTAATGCGTAACTCATTCGAACTGAATTGGATCGGATGACTTCTGTGGGCAAAAACACAGCAAAGTGGTGTTTTGATAAATAATTGAATATTTATGACTGAAGTGTTTAATTGTACAAATGATCTGAGGTATGCTGCAACTTGAGTGTGTGGTTGTGCTCAAACTATGTGTAGTATTTTCACAAAATGGGCCCTGTTTTCAGGATTGGGCTACAGCCGTGAAAAAGACTGTTACTCAGCATTAATTCTAAACCACACTGTAAGTTTGTAAACCTTTAGCAATACATCGGGCGATAAGTGCTATGATTAACATAACTAACGTAATTAAGTTGTGGTTGAAAAAGTCTTTAACATCCGTGTCATCTTGTGCTCGCTGTGTTAGCATCCAGGGATTCCCCATCATGTTTCATCAGATTAACGCACACTTCTGTTGTGCTACCTCTCTACTTTATCAACGCTCCGCAGAGTTTTGTCCAGTGTTCCTTACCTCTTGCAACATTGAAATTGTTTGCAGATGTTAGTTTTGCTGGAGCATTGTGAACCAAGGTGGCTTTTGTTGTATGTGCGGTTGCCAGGCAAGCAGTGATTGTGTGCCTATTTCCTTATTTCACAGCTAGATCTGAGCGGTGCAGCTGGCCGGCTGTTGTGCTGTTGTGCAACACTGCAGGTGTTGTGATGGTGCAGACTGACTCTGATCTTTTCATTCTGACATGGAAATCTTACTTTGACGCTCTGCGGGATCTGCAGTAGAGCCTTATTCAACCAGAATTAATGGTGCAATTGGGACATAAACCAGTGTTTGATTCATGTCTCTGCATACTTATTTGATTGCATCGTTGGTGTTAAAATTGGAATTCCCATTGGTTAATATGGTTATTGGCAGTAAGATTTTGCTATGTTTTCAAAGTGCTTTCATAGTTTAGCCCCTTCCTTTAGGTAGAGTGTATCTCAATTCAAAAGATATTGTGTCACTCCGCTCTGCAATTAAAAATAGAAAAAGAAAAAAAAGAGGGGTAGTGCACATAATCAACTAGAAATGTTCTTGTTGGCTGTAAGAATCTTTCAATGGTCAGTACGCTTATAGATTTGACTCCTATGTTATCCATTGCAACAAGAATTTGTGCAGCAAATATTGAAAATCAATTCTTGGTCAAGGGTGGTATGTTTTTATGTGCCATTTCAGAAAAAAATGAATAAATAAAAAAGCCTCAGACTAACCCCAGTGGATCTGGCTACTGAATGTTGTCCTTTTCACTATGTTAATATTATTATAACTAAAGCCACACGAGTAATTTTGGTTGCTGCTTGAAAATCTATTTTGCATAACTAACTTCAGCTGTCAGCAGTATGCACTGTCTGTTGAACCATGAGAATTGACTTGATATGTTCTCCTGATGTTTATGCACGCTGTTACAATTCACATGCGGAATATTAGCAGACTGCATGTGTATTAGGTTCATAAAACTGCAATTTTCACATTGCATTGGGATTCTTTTATCTGTCTCCCTAAGGCTTCTTCTGAGTATATGTCCCATTCTCTATATTTCGTAAGTTCAGCTGAAGCAAGGGGAGGGGGATTGCAATCAAAAAAACATGAAAAGCTCTGAAACGGTGCAACGTGTAGGCGTATTTCAGGACAAATGCACAAACAAAGGGTAGATGGATTAAGTCAGAGGAAGCATAGAAATGAGGAGGGAAGAAATGCTGGAGGTAAAGCCAGAAGGTGGTCGGATGCTGAAAGGGAAGTTTTATCTCAAAGGTGAGAATAAGTAAGAGTAAGTGCGTGTGGAGCATTTTGGTGGGGGGAGGGGTGTCAATCTCCTTCCAAACCCTTAAATAATTTCTTCCTGTAGAACTGGCCTTGGGCCTTATGCGATCTTACTCTCTTTCACCCAAGCCAGTCAGTCAGACAGGCAGCCTGCTCGTGATGAAAGCGATGTTCACAGCATCAGGACGTTAAACTCTGCGTTCGCAGCCCGTGGGAAGGGGAAGCGGGGAAAAACTGTAAGCAGAGTGCAGAAAAAAAAACAAAAAAAAGGTGACCTGTCATCTTGACATAGCCGAGAGACATGCTAATGAAGTTGTGTTCCCTCAATGGATCTTGTCATTTGCACTATTTTACTAGTCAGCCAGAAGTGCCTTTCATGGTATCTGTTAGATTTATTTGGTCAGAAAGCATCCAACATGTGTTTTGATTGCTTTCCTATGCTCCATTTCACAGTTACAAACAGATGTTTGAAGCTGCCACAATGATTTTAGTCAGTCACCCTACTGTGTTGTGTTTTTTTTTTTCCTTTTTTACGCGACATCTCACCCATAACACTTAGAGCTTTTATGTTTCAGATCCATCTAAAACTGCTGCAAAGCAAGGAAGGACAGAAACTGCAGAGACAGCCAGAACGTCAGCCATATTAATAGCAGGAATAAGCATCCTGTAGGGTTTGAATGCAAAATTGCTACTTATAAGGGTTGGCAGATTGCAGGTCTTAGAGTAACAGAGTTTATATGAAATATGTATGCCTATATATTTTTGTAGTGATTTCATTCTTGTTTGTTTTCCTTTTGTGTCACACAAACATTTCCCTCAATATAAGCCAACCCGCAAACAATCCTCGCCATAAAGAGCAGTTCCCAAGCTCACAGCAGGTCATACACTAATCAAAGCAAGCCAGCAGAGGGTCCTGTTTCGACCAAACCCATAAACAAGGCAACTGGGACATGTCTGTCTCTGTGGGCGTATAATCCAGCTGTTTAGGCTCTGCCGGGCACATGTGCTCCTCGCAGAGAACCTGTTTCCTGATGTTGGCTTCCTGATGATTCATACCGTCGTAACACCTCTGAGTAGTTTATCCTTTCTGGGATGCATTTTCTTGCCAAACCTGTGACCACCTTAATGGGCTAAGTTTAAAGACTAATTCACAAATGCGTCACACTTTCATTTTGTCAAAGTAAACAATATATTCTGGACAGCAGATGTTTTTTTTCTCTCGATAGAATGAAGCCGCAGCAGAGGAAAAGAAAGCATAAAGTATTTGAGATTTTACAGATTTTGCTGATGTTCTGCTTCCACCGGTATATTTAATGTTGAACATATTGTTGTATTTTATTCTATTTATTTATTTATTTATTAATTTTTTAGCTGGTATGATTTTTAAATGCACCATCCCAATGGGTTTGTAATAATTACAGTAAAGAGCAAGCTGTGAAAAAGCCATTAAGGAATAAAAGATATAAATACAGGGCTGTATTATTAAGGCTGTATTCTGACTTTCCATTACAATCACGCTTGCTTTTCCCAAAACCACTTTTCAATAGTTGGCTGTTGTTTCCTTATTGATCCACAATTTAACACTAACACAATTAACTCATTCTTTCTTGGCGGTTGTCTCATTGCTGGTTTTATATTATTCAATACTTTACACAGTGTTGCAGAGTGTTGCTCATCAATCAAAGAAAAGATTATTTGTCATTTGGTACAAAAGTCCAAGCAGAGATGCTCGGGTGCAGTTTATTTGTCCGCCTCGTCTATACACATTGTCTGTGTATAGAGCATGTTTGTTCGGGATAGACTGCACAACAACATACCAAAGCTGATTTGGTGATCAAAATGAATTTTCTTGTTAAACACGGCCACGGCGGAGGCTCTTGTTTGTTTGTTTTTCTGTACGTCGGCAGGACTACTCGAAATGAACTGGGACAGATTTGCATGAAATTTTTACCAGAGATGGGAAATGGTTTGACTTCAGAGGGTTTAAGGAATTTCTTTTGTTCAGCCTCGGTGAAGGTAACAGTGTGTTCTCCACACATTCAAAGTAAACTATACGGTCAGACATCCAGAACTGTCTCTCCCACAATCCAACCTTTTTTTTTTTGTGTTCGATTGTTAAGATTTAGCACATTGAGCCAAGTGAGTAGCAGCCAAACTAAAACATTTTCTGTTCGGTGTGTTTTCAGTCCCGAAAAGGATGGAGTCACTTTTACTTTAACACATTTTTTTACAAAGGGGGGGGGGTTAATGACCTCCATTCACACCGTTAAATGTGACTGTGGAATATCGGGACACATCTAAACCAGAGTTTAGTTTCCACTCGGAATAACAGAAAGTCAGTTGAAGCAACTAAAACACAAGAAAAACCCGTGCAGTGTCGGTTTTTGTTTCTTTTTGTTCTAATAAAGTGTACCAGAATGCACCAAGGTGCATGTCAACAAAGAGGAGCAGTGGGAAGACATCTTTATTATGTGATGTGAGGGGAAAGCAGTCGAGAAAATCCAAGAATGTATTTCTGTGTTGGTTATTTTTTTTATTTTTTTAACTTTTTTTCCCCCTGTGATTATGTCAGTGACATTAAGAGAAAGCCAATTTATCCGTCACATTCTTCTCCACTGACACAAAGCTGCTATTATATCAAGTGGCTCGTCAAAGGACTTTTAGAGTGTATACATCTGTTTTACAGAAGGTCTTAAAACCTTATTCTGTCCTGAGTTGTGACAAACAACTTTTTTAAATTTTTTTATTTGTGTTTTTTATCAAATGCTATGGGAAGCTCCACATATAGCCGGGAATACTTGGGACAGCTCCTATTAATAATCGCATAGTTACCCTATGCGATTTGGAGATAATGGGTGTCTAATCATTTTTACATTATGCTAATACCATGCAGCATATTATGGGAGAGTGATAAAATTCCTGGTAAGCCTTGCTAATCCGCCCTAGTGCTAAAATAATGATTGCTTTTTGTCTGCTGTTGAGAAAGCGTCCCAAACCATGTGGGTCACACGCGGCCTGAAAAATCTGTATCTGCATGCTTCATTTTCTCTTTTACTCTCTTTCTCTTTGCATTTTGCAACAAAGTCTGCTTGCCACACAAATAAACCCTTGGCATGTCTAATAGCAAGCGGTGTATGGACAGATTGTTCACGTACATGCAATCTTGCTCGCACTAATCGGCACTGTCTCGCATATGCCTACAACACCGAAACTGTGAACATTCAGCTTCAGGAAAACCTGCAGCTATACAATAAGATCATGAAAAGCACGTGTTAGAATTGTTTGTCTGTCAGGCGACAGCCGACACCGCCCATGCCTGCTCTGGTGTTTTTCAAAGAATCCATTTACACTCAAATGAACCAGATGATTTTGAATATTTATTCTAAAATCTGAAATCCTCGGCTCCCATGCATACAAAGACAGAAGACGACAGATTTCTTGTCATGCATCTTTGCCTCGTTAACTGTGGTTAAAACACCATCAACCCCACCCCCCCACCCCCGGACCCTTTCAAAGTCGGATTCACTGTGCAATTGGGACCGTTCCCCAACCAACGATGGCTGGTAGGACATAGTGGAAATAATCCCATTATGAAAAGCCCGAACAAACGTGAGAAGAAAAGGCAGAGGTAGAGCATGCATACTGAAATGTTTGGGATTGGGACATGTAGTTGAGTTTCGTCAGTAGAAGCCCTTTTTTCTAGTTTGTCCCCCAACTGTAATTATATGAGGACATAACATGAAAAAATGTATGTATGTATGTGTGTGTATATATATATATATATATATATATATATATATATATATATATGTATATGTATATACACACATACACTGTGAATTAACGCCCTGTGTAGGGATGTGTTCTTCTGTAGGAGGAAAGTAAATCTAATCTGACTTGTCATTTTGCTCTGCCTTCATGAGCGCAGCCCGCATCATGAATTCCCTCCACCGAGTAAATGCATAATTAAAAATATGCATCTCTCTGTATTCTAAACAGCTCTCCTTCCCATTTCCACAACCATGAGAAAAATGAGCTGGCTCTGTGTATGTTAGCCGCTGCGATGTTTGTGCACAGCAGACCACACTCTATCGATGGCTCTTTACACTGATTTGATATGTGCCATGCCTGGGCTGTGTCTGGAGGCGAGGAGACTGCCCCGTCGTTTGAGACCACTGAAATCATCAGGAATAGAGGCTCCACAGACAAACAGGAGGGGGAAGAAATGGAGGATAGTTGCCTAAAGGGAAAGCAAAGGGGTGGGGGTGGGGGGGTTATTTAACAGGAGAATAAATAGGCTAATGGTATCTCGAGTTTGCTGTGTGGGGGGGGGGAAAAAAAAAGAAAAAGATCCTTCAGTGCCATAACATGCTTTAAATGTCTCTTAAATCCATGACTGCTGTGCTGAACAGTCACTAAGAGGAAACAGGGAAACAACCGATCCAGACGTCAGGGATTGGGGGGAAAAGAGGAGCAGCATTACCTCAGCTGCTGGTTGTCTGCCATCCATAAGCTCCCTGCCAGCTGTGAGGCTGGCGTGGTCCGTGGACAAGAGACAGAGATATGTGTGTCTGGTGAGGAGAGGCCTCATCACCGGTCGCTGCCTCCTCTCTAACCACTGACATCCATAAACCTTGTGATTGAGTGTAAGTCGGTAAGCAGGAAGCCCGTTGCTTGAAATTGGCTATGCGTCGGCGGCCCCTGTGTAATTAAGCAAGCTTTTGTGATAGTTTTTTTTTTTTCCCTCCTTAGCCCTGACGAAAAATTGCTTTACTTTTAATCATAGTTGCTCCACCAGGACCCCTCAGATGGCTCAAGGGATGGAGGCATAGAGTGCCATTAGACTGAGGGGCTGAATTAGGTCTCAGTGGGCCTAGAAATTCAAGTATTTGTCTAACTGTTCCTTTGTGAATTGAAGCCTAAACTCAGATAGGCCTTAATTATCCTTCACATACCCATTTAGTTACATGGAAATAAAACGTGGTTGCTAAAAATGAGTCCATATTTTCTTTCATCTGTCACCCGAGACCAGATGATTGAAACGAAGGTTTAAAGTAAACGATGAAAATCTTTCATCTCTCTTCACTTTGCAACTCAAATTATTGTTGATCAATTTTTTAAGGATGTTTTTCTCAGCTTTTGAGAGATTTTAGAAACTGTAGATTCCACCCAAATTGAATTATTTCTGTAGAGGTCTGCCAGTTCTTCCCTCGCTGTTCTCTGCCCAGCAAATGAAAGCTGAAAATATTTCCCAAAACATACTTGAGTGGACCGGCAGCGCCATCAGCTACCTTACTGCAAAACCAATGGACTTTCAGTTGAGTTTGGCAAAAATGACTCTGTCGAGCATTGACAAGCACGTTTGGAAACAACTTGTCAGCTTATTCCTGCAGTTTCAGGCAAAGCTGCTGGAGCTACAAGACGGGGATGCACACACTGAGTTTTCATAAAGAATGTGCATTATATTTATCGGGCAGCACCAAAGGATGTGAATCCGAGCGAGTGTGGCACGATCTGATTTCTCTCTTCGCTCAGAGGGTCATGTCGGTTTATACAAAGTAAAGACCTGAGTTTAGGAAGACGCAAACAAAATGGGTCTCTTCATCTTTGTCGGCATTTACAGGAGTAATGGCATGGTTTTCCTATTTTTCTTTCTTTTCTTTTTTCTTAAGCTGAGTCCTCTTTTTTTGGGTGGTTAGTTGTCAACCATTCCACGCTTGTTGCATTTGACTGAAGTCACAAGTGTCGCCAGTCGCTTGAAAAGCTTTGAAAGGAAATGACCAAACGATCCACACCTGTGGGGTAAATGTGAAATATGCGTTGGAATTTGTTAGCCTGGAATCAAGTTCTGAATCACGTGCGTCTGGAGCTGAAAGGCCCCTGTGTTGATCATCCTTGACTACTGTTAAGGTTTAAGTCTTGTATTTTTGTTGGATTAGTGCTTTTTTTTTTTTTACTTTACCAAAGCTGCATGTCAACATAAAGACTAAGGTGAAGAATTCTGACAAGTTTCAATCAGTAATGCGTTCCTTTTCTTGTATCTTCCAATGAGAATGAGTTGTACTGTCACTAATGTTCCTGAATTCATCCGCGGTTGCTGCCGTGTTATTGTGCTGTTCAATCGGACACTGTTTGGAAATACAGAATCTAAACTGAATGAACTCTCACTAGGCAAGGCTGCCATCGTCATATTTCTTCTTTCTTAAAGAATCAAAAAGTCACATGAAAAGGGCGTGTTATCTTAAAAAGACAAGGGTCAACTGCTTATATTTGCTTTGAATTATCGCTGTTTTAGTTGTGCTTCTGCTGATCTTGTAACCGTTTGTTTATTAGAGACTTGTCGACTAAGAAAGATACCATATTCTGTTGGTTCTGCGTACATGAATTTGTTTCTGAGTGTCAGCGTTGGCAGGTGGAGGATTCCTGGCTCTCTTATTTATGGCAGGGACTTGCTGTATTTTAGCTCCTGTCAGTACATTTGAACTTAGTTGACAGTCCATTTTATCTTTTTTTTTTTCTTCCTTTCGGCATTATTTGTCTGTGACTCACCGGAGACTTTGTGCAAAGGAACAGCGGTTTATATGATTAGGGACATACCCCTCCACTTGCATTCCTGTTGCCTTGAACAAATATAGTATATAGGACAGCAAAGAAAGAAGTAAGGCAAACAAACCATCAGGAAACAAATTTGTCCCCGTATAGTCTTCTCCGACCCGTCTGTCTCGGAGTATCTGTCTCTTAGTCTGTCATTCTCCTTTTCTCTCCCTCGTCATCTGATAACTAAAATCAAATTACATTACACTCCACTTCACTGGTCATTTGGTAATTCCAGGATTGTCATTTTCTGCTGGCCAAAAGAGAAAAAGGCTAATGACCCATGATTTATTAATTGAATCATTCCTCTCTGGCCAAATCATTCTGACAATGTAACCACTAAATTCCATAATTGCTCAGAATGGCATCCCTAATTCCTCTGAGTGTTACCAGCCATTCAGAGTCGCTCTCGAGGGCAGGAGGTGCGGTTTTAAGCTGGTTGGGTTTTTGAAGTCAAATCTATTGATCTACTGCGCTCTGTGTAGCTTTCTGTGAGTTATGGTTGTGATATGGTCCCATATACTGACATCATGTAAAAAATAGTACTGAATTTCCTTGAACTAAGCTCGCTGGTGACCAAATTCCGTTGTAATGGCTTAATTAGTTTAATTCAAGACATGAATCCCTAATTACATGTCAAATTAAGCTTTTTAAGGCTGCAGTAATGGTCACATTTGAGATGTGTACTGTGGGCGTCATGAGTGCGGGTCATTGAGCTGTTTTGTCAGCCACAACGGCTCAAGGCCAGAAATCACTATAAGAGACAGAAGTGAATGATGCGTTTACGGCACGCACAAATCATTCCCGTACTTCAGGGCTAGAATGTAAACAAGCGCAACTTTGTATTGAAACGAGGCTGTAAATAACAGACTGCAAAAGAATGACGAAGACACGGTTCCTCGAAGGAATACTCTACTCCGCTAATAAACCTGAAACAAACGTGGTGAAAATGTCTGCCACTCGGGGTAATAAGAGTCTGTCCTCCAAGGCCACATAATCCTCTTTTCTGAAATTGAATAATTGAAAATGTTTGTAAATCTTAAGTCTGTATCTCCATCTGGAGAGCCAACAAAACACCCAAAGTGATGGAAAGAGATGGTGAGTGGCTTATCGTGACCATTATTTTTTTTGAGGGAGCTGAAATCCTCTCAAGGGCCTCGGTTTCTGCTACCACGACCCGTGCAAAATTGTTGGTGAATATTTTGGAAAATGCAGCGGCTAACTGAAGGAATTACCCGAAACAGATTTTAAAAAGAGTAGTCAGCTGAGGGCCGACACCGAACATTTCTATTGATCCGGTACATTGTGTTCACACCACACACTTTAATTATCCTCTTTGCTCAACTGACAAAAACCTGACTTTTAAGCTTATGCCGCATGGATCACTGGACCGGCCCTGAACCCGCAGTTGCTTTTCTCCAAAGGCCGTTTGAGTGTTCAGATAAGACGGCTGTAAGCAGCGCGGAACAAATAAATGGACGGTGGTGATACTTTGTTAAACTTGCTTTTAATGAAAAGTAAAAGTTTGGGAAAAAGAAAATGAATACGGAACTCCATGAGTGGAAAATACTGACCATGCCCCCCCTATTATATCTGCAGTGAAAGGTTCCAAAACCTGAAGGTCCTTGAAGTTGCCAAAAGTGACTCAATCCCTGTAGACTCCCGTGGGATTTTACTCTGGTCATTGGTCATAGCATACCAGGCTAATAAGTCTTTTTAAAACAACTTGTTCAGTCCTGATTTTCATGTGTGAGAATGAAATCAGTCCCAGATGATTTACCTACTGGATGCGTACAGTATCACTGGGTTATCTCAGAAACCTATTCACTGCACATCACGTCTGGCACCCAAAGAGAAGGACAAATTGCAACAGCCAAATGGTGAACTTCAGCAAAGCCTAATTCTATCTTTTGTATTCAGTATGTGGTCAAGACGCTGTGTTTGACACTACTGAAGTAGTTTTTAAAAGAAACTCCTTATCTACTTGATAATGTTATCTAGATTATAATCTCTTATTTCAGCCAGAGAATACTATGCGACTGTCCTCACTTGGTAGAAATACTATGCACGACAACTTGAAGGATTCGGGTCAGAATAAAACGACAAAGGGAGGACAAGTTATCTCCTAATCAACTGAACAGACAGTGAAGGCACATCGAACAAATGTGAACTAAAAAAGTCAGCAAAAGGAAGCAAGGAGTAAACATTTGTCCTGTTTGAATATGCAGTATTTATTAGCAGAGGCTTGCGCATGTGTTTGTCAGCTCAAGATTGTTTGATGTAGCGTTCGATGACTGCCTCGTATAAAGGGATCACAATAAAAAAAAAAGAAGCATGGTGGAGCATGTTGTTCATGGCTACTGATTTAAGAGCTCGATGGGTGCAAGCGTGCCTATATTTATTGACTGATGTGCTCATGCTCGATCCATATATAAAAGTTCATTCACAGCGTTCATGCAAAAAGAAAAAGATTATTTTTCACAGGCTGGGAGTAACTTGAAGCAATGTTTACAGCATGTTGGATGTAGCAAAATAGATGTATGGGATAGAAATGGTTAATGTTACTGGACTTTAAGTAAGTGGAACCCTGTGGCCTCTTCTCTCATCTGAGATACTTTATGTTCTTGGTCTGTTTATTTTTGAACAGGGTGAAGTTTCACTCCATCACAGAAAAAACACCCTTCCCGACAATTAATGGCTGGGGAGTCAGTAGGTGGTAGCCAATAAAGGTTTATGGACTTGTACACATTGCAGAGGCTGGTTAGTGACTCTTGCTGAAAACGCTGCCTCGTAGAGTTTAACAAGCTCATTATAACACAGGTGTGAGACATTAGCTCAAGTCTTGTCTCGCAGCGACGGCTGTAAAAAGGTTTAGACACGTCGCTGTCAACACTTCTGCAGGTCACGCTCACTCAGAGATGGCTTCTGTTTTATTAATGGAGGCGCATGCTGAAAGTTAATCGGTATCTTTGCAATGAAATGTAATGAATTAACTGGATATCCATATTGAGCCTGTTCAGCTTATTGGATCCTGTGTGAGCATCTGCTGCCACGCATGTAATATAACTGCTGGCAATATTTAGGTGGTTTTGGTGGATTTGGTAACTTGCATTTTCAGAGATGATCACCACAACAGGCAGAGCTTTAACCGGAAGGCCTACATTTCTGTTTCTTTTCAAGATTAAAAGTTTCCAAAGTTACATGAGATCACCGGTTATGCTCTTTTGCAAACTTTTGCAAACAGTCTCATCATTTTGGAAGATTAATTCATTGTCATGTCTTTTTCACTTGATCCTTACCCTCAGTTTCACTTGATGTGTCAAGTGCTGTTCACGTAGATTTCTGCATCTGACTGGTTCGCTTTGGGTGTGACAGATTCTTGGTGAGGTTCAATTGGTTGTGTTTAGGAAGGTTTCTTTCGTCCTGTTCAGGACTCACCCTAAACAATTCAATTCAATTCAATTCAAAAATACTTTATTTATCCCAGAGGGAAATTAAATGTTGATGTAGCTCAATTAAAGCTGCAGTCTGCAGGATTTGTTGTTGTCATACGTAAAGTCCTAATTTTTGGCATTTTAAGAGTTTACATGATCTATCAGAACGCTTGAAGTTGAAAACGGTGACCTCCGTAGTCGCAAAATACAAGAAATGCTTATTTTTTAACCGAAAAATAAAAAGTTATTCAACTTCCTGTCCCGCCCCATCAAAACACATGAGAACTCGTGCACGTAGACGTGCACGCCAGATGCGCTTACACGACTCCTCATTCATCAACTCACCTGTCATTTGCGATCATGGAAGACACAGTAAGTAGACAAGCCCGTAATGAAGTTCAATAGTCTAGATAAATAAGCGTGGGGACGAGCCTACCTTGTATCGCGCGTGCACAATCGGTGATTGACAGGCAGCAGAGCCCAGCTCGTAAACCTGATTGGTTACCTTTTACCGGTCCGGTCTGCAATTTTGTAAACAAACCTGCTGGCTTTGGAGGGACCTAGCGGGACATATAGGGGACCTAGAGAACTCATTTTTTTTTTGTATTGGGGTATTTAATGTACTACTTTCAGTATCCCCGGACAGTTCCAGGCATTATGCTTGAAAAAGAGTTGCAGACTGCAGCTTTAAATCAAGGAGTTATTATAGATGCTGATGGCTGTGGGCAGGAAAGATTTCCTGTAGCGGTCTGTTTTGCATCCAAACTGAAGAAGCCTTTTACTGAAGAGACTCTGTTTTCTGATAACAGTCTCATGGAGAGGATGTTCAGGGTTGTCCATAATTCTCTTGATTTTATGCAAAATCCTTCTTTGCATTATTGTCTCCAGAGGTTCCACAGTCGTCCCCAGAACAGAACCAGCCTTCTTTATCAGGTTGTTGAGTCTTTTTAGGTCCCTGGTTCTGATGCTGCTGCCCCAACAGATGACGCAAGAGGAAATGACACTCTCAACAACAGACTTGTAGAATATCTGCAACATCTTGTTGCAAACCTTGAAGGACCTTAGCTTCCTCAAGAAGTACAGTCTGCTCTGTCCTTTCTTGTAGATGGCTTCACTGTTGTGTCTCCAGTCCAGTCTGTTGTCCACATGAACACCAAGGTATTTATATTCCTCAACCACCTCCACTTCTTCTCCCATGATGGAAACAGGGTTTGATCTGACCCTGTTTCTCCTGAAATCTGCAATCATCTCCTTTGTTTTGTTAACATTCAAGATGAGATGATTGTTCCCACACCATGCCACAAAGCGGTCCACCAGCTCTCTGTACTCAGCTTCTTGTCCATCTCTGATACACCCGACAACTGCAGAGTCATCTGAATATTTCTGTAGATGACAGGAGTCTGACTTGTACTGGAAGTCTGAAGTGTACAGAGTGAAAAGGAATGGTGAGAGTACAGTCCCCTGTGGTGCTCCTGTGCTGCTGATCACCTGGCAGAAAAACTGTCTTCCTCTCCTTTTATTTGTGACACAAAGTGAGATTAATTGGATCAAAAGTGGCCAGCTGCTGGACGCCGGTCTTTATGGTCTTGTACAGTCGTACTCCTTGCTGTCAAACAAGGACACTGGAGGCAAAATGGCATCTCCCCATATGGCAAGATCCTCCTATAATTTCTCCAGTAAGGATGCTAATGGTGGGCATCGTAATTCTGAGGGCAGATCAAGTCCAGGAAAGGCAGCAATTCTATTGATATAGATGAATTGTTCTTTATCAAAAAAAAAAAAGATTTTTTTTTTTTTACCTATCCCAAAGTGCAGTATGTTTGCAAGGTGTTTACGGCTGTCTGGAAGGGAACCAATGCTTATTGCCTCAGATTTTAGAAGAGCATACAGCTTGAACTAAAAACGGCAGTGCAAATCACCCCAGCGCATTAGAGGATGCTAGTTTTTCATTCATTCTCTCTGTGTGTCTCCCACCCGCCACTCGGCTCATTTAGGCTTTCAGTTTCTTCCCAGCTCATAAAAAAAAAAACAAATAGACACAGACGCATGTACATATTCTCTTTCTCTCATGCCTCATGCTCCCTGTCTGACCAGATAAGAGCAAATATGCAAGATTTACTCTTACTACAGTAAGTTCAGCATTCCAGTTAGAGTTTAAGCTGCCCTCTAATGGTGCGCCCCATCTGCAAATTTTCATCCGCTTGTTTAGGCTTTAATTACTCAGCTAAAGAGCACTGCCAAACCGGCAGACCCCAAGGAAGCAAGGCACAAAAGTTGAACATAAGCATCGCAATCAGGTGCTGACGTGCAACGTATCATGGGTGATCTTCCAAAATATAAAAGCTGCAGCGTTCTTTCAGAAAAGGTTGAAAGTGTGTTTATCTCTGCAGACCATGATAAACTGGTTTGGTCTTCTATTCTCAAACCCACCTACTTCGCCTCAAACAATATATAAGTCCCCTGTTTTGTGACTTTGAGAATGTTTTCCTCGTGACATCAGGGGGATGCCAACACTAGCATCACAGCTTTTGATTGATGGCTGTTTTGGTTTGGGGGTTCGCTCAGATAGGCCTCCATCTGTCTTGACATCCTTGTTGCCCGCACTGAGAACCTCAAAGGATGATTAGACAACAATTATCATTTGTTAGTGTCAGATTTTATTTTAATAATTTAAACTCTATTTCGCCACAAGCTCCCACCCTCTCTTTTCCTAACAATCTACTGCAGTATTTATGTCTGGGATGTGATGTTGGGTACGGTCATTGATATTCCTTCAATAGCTTTGTTATTCCCTCAAACACTGTTCCAATATCAGAGCTTTGACTTAAGCTTATTCTGTTGTAACACAAACAGTGAACGCTCTCACTGAGCTGTCTTTATTTGTATGATTTTCCCATCACAAAGGAAGCTCCAGATTGCATGCGTTTGTCATTTAGCTCTTGATGTATGGCAGGTTCCAAACATCCGGCATAAGATACTCCAGGCTACTACTCATCACAATGAAATCGTTACTGCTTGTCAAATCCCATTCCTTTCAAGAGTTTCAACCTTGTGTTGTCTTTTTTCGTTTTTGGATCGTCTCTCTTTAATGATCCGCCATATTTACATCTTCATTACGTTCTCAGTCAAACTCTGAACCACAATGAGTTTTTACTTTTATTCCTTATTCCCTAATGACAGAAGACACATACAATGGATTGTGCCAAATGGTGTCTATGCGTTCCAGATGATTCAAGTTTAATTTAATTTGACAGAAGCATAAACCTTGTTTTTACCTCCCAAAAAGACCCTCGTGTCCCACTATCAAACAGCTACATCAGCTGAGATTGACTAAGATACGGCTCAAAGTGGGCCACATCCTACTGCCAACAATGCAGTCGTAATGCAGAGTGTTGGGATGAAAGGAGCCTCGATTTCTGCATTTCTATTATTATTTGTTTGCCCCCTTTTTTGAATTTTCAAACTTATCCAAAATTCTCATCTTCAAAGGTCACCTTTAATCTCTCAAAAGTCCAGGTGATGGTCTGAAAGTGAAATTTAGAAACTGTGTAATTACCAAATTTGAAAATAGCTCATGTTTTTGGGAAAAGGTGCAGGATGGCAACAGCAGAGCAGGGGGCAAAATGCCCCATCTAAGTGCACAAAGTCCTTGTGCGGTGCGATGATGCCGTCATCGTCTCATCAGCGGCAGAACAATTTTAGTTCACACGACAGCACCCACAGAAACCGAGTACCAGTCACAAGTGATCACAGACAAATCAAAAGCTCCATTTTATTTAGAAAAATTATTATTATGTGCACTTTAGATACGAGCGTTGGATGAAATCGGTAACTTTTTCCCAAATAAACTTTAGCATAGGCTACATAATGGCGTACGTACCCATCAGAATAAAAAGCATAAAAAGACCGTCATACAAAATTTAAAATGACAATGCCTTATAATGATAACCATTACTTGAAAACTGATGGCGATGAGCTGAGTAAGTAAGATAAACTTCTTACTTTGGAAAACTCAGATGTCCAAATGGTAAAACAATCCCAGCAGGAAAGCTTTTAAGCTTTAATGGATCCTGTCATCCAGGAGTGTGCCTGAAATGCTCCATAAAAGCCTTGTTTTTCAGCACTAAGTTCAGCTCGGTGTAGGTCTTCTTTAGGCAATTAACTTCAACTTTGCATGAAAGGATAATCCTTCGAACCGCACCGCTAATCATCAGCGATGATGTCCTCCTCACATTCAGCTGCTATCGTGAGCAACAGGCTTGCTGGCTAATCTTCTGTTCTTCAGATTCGTTCTCCAGTTAATTTACCCTGAAAAGTATCCAGATGGCTTGTTATAAGGGGTCCCACAGCTGGTAGAACTTTTCACATATTTTGGCATGACACAGCCCACCCATTTAAGGAAAACATATCATCAATCAATTTAACTGTCCTTTCGAACGGATCCCTCATTGGATATTGGCGTGTTGCCCTCTGTGAGGGTCCACCAGTCACAGTGTTGCACTCATTCCTTTGTCTTCTTAGCAACACAAAAAGACAAAAAAGGTTCAACTTTTGAGCTTGTGCAGAAAGGCCCATTTGAGTTTATGCCCCTTTTAAGGGTATACAGGAAGGAGCGGTTTAATTCGGCGCCACAATATTTGGGTGTGTTTGTCCAGGTTTGAGAAGCTGGATTTTGTTTGTAGGATTTTTTTAACATGTTGACAAGCATTTTAAGTTCAGTTTTGTTTGGGTTAACACAATCATTTTTCGCGTCACGTTAACTTGCTTAAAGAAATACATGTATTGCAAATAAGTTGAGAAGGCTCACTCTGAGCTGAAAAATCAGTGCACATATGTAAGATTAAATCATCTTCCTTTGGTTTAAGGAAACGACAGAAACAATTATTACACTTTTGATTTCCATCAGCCAGATTTTAAAAGAACTTTGTCTAGTATGATATGTAATAAGTAAGCAGAAGAGGCTCCTTAATGTTTTCTTTTGTGAACGTGCGTGTTCCTCTGTGCTGCGATAAACGCCGTCAAGAGTGCCCATGACCTGGATGATGAATAGTTCTTTTAACTCTGGCCGATGTCGCCCATTTTCTTCAAACAATCGCCCTGTGTTGCAGAGAGACTGGAATGTTGACTGCATAATGGCAAGTGATGTATTATATCTTGGAAAACAGCAGTGAAAATGCTGTTTTCTGTGGCCTCTTTGCTGAGGTCAAAGGCATGAGAGATTCTGGAATAAAGCCTGGAGCGACAGACTTCAGCCGATCCAGCGGGCGGCTTTTGCCCTTTTTTGCGAATGGATGCATTTACCCACACTGCTCCTTACTGTTGCTGGCTTTGTTCGCAAGTCAGGCAGTTTAACAATGTGTGGGAAAAAAAAAAAGAAACTCCGTGAACTTATGAGATACTCATCTACTCCATGCTTAAGCCGTCAGCGAACTGACAGTTATAAAGTACTTGTAGTTTCTTCACAGCTGTAGCGATCTAATTTATTTAGGACTGATCTAAATTACAAAATGTAATACTAAATGGTAAGACTGTGATGGCTCTGCTGCATAATTTGCTGTCCCAAGGATTGGTTTAAAAATATCAGAAAATGATCAGTAATAAATGAGTTAGTAGTGTTGATAGAGCCTTACAGTTATTTCAAGTCTTTCATGAAATCATAATAATCTGCTGATGATTTGCTAAATTAGAACAAGACACTTTTTTTATTAACACTAACATTATCTGGTTGACATAAAACGGCACATATGAGCTGATGCCACACCCTGGCCTGTTCTTTATCCAGACTTTTCCATCCTTTCTCCCTTGCCAGTGTTTTTCATTACTGTGAAAGAGGACAGGATATTAGTCTTCCTCAAGGGCTGGGGAGAGAAGTGTTAGTCACAGAGCTAAGGAGTGCTGGCTTTAAGGTGATAATATGGAGGAAGAAAGCCACGTATTTCAGGGTGGGATGAGGGGTGTTTAAGAAGCAGCAGTGAGCTCTAGTCTAATCTCAAAAATGTGGCTCTGTGTCCCCGGGCGAAACGAGGAACAATAGATAATAGCATACGTTGGATGTCAGTGGGCCTTCGGTGTAAATATGTTGGAATGGTCCATGACTTGACAAAAAACTGCATGAGAAAACAGATCCTCAGGAGATACTCGGTCACCACACAATGATAGATAATGGCGATCAATGCATTACATAGAAATCACAAAGCTTGAGTTCCGCGCATGTGCCTGTTTTTCCAGTGAAAAACTCGGATAGCCTTTAAACAATCTGCAGTTCACCTGATGCAATGCAAGCTCATGTGTGACTGAGAAGATCTGATGAAATAACAAAAACGACCAGCAAACAATTAATGCTGCTGTTTTTCTATTTTACAGTTTGGTCAGTCAACCAAGCTGGTGCTCTAAGTCATGTGAATGAGTGAAGCGCTTTAAACTTAGCACCGTTCTACGGGGGCGAGCTCTGAATATACATTTTAAGATGAGCGTACTTTTCCCAACAGTGACAAACTCTCAGCCAACGTCGGCACGAGAAAATGTAAATGTGCAGTGAAATGCAGTGTAATAAATCAAAGTGTGACAAGGAAGGGAGAACATATGATATATTTATATATGTGTGTGTATATATAAGATATGAATAGTTTAACTTCCCTACAATCCTGTTTCTATTATTTTAAAAGCACTAAATTTAGTTTATCTTTTCCAATGTCGAAAGTAATTGAATGCGTTTGCTTTCCATCTCATCTAGTCTCATTGCATGTGAATTATTTTTTATTCCCGTGCTATGTGGGGGGATGGTGGACAACCTAAAAACCAAAAGCAGCCAGGCTGACCTAAATCAGCAGAGGTGATAACTCAGATGGATAGCTGGAGATTACCCGGGGATCAAGAGGCTCAGTGTCCTCTCAAACAACAATGACTGGAGAGCATATCTCCTCTCACCACCCCCTACAGAGACTCTTATGGCTGTCATAGACTAAAATGCAGGTGCCAGGGTTCTCCATAAAGTTTGTTTGTAACGTGCTCATCTAGTTGTTTCCCTGTTTAATTGGCAAAGATGCTCCATGTTTTAAAAAGCTCCCGAGAGGCAAAAATGATCCAAGCTCATTTTATGACTATAAGGTGATTTTATTGATGTGGTTTAAGTACTTATTGGTCCTTTTAGTGCTGCTTTGGAGCAGAATTATAGGATTTTTGGCATAGCATATCTTTTTTTTTTTTTCCTTGCAACCATTTAGTAAATGATTACAGCTATTGAATCACAGCTCAGTTTAATGAAATGGCTTTTGTGATTCCATTCCGAGTCACGTGTGTCCACGAGGCAAGGATCCTGTATCAGTATGCCTGTTTGACTTCAGCGCTGCTTTTCAATGAGATGGCTGGACCATTAATTATTGATTGATTGATGAGTGTGCCATACTGAGGGTACTGACATGCCCTTATTTTCCTCTCAATATATCTGCTAGTGTGGGACGTGTTGGTGCGTAGGTCCGTGAAAGAGGGGCAAGAAAGGTTGCTCGCTGATTACTTTGTGCTTTGATTCATCCAAGGAAATAAAAGCCATTTGTTCAGCGCCTTTTCCATTCTCCGTACACTTACCTTTCACCCACAACAGGGCAGAAAAGAGATGGAGGCTAGGTCAGATCATAAGAAAAACATACAATAAAAGCGACAGGATTTCATTTGAAAAAGCAATCGTGTTTTTATTTTATTATCTTAAACATTCTCGCTTGATCTAAAGAAGCTTGATCTAAATTACTTTGTTGATGCTTTCAGATCCATTTGGTATAATAATATGGCAACAGATGAGGGGACTGCTTGGTGTGGGTCTACAATTGAGTGTACAGTAAACTGTGTGTCTCTGTGTGTGGTGGGAGTAGCTTGCTTTAGGCGATCCTTGTTCCAGGGACCATCTGGTTGGATTGGATTTTGGCACTGTTCATTTTCTGTGTTCCAAACCTTTAACCCGCTTTCAGTCTTGGTTGTTCGTTCCATCTCATGTAAAGGTTACAGTTAAATAGTTTTATGGCTTACTTCATGCACTTGCATATTTGTTTCTTTTAATATCTTGAAACTCGTATGTATGCGCCATTGTCCCAGAACAGAAATCTATATTATAAGAGGTGTACTCTGCAGCAAACTTGAACACACATGAAACTGTGTCAAGTCTTCTTACAAACGTACAGGAGCTGCAGTGGTGTCTGTACCAACAAAGCCCTGCTTCAGGTATTTGTGTGCAAAGCTTAGGTATTTGTCAAATTGAAGCAGTATACCTTTAACTTTAGAAAGCAGAGATTTATCTTTTTGATATGTACTTTCAATGGAGTTAAACATCTTTGACAAGGCTGAAAATATCATGCAGAATAAGGTCAGGAGGGAACCAGCTATTCCGTTTAGAATAACTTCAGTGCCAAGTGTTGATAGGATAAAACTTAACTCAGATTAATTCCAGTGTGGAAACTGCATACATGTTTACTGTACACCAGACTATTGCACGTCATATGTCATAAATCACCATTATGAATGGCAAAAACACTTAATCTGTTCTGCTCAATGCAGGTGTAAAAGTGATATAACAAGTTTAGCTGAGAACTTGTTTGTTACCCTAGCCTAGCAAGCCAGACCCGTACAGCAAAAAGCTGTACAGGGGTCTAGTGCAGCTGGATAGCAGTGTGGGCGGGATAAATGGTTGTCTGTTAAGTTGCCTCTGCACTCAACGCCACGCAATAGGATGGCGCAACAACCAATCAGAGCGATGAAGAAGGATTATGTAGTCAGCGCGACGTAAAGTACATCGTGGTGTGTAGTCTAATGTCGTCTCGCAAAGAAAACTGTATATTTAAATTTTCTAGAGTCGCTGCCAAAGCCAAATCGAAAAGACTGTTCACTGGGCGCAGCCATTGTTTACCTCTCTCTGGAACTACACACTGAAACGTCACTAGGTAGCCCGGCCTCCGACCCCGCTCCTCACGATTTGATTGGCCTGATTTAAGTTTCGATTTTCAGCCTCGCAAAACGACCACAACTTACTAGACTAGCCCGGGAGCAAATTTCTAGGCTACTGTTACCCTGCACCTTTAAGTTGGATTCGTCTTTGAAAATTGCAAAATCTAGGCCGTGGCATCAGCTGTGTTTTCATGTTATTGTCAAGTAAATTTAAAGTGGAAATGTTGCTAAGAAGCAAATGTGAATTAGACACGCTATCATTGATTGGGTTACAAAGCGTGTAAGAGACTTTTTTCTTCTTTTTCTGTAATCGTTCCATCAGCAAGTATCGGCCAACGTTTCCTCAGCAGACGTGCTAACAGCTGGTCAGTCATTCGAATTTAAGTGTTTGCTATGTCAGAACTTACTGGCTACAGCACTTTCAACCTCACCTTATGTGTATTGACCCTTTTTCAAAAAAGGGATGAATCGTCAGTATTTTTGCAAAATTATCATGCTTGCTGTTTCCATTACTCACTCAGAGAATGAATCCCCCCCCAAAAAAAGTGAATTTCCTACTTTGTAATCTTCTATCTATTTAGTGCAATGGCAAATGTGGACTTGTTGGCAAACGGTTTAAGGCAGCAGTCACGATTTAAGGAGTCATTTGCTGGAATGGGGCACTCTAAAGATCAAAAGTCATGAATGGTGGAAATGGTTTTTTTGTGTGTTGCAAAGCTCACATTTTTGATCTAGTTTATTTATTCACATATTGGTCTCTCTTTGTCATACTTCCACATACAGTATGCCTATAATCCACACAGGTAATGCCAAGCACAAAGCACAGACGGGACTAAATACGCGCTCATCACATATCCCGCCATTGTCATCACAGACCCACGGGCTTCATTAGTGCCAGTTTTAAAGCAACATCTCCGATTCCCACTCCCACACTCCAGTCCCAAATGCTTTCAGAGCAGGAGGACAGAACAGTTGCCTGAAGGATACTCATACATGAAATCCCACTGAAAAAAAACGGTGCGATTGATTTTCTCCTATTACTGGCTTCAAACGATCGCATTTAAATGTTGAAGACTTTAATGTCGATTTACTTTCTTGAATTTTGTAAATCTATAAAAACATAAAACTGCTTTTGTTTGTACTGAGGTCATATTCACCAAGATTCTGAACTGAAGACCAGACAACTTAGGAAAATATCATGTGAAAGAAATGCTAGAAAAACTGATATTGGCAATGAACAGCAGGTGGTCGCAGCATCTCCCCAGCGGGTGTTGTCTTTTAGAACTGTCTCCACCACAATAGACCTAAAGGATTTGATAAGCCCTCTGTGCACCCGAGTCACCTTGCTTTCACTCATCCAGCACACACCTTCCATGTGTCTTTAGAAATACTCTGAGCCTCACATGTTGGAAAGTGCTGCTTCAATCAACAACAAAAGCATCGTGACCTCTTTTTCTATGCTGCCTAATCAAATGGGAACATCTGCTTTTATCTCCTGCAGCAGTCACTAATGTAATTCCTGACAGTAAAAGACAGGAGTGGCATCATTTTTACACTTTACAGTGAGGAGAACATCAACTAAATGCACACAAGTGGACGGCAGCTGAGTTTTATCGGTTGCCTGGCGACAGCGCAAAAACGCTTCCGGGTTTCTCTGCCCGTGCAGCTCTCGCAAGATTAAAAGCAGACGAGTAGGAACCGATGTTTCACCGCTAAGCATATCAAGGCTTATTGTATATAGGATATCCCGCAGCACGCTGCATGTGTTACTGTATGCAACCTTCTTTGACTGCTGTTTGGTTATTTTGTCGTTTATCAATTTTATGATGGCACTTTATTCTGGAGATTTAAGAGGTTGACATAGAAACGATAACAACAATGTTATCTACTTAAGGCCATTTTTGCTGTTGTATATGTTTTTTTCCCTCAGACTTTGTGCTGCGTGGGAAGTTTTTCAGCAAACCCTCAGGAGACGGCGTATCTCCAGCCATCAGACATTTTACTATTTTGCATAGAGAGGATGATCTGGATTCAGGAATCCCAGCCTAGGAGCCTCACTTATTCTGTATTCTGCCAATGTATAATCCTGACCTTACTGTTGCATGTCCTTGGTGCATGCAGAGCGCAGCAAATGCCTTTTTTGGGGATTGCATGCTCCGGCCCATTTTAATGTGCCTTTTCATTCCCAACACACCATCACTAAGCCCTGCAGCAGGGACTCGAAGCAACCATTTTGATTATGAAGCTGATTGAAGTAGCATTGCTGAAGTTGACAAAGGTTTATAGTTGTTAAAATGAAGCAGATCTGTGTTAAGGCAATGTGACACTGCTCGTGTAATCTAGCACAAAGTCTTACCTACTTAAAATAAAATCTGATTCACACAAGCACGGTGGCTTATTTGTTATGAAAGGGACTCTCCCTTTATTAATTGTTAATCAGTATTTCCCTTTGAATTGAAACAACAAGTGTATGCAGCAATGTATTTGATGACGGTACATGCTCATCTGTTAATTTGATCTATTATAGTAAAAAGGCTGAATTCAGCTCCCTTTTTATTCAGTGTTTCTCAACACATAGACTTAAGTCTCCCTCATTTTCACCAATCCTGGATAAGTTTCCATAGCCTGAGCTGCAGCCTCTACTGAGAGACTAACCAAAGTTTTCACACACAGTAACCTACTGTAACGTACAGTATTTGATCTCTTAGTCCTTCCTTCAGTTCATCCATCTATGTGGGTAAAGGTGCGTTCATGAGGCAGTTGTTGGTACACTGCAGTTCCTAACCAGAAACGCTTGGTCATTGTGTTAAACTACTTATTTTGTTCAGGATCCTCACAACAAACATTATATCGGCATGGTTACAATGTGATTTTCTACTGAGGGATCCTTCTGGTGAAACTTGAATACAAAAGAGGAGCATGCGGTGTCCCTACAGCGGCACGTAACAGTAGCTTCAGTGTTCTGATTACAAATGCTCAAAGTTTTAAGAGTCCTTTGCACAAATCTTGCTTGTTCACTACAAACTTAACTATACAAAGCAGCCACTGTGGACATTTCAGTTATAAACTGCTATCCATGACACAGGGAGCAGTCCCAAAGCATGCGTTTATCCTCTAAACTTGACTGACTCCATGAAAATGTTATAGACGACACAGGAAAACCTTATTTGTGCACATTTACATTTCCACAAGCATTTTCTGTTTTCAGAGGTGTTGTAAAGCTTTTCATCTGCCCACCCATTAGGTGTCCAGACAGAATCTATAAGAATGTGTATAATGCAGCAGATTTATAGTTCTGCAAAAAAAAAAAAAAGAAATCCTCATTAAATCATATATATGTAGATTATCATATGTTTGACTTTCTGGACCCTGTTTACGTCTTACTTTGGCAATATCCACGTTCTATCAGTGTATGAGTCCACAGATGACTGGCATTACCTGGAGTACCCCATGAGGAGTTGTTTTAGTGTCACGCTATATTCAAAGTTGTGATGCATGTGATTGATGTGCTTGAAATATACTTGTATGGTATTTGCCTCAAAGGGCTTCACTGTTTGTCCAGGAAACATCATTACGAACTGTTTCCGTTGAATCGAAAGTTTAAACGTGGATTGGACTGTGCATCTTGGGTTGATTGTGGAATTTGAAAATGTATTGCAGTCAAGCATTTAACCATATTTGGCACTGAAGCGAATTGAAGAAGTTGATTTTTTTTTTTTTTTTTTTTTGTCTGCCGTTTGCGAATATATTCAGAACTGTGAAAGTGGCAGCCAACAGTGCTAACCAGTTATCAAGTGGCAACAGTGTAATCACACCCTCTCTTTCATTTATACAACAGTGACTACACACAGCCATGGGAGGTTTCGAAACCCGTATAGACATGCAATTGTGTGCTGCATGGTGGTCGGTAGAATGGGATGCCGGTGTTACAAGTGGCTCCCAGCCTTTTGTCAGCGCAGTTTCCCAATCAGAAATTGTCTATCCGCTCTTCCTCTTGTCGCTGTCAAGTACGGTGGCTGTTAAACATTAAATGGTTGAGCTGTAGCACTTCTTTGTACTCAACCAAAGGTTCCAATCGCACTGCAATCTGTTGAGCTCCGTGTTGTTTACTTTTCTCTGAAAATTGCAATCTTGAACTAAGTGAATGTTGTTGTTTTTTTTTCTTTTTATGTATGAACATAAGGCTGTATTAATAGACCAGGTTTAACATCAGATATTCAAAAAGAACATGTCAATTAAGCCTAACAAACCTTTTTTGTCTTTGTCTCCATCTCTTTCGGGCACCCTCCCTGGATCTACTCGCTATCTTCCCCGCATTCATTATAACAGGTAAGTCTATCTCTTGTGTTTATGGTAAAGCCTCCGATCTGGTTTAACATCTATGCGTAGACTGCCACAGTAAGAATGTTTACCAGAATCGCATGTTTAAAAACTCTTTGCACCGGCTGTGCATTTTAGCTCCACGCTTTTGTAAACAGTGAGCACATTCCCTTTTTCTCAGCTGACACTCGCCGAATGGGGCAATTCCATTTATGCAGCCAATCTCATTGGCTACTGGAGAGATGCCAATCTGCCCTCGCCGATAGGGAGAGGGAGCAAGGGGAGCTGGTTGGTTAGCATTTATTCATTCCGACACTGATCAGATAAATGGGAAATGATAAATGCTGCCTATTTCTAATTCCCCTAACGTGTGTTAACTTTGAATTCCAAAAGAAGCTGTCGTGGTTGCGCCTTGCCTCTGAAATATTATTCTAGGATCTATTTGAAATGATCTGATGGTGAATTATGAGGCATGGTGTAGTTGTAGAGAACATACTTTAGAACGTTTTATCAACGGAGTTTCTTGAAAAAATAAATAGAATAAGAACATTTTTGCGGAGATACAATGAAGCTACATTTTGATCCTGAGCTGTTTGGATGGAATATTTGTTTTTAGGGAACCTGTGTGCAGCCTGTTGCTCAGGAGACGGATCATCTGACAATCAGAAGCTGAGTGGTTCAATCCCTGCCTTCACACGTCCACATCTTAAAGTAACCTTTGGCAAGACAATAAACCCCACGTTGGCCCCGATGCATTCATAATTCATATGACATTTTCTAGCCTAGTTGACCACCTAAAGCAGTTTTACACCACAGGGAACATTCATTCATTCTCACACACATTACTTTTTAGTACTATACAGTGTTACTGGCCAAATAGTGTTTTTTCTCTATGCAAGCTATAGTCCTTCTGACTGACAGGCGATCACTCCACCTCCTGAGCTATAGCCATGAGAGCCAGAGCAGCTATTTTTCTTCTTCAAGATTGCTCCATACATGTAAGACAAGTAAGAGACCATGGCTGATGGCGTTCATTAGTGGAATCACTTCAAGAAAATCTTTTCATAAAAGCACATGATTAGGCACAAAAAACACATTGTTAGGTTAAGAAATATATAGAAAAACTAAACAATAAACAAAAAAAAAAGTAATGTGACTGGTTTGTTGTCATATTCACACCCGATAAGTAATATAAAATGTTGCTAATTCACAAATTTCAAGCCATTATTATCGCACTGATGTCACCTCTGTTCTGCAGTGGGACTGAGCTGACGGTGTAGATGTACACCTGGTATGTACAAGTCATACACATGGTTAGATGAGATTCTTTGCAATAATGCAAAGATAACTAAATATTTGCTTTTGTAAGGGTGTCCTTACCAGAGCAAAAAAAAAGTTGCACTTCCTCCATGATTTTTCAGATTCTCTGTGCAGCTGATCGGGTACACCTATGTGCAGTCTGTAGAGTTCAGCTGAAAGTGAGCATCCAGAATTCCTTCAACTAGATAAACCGTACTCTTTAAGGCAGGGGTCTCAACTGATCCGTGAAAGGGCCGGTGTGGCTGCAGGTTTTTGTTCCAACCCTGCAGCAGCACAGCTGACTTGTTCCATTCAATCAAACTGAACTGGTTAAGAGATTCAGTGCAGACAGTTCAGCTGATTGAATGAACCAAGTCAGCTGTGCTGCTGCAGGGTCGGAACAAAAACCTGCAGCCACACCGGCCCTTTCACGGGTCAGTTTGAGACCACTGCTTTAAGGTCTCCCACAGAGAGAGAGGGACGACACTAGAGCCAATATTAGTCTGACTCTCCCTATTTGGGGAGCCTTCTGAATAAATTCAAGGTTTAGCTTTTTTTTCTTCTCTCCTTTATATTTGGACAAACAGATCTCTGAACCTCCTTTAAATAGTGCCGACATATGAAGGCGATGCACATGAAGACATGGTGTATATGCTCAATATTCTAAAATCAATGTAATAATTTACATTTCTAAAGATGTATATTAGACACAAGTGAAGAACCTTGACATCCTCAAGATTACGATTAGTGGGGGTTGCTGGTGATTAGAACCTGTTTTTTATGGAACCAATCCAATTTAAACCTTTGATTTCTAAGGCACTGTGTTATTCTATTCAGTGTGTGGTGACATCACGCTATTGAAAATCCGTTTTATATCAGATGAAAGACTTTGAATGCCGTCAGTCGGCATTTGAAAGAATTGAGAAAATAAAAACGAATGGATCTCTATGGTAATGCAGAACATGGTCAAGTGGCACTTATTTCAAATGACTAAAAAGTTCAGCAAATTCAGCTCAAAAATTGCCCCTTTCCAACCTATGAACAAAGAACAGGCTTTTCTTTCTTTCTTTCTTTCTAATATTGTGACACAAAAATCAAAGACAGACATTTTTGTCCACAGTAACATCAAACGTTCGGTGGAGATCACAAGAACCTTGTGCCAGTGCTGAAGTATGGAGGTGGGAATGTTATGGTCAGCTTGGCTATCTGGAATATAGACTACCGCATTCAAGGTTTGAACGCAGTGTGAGGCCATCTGACTGAAGACGAAGCTGAACTGGAAGTAGCCTTATAATTAAACTCTGCATGCTAGGGAGCAGTTCAAAAGGATTGGCTTGATAAGAATACCTTTTAGCCGAAAGGAGACCTATGAGCATGGTTTTGCACACAAGGAGGCAGCATCTATAAGTGCTTTTTCGAAATAAATTGGATGAAATTAAAGCCATTTCGTTGTGGTATAGCTCCAAACTACAGCTGTTTTTCCTGTGTGTGCCGTTTCAAAGATGAAGAAGTACCAGATCGTCCAAATATTGAAGAAAAGGCAGTAATTCTCATGAGCTTTACTCACTTTCCCTCATGCCCGTACATGCATCTCTTTAATAAAGTTTAATAAATCCTTACATTATTTGGAAACGCTGAATTTACAACTTCCTTCTGATGCCCTGCAACCTTATTTCACCCTCTTTCTGCTCAGCGCTGCCAAAAAAATATTGCTCCCAGGTCAGCTGTTTGTTTTGGAAAGTGTTGCTGCGGATAAATATGTCAGAGAGATTTTAAGTTGCAAAAGCTTTTAATTATGTGCAGTTGGTAGTTTTTTTTTTCCAATGTTGAGATCAATTTCTCTTTTTGCACACAATACTATCAGTGTGCAGGTATCATAGCATTTTTAAATGATCCATGCCATAGACTCATGCCCTCGGGCATCTAATTTGATAATCTATACATTCTATATATTCTAGTTATCATTCGTAAGACCGCTGATACTCAACGATGATACAACGATGCATGCGTCCAATCTGTTAAAGTTTTTAGTTTATCTCATCTTTGTTTTATAACTCATCAGCTGCACCACTTCCTCCCTGTGAGGGTATGACTAACAATGATAAATGAATTGAAGATCACGTGTCCAGCCCTGGATAAAGCTTTGTAGTTCAGCCACGGTAATGCTCTGAATATTAGGCGCTGACCCACATCTGTTGCTATACAGGTTACATGCAGCCCCAGATGTAGGCCCAGCTGTTGTTGGCCAGTGTATTAATTCACCGACTGACCCTGAAGTTAATGTTAAAAGCAGGACGACACATCGGCAATAGGCTATTGTATTCCAACCCGAACATATATGTGTCAACTACATAGTAATAATAATGATATGAACAATAATATTAATGGTAATAATAATGAAAATTGTCTGTCCCTCTTCCATCTACTGAGTCATTGTAATGAACATTCAGCTACTAAACTTGTCCCCATTCTCTAACTAGTTCTGCCTACAGTGCCATATGTTTTGTAAGAATAATGACTCCTGAGTCATTGTTATTAATTCAGCATTGCTTCGGTAAGGTGCATGCAAATGAAGTGGTGGGCAGAGAGACTTATGAGCTGCCTGGAGAGTTAGCCTGAGTAGACTGCAATTTTAGTGCCCCTCCAGGACCTTTGTCATTCCTCGCAAAGCTCTTATCTCGACTGTATCTCTTGCATGTGTTTGAGAGAATTTGGAACGAAATGGAAGTTTTCCTAACTTTCGAGATCAATTTGTAATATTCCCTGTTGATGTCCTCATTAATTAATCCCTAGCTGGGATATGTAGGTTATTGAAGGGGGTGAACAACAGGAGAGGATACGGTGACTCAGAGGTTTTGGATTTCCAAGCTAATGTTGACAATGATTAGAATATTGATCCTCATAACGCCACCTGTTTTAAAAGAAGCAGTGGAAAGCCACCCACGCATTGTCATTAGTCATCAGCAGCTTCTTGCAGCCCACTGCAGTACACGCTGCCACCCATGATTTAGCTCTCCATCCAGTTATGAGGGGGTGTTAAGTGTTTATTATGCAGCACATTCCCAGTCCCAATGAGAAGGCAGAATGTTGCCCGATCAATACCTCTCACAGGAAGCCAGGTTAATTTATTTTTTAAGGATCTGCTTGCGTCTCTAAGGGCCCTCTTGCTGCACGTTGAAATGCAAGCTATTTACTAAAGATCTGCAGAGTGACATTTTGTCACTGACACACACACCACTTTCAAGGGACTGCCTGCTGGAACGCTAACATAAACACGCATGCATCATTTTTGGATGTTAAATTCTACTGATTCTAATGATTTATATTATGCTAATAAACACAAGTTTATTGAGAATTCAGCTGGCTACCCACACAGGTTGAGTGTACAAGTTTCTCTGTGTGGTTGGTGGTGCACATCTAGTCATGTGTACACAGTGCCCTACTTTTCCCACCCCACAACATCTCAGAATTATAATTTGTTAATTACTCCACGTGTCAGTAGCGCTCCCTTTTACAAATCGGTGTTACATGTATTGTCCTACATTAGACATGGCAGGAGATTAATGTCAGTTGGCCCTATCTATCACTGCACGTGTGCACAACGGTAACTGCCCGCGCACATACCAAATGTAGAATTTAGCATGAGCCACAAAACGATAATTTGCACTTTTTGCATTTGCACTCTCCATACACCCACTGAATATAATCTGGCTAGCAAACAGCTGCAGCTCTGTCTTAACATGCTCTCTTGCCTGGCTGACCTTAAGCAAAAGAACAATGTCGTCCTCTCTTTTTCACCGAATTGTGACCTGATTTGTGTAGGTGTGGCCTCATCCGCACATTGGGTGATTTTTTTTTTTTTTTTTTTTTCTCTTTTTTTTTCTCGAAATCACTGATGGGTGTTCATACGAATGAAACACTCCATCCTCAACCATCATGCGATGTGAAGAAAGGATGAGTACATTTGTTATCACTGGGATCATTTTTGGTTACCACTCATCTGTATCGATTGTTACTGAGCATCATCAATCAGGGCATTTATAATGAATGCTGTCTGAGAGCACATATCTCCCTGCAGGGAATCATCACCCCAGGCCTGGGTCAAGCAGAGATTTGATCTGCTGTCAGTTAGATGAATTGAGGTTTTTCTCTTCATTCAACATGTCTTACAAACACACAAACACACACACACAGAATAATATGAAGGTAAAGATGAGTTGTGATATTGAGAAGTCTAAAGTAGTTTAATCTCAGCCCCTGAGATTTGAATCTTTTAAAATATTCAGAGCCATTCTCCATCAACTTTCACCCTGCTTGCCTGTTGAAGAAAAGACTGAAATGAAATGAATAGCGGTGCCAGTACTGGCTTCTGTGCTAGGCATCATCCAATATTTATACAAATGAAGCTTCACTACCTCAAATTTACCCTGCAGTTGCATGTCCGAGGGTCTGCGAAGGACTGAAATGGCTTGAAATTCTGGACAGGATGTGAAGATGAAGAGGGTGAAATAAATCTCTGTCCCCATCATGACGGCTCCAGCAGTCATCTGCATTTACATGATATGACAGGTCATGATTAACGGCCATGTTCAGTCTACAAGTGGGACACCTTTGCTACCATAAATAAGAAATAGATCATAAATCCCACTTTGAGCCAGTGTCATTCCCTAAAACAGGCCTCTATTTAAATTGATACAGAGTGGAAGGCTTTGTTACCTTAGGACTGCATGCCGATGATTAAGACGTTCATGGGAGTTAATCAACCTGTTCTAAGCCAAAAACATGAACGTGCATTGTGGGTGCTATATTTCACTTTGACATGTAAGTACAAGTTCTCCCCCTTTATTTTCCACCCATTGTCAGTCATTGGATTGATGTTAATGATTAACGTCATCAGAAGTCGGTTTCAGATAATAACCCATCCTCCGTTACAGAACGGGTACATATTAGGATGAACCTCCAGCTAACAAATGTGAGAAACTGCAGAAAAGGATTTCAGTGCAGCGCAGAACACAGACTTCCCATCTTATCCTTCGCTTTAATAAGGATGATTAGTATTTTGATGGGATTTTACCTGAGAGAAATCCTTTAAGATGTAGGGGGGAGAACAGGCAATTTAGTACAGATATTTGGTTTATTCCATCAATGCGTTCGCTCTTGGGATAATGGTGAATTGTATAATCCGTATAACCTGGAGATTTAGAGTTCCGTGTCCTCCCCATGTAATAGTTTAGTATAATCAAAATGTTAACAATCACGGAAATGTTCACTTAAAAACATCCTACGTCCGAAACAATGATTGGAATTATAATTCAATCAAATCATCCCCCGCTGTTGCCAAAACATTTCTTAAAACACGCTATTGTGTTTTGGACCTTAAAGCTTCTGCGTGTCTCCTCGGGCTCACCCAAACACCCTGCCACCCCCAGTACACCAAACCATCTTTAACCCCACCCTGTCCTCTTTTCATACTCCCTGTTGCATATTGTCCCAAGACCACCATATCCCCATCTATGCTTAACATGTTTTAGATGAACTTCAGGATTTACAGAAAGCACTCCTTCTGGAGCTATTCGTGTAATGATTGTCAGTGAGTTCTTAAAACATTTTTTATTCCTGCTGACTTACAAGTTGTAAACATTATCTTAAACGTATCGCAAAAGAACACAAAGTGATGCAAAATGATCTTGATTCCAGAAAAGCTGCTGCAAATTCAGTATACCGGTGGTTGCCCCTGCTGTGGGAGTTTGCAGAACACGGTGCACAATATGTAAAAAAGCAGCCACAGTATGAGGATATGCACACTAGAGAGCAGTCTGTTCCCTCTCTCTGCAGTCGCTGTGGTCCTCCACCCCCTTCTCACACAGTACACTGTTCATGTCAAATGACCCCGGAAACACAACATCTGTCAGTGCACTAATTTACACAATGAACACCAGAGGAAGAAGGATATATACACACACACACACCTCTAAATGAACTTGTATTGAACAAACAATTTCACATCACATGAAAACACAGTGGCGAATACTGCATGTGCAAATCTTGCTTGAAGCTGGTGGATAATCTTTTTCAGTGGTTTCGGATACTACTTTAATTCTATTTTGATCTACGTGTGCACGGTGTAAATGATTGTTGGCTTTGTGTGCTTGATTCAGTAAAACGAGGCATCACTCTTCTTTGACAGCCAAAGTGTGATGAGAGGCAATGAAAGGCATAGCTTTAGATCTTTGACACTCTGCTTTGTTTCCTTTTCTTTTTTTTCCTCAGATGCCACACAAATGGTGATATCATAAAAAAGGAAAAATAATTTAAATGATAAAAATGAATCGGGATCATTCACAGAGAGGGCGTGGGAAATAAATTACACCTAAAAGCGAGTCAACACAATGAATGATAAACCAACAAATGTGACAAAAGCAGAAATCTGAAATTCAGTCTGTGGTTCTGTTATTGGTGATGATATTCGTGCAGACATCCCTCTGCCCCTTTTCAAATTCGATTTTTTTTCCATCTTTTTTTTTTTTTTACCCCCATCCATTCTTTTTGGTTTGATACACTGCAGAGTCATGGCTCTCCAGTCTAGGAGCGCAAAGACTGCATCTTTTGTCGTGCATCCTCTGTGACAGGCTTCTCAAGTACAAATGAGTTTACTGTGAATAGCAGTTCATTTATTTAAACCTTTTTTTGTAGTTTACAAAAAGAAATAGGTTTTTTTTTTTTTTCCTTTTTTTTTTATCCACAGTTGCACTTCTTGATTTAACATATTTTACACAGAATTTAATTTTTTTTACATTTTGAATTAAACTTAAACAGATCTTTAATATTTTAAATGCTTGTCAAATATCGTATGTACCATAATACAAATGGTGTTTTTTTTTGTTTTTTTTGTTGTTTTTCTCTTCTTTTTCCTTATGTGTCCCCAGTTTATTTCTAAACAATTTTCAAATGTCCTGAAGTAGAAAGACACATTAAAGCTCAAATATCCATCCATGAGAGAAAAGCCTCGGTGCCCACAATTTTATCCCCCTGTGTGTTTCTTTAGATTATCAACAGGTCCAACAGTCAGCTTCAAATTATGCCCTCTGATTTCAGATTAGCACTAGACAGCTGTAGCAGTAAATCCACCACAAAATAGTCAGCCACATAAAGCACACTCCCCTTCACATCACAGTGAGATGTAAAAAGTGTCCAAAATATCCAGTTTTTTTTTTTTACTTTGTCCCACAATATCCCCCTCCCCCAGTGTATCCAAAAGGAATTTGCTGTATATCCACATAATGTGAAGGCTTAATCAAAAAGCATGGTCACACCTCACATTCCCGAGAAGGTTGCTGTTGGCAAGTGCAAGAGCCATATTCATTGATGATTACCAAAGCTCCCTCGATGTGGTTAGGTTTATAGTCAACATAGTACTCCGGTGTAGAGATCGTAGCCATCTGCTGCATGCTTTGCTTTTGCTTCTGCTTGCGACGCTGACTGCTGAAGCACTGCCTCAGTTGCCTTATTCCAGCTGGAAAGCACTTCCACGCCACATAGAGCATGAGCACTATGATGAGAAAGGAGAAAATGAGCGCCATGGTGCCAGTCACCACCTTGTGGATCTGCATGGTGCTCTCGAGGTCATCGTGGCCCACCGTGACAGTGAAAGAACTGGTGACCACCTCGCTACCCTCACCCTCATACGGGTTTGGCGTGAATGGCCCCAAAAACACAGAGCCACCCTGGGCCAGATCCCTTGTAGAGGCATACAGACCTGCTGTGGTCACCTCTTTTGGGGAATCCTCACATAGCTGGAAAGCATAGACGGCATCCAACACATCCTCGCCCTGTGCAGTGTCAGGGCTTGAACACAGCAGGGAACTGTCACGCTGGCCTCGGAAGGCACTCAGCCAAGAGGCCAAGGCACACACATTGCGACTGCACTCCCAGTCATTCCCTGCCAGGGTAATGCTGTCCAGAGATGACCACGAATCCAGGATGCGCTGATCCACAGAGGTCAAACGGTTGGAGTCAAGCATCAGCACCTTGAGGTTGGGGGCGCTCTCAAAAACATGTGGCTCGATGTATTCAATTTCATTGGCTGACAGGTCAATTTTCTCTAAAAAATCCCATGTCCACTCCAGTGTGTTGACAACAATAGTGGCGCGATTGTTGTGCATGTACAACGTACGTAATAAGATGAGGCGGGGGAAGTGGGCTAGGTTTACTTTGACCAACTCATTGTGCTCAAGATGCAACTCAGTCAACTTGAGGAGGCCAGCGAAGGAATTTCTTGCCAGGCTCTGCAGTTGGTTGTATCCCAAGTCCAGAAACTGCATGCTCCTGCAGTCTTGGAAAATCCGCACTGGCACAAATTTGAGAGCATTGTAACGCAAATGCAAATTGGTGAGCTTTCTAAGGCCATGGAACAGGTCAGAATCCAGTGACTGCAGCCTGTTGTAAGAGAGGTCCAGGATACGCAGGTTTGGTAGGGGCCTAAAGGTACCATTGGGCAGGCTCTCAATACGATTGCTGCTGAGATCTAACTCCTTAACCCTTCTTAGCCTTTCAAATGCACCCTCCTCTACAATGTCAATGTTGTTGTGATCTAGGTAGAGCCAGGTTAGCTGCGACAGACCAGCCAGTTGGCCCTCACGCAGCTCGGTTAAGTTGTTCTCTCTCATGGACAGGCCCATGGCACTGCTCAGATTGCGGGGAATGTCTGTGAGGTTGAGCCCCTCGCAGTACAGCAGCTTGCTGTCGCAGCGGCACAGCCTTGGACAAACCCCCTCTACCAAGGGAACTGTTCTGAGAAAAATGCCCAAAGTACACAGTATCAACCCAGGGGGCTTCTTCAGTGGCCACTTTAAGTACAGTCCAATTAGGAGGAAATCCATTAGCATAAATATCCAGGAATGTCGGGGAGAAAATGTCCATTGAACCACTTTGGATATAGTTTTACACCTATCAGATCATATTTATCACATCATATTTAAATGACTGAATAATGTGTTTCATTCTGTCCTTCAATTTTAGTTGCAGACAGTAATATTATATTTCTTTTACTCAGTCCATCAAGGGAATCCTTGTTGAAAATGCAAATAATAAAGAGCAAGTCTCCTAGCTTATACTAGATATGAGGTAGTGGGTGGAGAGTAGAAGGGATGAAAAATAAAACTGTCCTCACCGATCGATCTGATTTGAAAAGATTCCTACTCACCCCTATCCAAAAGCTGACAATCTCTATTCAGCATCTTGCTTTGTGCCCCAACTTTAATTATGTACCAATCTAAAAAAGACCCCACTGTGGCACAAATTCTCCCCCCGCCTTTCTCTCTTTTCAGTGGACACCAGATCCTTGGCAGGCTTACAATGTCTTAGTTCTCTTCAAGTGAAAGAGCCAGAAAGAGGAGGAATCCAAGTAGCTTTCAGCGAGATGGTAGGAAGTGCAAGTTCCCCTGTCTGCATGCATGAGCTCTGTCTCTTTTGCTCCTCCGCAGTCCTCTGCTGCAATGATCAGAGGGAAGAAGAGACAGCCAGAGAAAGGGGAAAAAAAGGAACCAATGAAAAATATTTTTTAGATAAATGTACAGCTCTTTTTTTTTTCCTCCCCTCCCTGCTTAAGTTTCGGCAGATCTGTCAAAATGTATTGCCGTCCATCTCAGGAAGAAATCACTGACTTTTGATGTTTAAATCCATTCACGCTGTTCATCGAGCTTTCAGTGACGAGAGCAAGAAAAAAAAGGGGGATTTAAAAGAGGTTTTCTTGTATAACAATATTCCTTGTCATCTCAGTGGTTCATTTCGGTAAAGAGGTGGCTCGCATCCCCCTGTGGCTCGCAGGTTTCGTTCACTCCCTTGCTTCTCCGAGTGTTTTCTCAGCCAGCTGGAGGAGGCTGCTGAGGGCTGGTGCTGGTAGGCAGGCAGGGGCAGTGAATGTGGGAAGCGAAGGAGCGCGCAATCCCTTGCAGCAGACCAGTACACTGACAGCGCATGCAGAAGCACCTTCTGTTCACTGAGTGTCGTAAGCCACTCACAATTTGGAGCGCTCGCTCTCTTTCCCTCACTCCCTTACTCCCTTGATCGCTCACTCACTTGTTCATGCTGCTCCCCTCCTCCCCCCTCCTCTCTCTTGCATCCTCCATCCTTGCTTTTCTCTGGCTGTGTTTTTCTCTGTGCCTCAGATATTTACATATCCAGAATGGGTTGGGCTTAAACCAGGAGCTTTAATGACCCCCCCCCCCACCAACCCATCCTCTCCCTGTCTCAGTGACTGTAATGAATTGGTCCTCTTATGACGTTGCCACACGAATGCGGTTTTCTGGTTTCAGACTTGCAATGTGCAAGGTAGGAAAGTGATCCTATGCTAGTTCTAAAGCAGATAGTCATCTGCATACATGTTAAGCATAAGTGCACATATGAAAGAATAAAGATTACACTTAGAAACATTTATAATGTTGCATAACCCAAACATTTTTTTTCTTACCCCCATTTGTAATAGATAGCATTTTAAATTAACTCATCATCGCGTTTGTCTTTCAAATTACACACAACTCTTTGAATCATTCTCAGGGTTTTGATAGTCATGGTTTAGCTTTGCCAACAATAAAAGTGCGAGTCTAATGAGTCAAGACTAGAGTATGACATTCTTCATTTCATCAAACTGTCCTGTAGCCAGGCATTCCATGTCATTTTCAATTATGGCTCTGGTAGTCATTTTGAATACAGATGTAATTGCTTGCCACATAATATTAGCATAAAAATTTAACACAGATATTTCTCTCTGAAGGTCCGCTCTCATCTTGTTTTTCACTTCTCTGAAATCACTTCTAGCCTGGTCATTTTTATTCCTATTATTTTCAAAGACAATGAGATGTGCCCCCCCCCGCCTCTTTCTGAGTTGACTGAATATTTGTTGACAGATTTTTTTTTCAATTTGTTCAATCTATTGGATTAAGAATGACCGCTTTTAGAATTTTGCCACCTACACCACACAAGTCTCAGTAACGTGTTTAAGGAGAAATTTGCAGTATATTGAAAAAGGGAGTATCTTGCAATGTGCAGTTAGCATTTCTACGTCAGTCAGGAATTTCCATAGGTTTCACTATATTTCCCTGGACTTTATAGCCATACCTCTCGGACAGTAAACTATAAAGGGTCAAAAAGAATAGTTTGGTTGGAAACACCTTTCAACACGTATATTTTGCGGTCAAGGAAAGACTATCACTTTTTCCAAAATCAAGCTGCGATTCTTCAATTGTATTCAAATGTGCCGCCTCATTAAGACAGTTACAGCTACACTGTGTGAAATGATGATATCACGTATTTGATTGTACATTGTGGCTCCCGTTACATCTGAAATTCCTTTCCCAAAACAATTCAAATGAGCTAGATGTTTTTGCGTACAAATGTTGCTCGCTTGTCGGTGTTGCCATAGTACAAGTTGTTGACGAGGGCTTGGGGTCTGCCCTCTATTTCACAAAGGCGAGCAGCAGGCAGTCGGACAACGTCGAACGCCAAATCTTGACTTTAGCATTTATAGTTTCAAATCTTAAGATAATTCCACCTCTGCTCATATTATTTGGTGTCATTGTCCTTTTTGAGCGGCTTTGCTCTATAGATTCCTCTGTTTTCATAGCAATGTAACAAACAAATTAACATTAGCTTATTTCACTGAGAGGTCAATACAGTGTCAGTTTTTATGGAAATTATAGAGGTCACTAAAAGTATACATTTTTGGCAAATTCAGTGGTTATCAACTCGGCTCTTGTGCCAGTATTTGTAACTCTTATAACTGCTAACGACGGTTATATAATAATAATCATAACTAATGACGGTTTGGGCGAAAAGTGAAACCTTGACATTTACCAAAGGATAGAATCACCATTACTTGCTTCAGCAGCATCCAAAGCAGCACTTAATACATGATAATTGAGATTCATGTCGGTAACTATGACGACAGGGGAATAAGCATTTGAAACCATTTTCTGCATGAAGGTTTTATGATTTATTTATTTATTTTTTTTTTAAATTTGTAAATTTTTTCTCTTCCATCTAATCCATCTTTAATTAGTCTATTTAGTGTTTTATGTATATTCTTTATATGTTTTTGTTTTATATATATTTTTTTTTTATTACCAAAATTAATGAGATGATGTCCGTTTTTGTATTTCCAGTTAGAAATCAAATATCAAAGTATCTGACACACTTTTTGAAGTCGTCATTTCCAAAAGGCATACAGCCTCGTCAAAGTGGCAGAAATTGTAGTCAGATTGGCACCGCAGCTGTCTTTTTGACATTTCCTTCTCATTTTCGGTGTAGCTCATGACGTTTTTCATTTTGTCAACAAAAACCATCAGAGGAAGCATCAGAGGCACATGCATCTTCTAGATCATACCCAAAGGGGGCGTATACAGTATTACTATGAAATTGTGATTGTAACTTTGAAAGTTTAATTGTTATCATTTGCTTTGTCATATGATGTATGTTCCTGTACTTTATTGTAGAAAAGAAAAAGAAAAAAAAATCAAATATACTTGATAGATTTTTTAAAGAGATTATAATGGGTACAGCTGTGAATCAACACTCAAGAAAATGTAAGTAAAAGGGATTAAAGTGTCTCTGTGTGCTCTCATGGTCACCATGGAGCTGATGCTATACGTCTTAACTACATGCAGCCAGATAATGGCTAGCTTGAAAATAAGCTGGGAGTTGAGCATTGTCTGATTACAATAATTATACAAAGGAAACCCAATTACCTGACAGCCCTGCACTTTGTTATGATCCTGGCTGGCATTTCGCTGCTTAACCTTAGAAATCTACATCTGTCACAGGGGCCTTCATAATGCACTGTAAATCACTCACTCTAAACAGCACAATTTTGGGCTGTTTGAAATGTGAGGCCAGGAAACATGGGCAAATTTGTAGCCATCACCCAAAAGTGGGAGATGGCTGAAAAAAACTAATTTTTCTTCTTTTTCGGTGATCATTATTTAAAACAATGAAGTATTGAAAGATGAACCAGGGTGGAATTAAACAAAAAAAATTAAATATATATATATATACATACTTACACGTGTGTGCGCACGCATATGTATTGTGTGTGGTCCTAAGATCTACAAGATATAATGGAATGGAAAGGAAGAGAGACAGTAATTGTCCTTCACATGATCTGGATGTCTTGAGGCTGGAATCATGTCAGCCTCACCTTTGCTGTATTCCCTCTTAGCTGTAATGGATGACTACATCATCAGCTAATGACGTGGTGTACTGTAATGACTTGACGCAGCGAACAGGCAATGAGAGCATCCAGTCCAGCTTTGGCCCTTCTTGAGAGTAACGGGTCAGCAAAAGTATGTTGCGGTGCTTGTGGCCATGAAGCACGCCTTGTGGAAATTATTTCTTTGCGGCCTCAGGTCAGAAACTTTTTAGCATGTGGCAGTTTTGGGGGAATATATTTTAGTGCAACCAAATTTGAATGGATGTCCAAAATGCAATCCACTATTTTATGTGCTTAGACAATCCAAGCGATCGTTGTATTTACTGGTCATAGTTTTAAAAAAAAAATAAATAAATAGATTGTAATCTGCTATGGTGTGATGCCAGCTGAATTAATTGATTTGAGGGATCAAATAAGACTCAAAATTATCAGCATCTGTGATTACAGGCCCATTATTTTAATCACTTATTGAATCAGAAGACGTCTGACTGTTTGAGTCCAACAAAACAAGGCAGATGATGACTAATTGGCCCGCTGCAGAGATAATGTTGATGGGCATCTGGGAAAGTAGTGCGGTGGAGGGGATCAGTGGAGACACTTGCACCGCAGAGTGGCTGTCAGCAATGTGTTAAGGAAATGGCAAGAGATGATCCTACATCCACACTACTGCAACTCCCTGGATATACATGTCAACTCGGTTAGAACGGGTCACAGGCAGACACTTACTAACATTTATCTCTATTTATTTTTTCTGTGTCTTCATGCATATTTTATACGACTTAATCCCATTTATACAATCAGGAACTGAGGATGGATTTAGGTACGGAGGGAACGTGCTTGAAAATAAGCTCAGTTGGACGTGGGCATTTCTAACTATATCCATCATAGACCTATTTAATATAACTTATCTTAATATAACTTATCTATCTTCACTATTTATAGTGAAGATAGAAATTGCTTGGGTGTTCCTTCTCTAGTGACACCCAACAGTGTGGCATCGTGAACTTGATTTGGTTCATATTTGGGGCTTTTCAGGTTGGTGAATATCTGGCTGGAAATATAAAGAAAAGGATTTCTTCCATGGTGATGAGATGAGAATAGAGTAGGTCATGCTAAAGAAGGGGGGATTAAAGAAAATAAAATGATGGCACAGAGTGAGTTTGAAAAGGCCCGGAGAATAAAGTGTGTGTATAATTGGTGGAAGTCAGGGGTGGAACTGAAATGATTCTGGAGGTGGTTTTTGAACACATGATTTCAAATCAGTTTGTTTGTTTTCTCTCTGTTGTTGCCATCTATCTTTTCTAACATAAACCCATCACAACATGTTTAAAACTTAGACCTCTGTGTTTTCATCTCCAATGTTGATTGTATTTAGTGGCAGTACTTGTCACCACTGCATATGTGTGAGCTGCAAAATAAGCACCTGGCATGTTCTCAACTACACAGCTACTTCAGCTTGTACGCTGCATTTTTTAGTATTGTAATGTATATGTAATATTAAAGGAGAAGTTTGTTTTTTTGTTTTTTTTTAAACCTGGACCTTATTTCTGGCATAAAATATGTTCATCTACTCACCGATAACAGTTTTAATGAAAGTCGTCGTCCTTCGGATGAATTTTAGATTACTCGAGATCCGCGTATATCGGGACAGAACAGGGCATAGACTCTAAATAAGGCGTGATCCGTCTTTATTTCACCAATTCTTTAAGACGAATGAATGAATGAACGCGTACTATTCCACTGTTAGCTGAGAGCTGCTGTGTTTGTTGTTATTGGGGGCTCTCAGGCTTATGGGGGCTTTCTACACTCGTCTACTGGGATGACGTCATCGCCGCGCGCCGCTGCAGCACAGCTCATTCACTCCGGTGAGGACGTCCATCGTACTCAAAGTTGTCGTCCACGTCGTCAAAATCTGATAAACATCCTGCCATGTTGCACAAAACTAGCAGTCGCAACCTCCGTGTGAAGTTAGCCGACTGTTACAGAGCACGAGTAAATAGGCTGTGCTGCAGCGGGGGCTGTCGATGAACGTATTTTATGCCAGAAATAAGGTCCAGGTTTAAAAAAAACAAACTTCTCCTTTAACTAATGTTTGCATTTTTTTTCAGCTGAAGCTTTTAAATTCAGTAGTCATCCCGGATCTCTCAAGAGTCATTTGCTTCATGATCAGGGTCTTGGTCTTTGTGAGGTGTTTGTGGTTTGCATGTGCTTCCCCAAAGTTCTCTTAAGTTATGCTTGCCTTGATTATGTTGTTCTTCTCTCCTGTTTTTCTTCGTCTTTATTCATTCTAACACTAAAAGACTCCAGGTCGGAGATCGTATCAATTTGAAAGAACAAGCTGCATTGAATACCTTGAGTCCTCTTATTAATTCATTTAAAGAAATATCTTTGGTTAGAAACCTTTTTATAGCCCAAAAAAAAGAAAGAAAATTAAACTATAACACGCTTTACATAGAAAGGATTACAGTGAAGAAATAATGCGAAAGTGTGAGACAAAAATGAAAGAGCTCCAATAGTGATTTTAGAAAGAAATTAATGGGGAAGGCAGAGAGGAAAGGTGTAATAAACAAGAGACAGGATTGGGAATCTTTACACAGACAGGTGAGGAGGCAAGCCAAATACTGCACTCGGTAGTCAGACTAACAAAGGACGCTGTCAAGTAGACGGAGACATTTAAATAACGCAACCGAAAGAAACGCGGCGCCTGTTTGTAAGACTTGTGTGACCAGAGAAGAAGTCACTAACTGTGACTTTGCTTTAAAAATAACAAAAAACTCTTCGACACAACTATGCGTGCACCTATAGCACAGCTCATTATGCACATGTCACATTTGTTTGATAAGTCCAAAAGCATACATGGGAGAAATCTTAGAGGTAAATGTATATACTGTCAGTCTCGTAAAGAGAATGGTGGCTAAACGTTCAAAGCGTTCGCCCTGGTTGGATCCTACTCTTACACATTGGGCATCATCAGCCTGTAAGCTGCTGTCGTCTCTGCTGGAGGTGGAGGGTAATTTCAACCGCTTCATAAACAGTTTTATATACTGGAAGACCAGTTGAGCAGAAGATTGTTGTGAAATGATTTATTTGTAAAGAAAAAAAACAAATGGGTTCACCCGTCTGTTCTTCTTTTTTTTCCCCTAATTTGCTTCAGTCTTCAGGAATGTGACATTTATCGTCAGAAATTTAGTGGGTACATTGTGTTATGTGGAGCCATTTTTATAGACATTGAAGAATGATCTAAAAATATAGCTGCAAGCAGCAATGTGGGGGTCCTAGCAGAATGGCCCAATAGGCAAGGCTTGGGCTGCTCAGGAAGGCGTCTTGAGTCCATGCAACAAGTTTGGCATCGATACATCAATGCATCGCAGAGATACGGCCAAATGTCCCGTTTACGCATCGGCGTAGAGTTTGATTGGCTGTCGCGGTTACACGGAAGTGAAGTAAAAAAATCCACATGATAACTTATGTGCGGCTTGGTCTGAAGATTGTATTTGCCAAGTTCCGTCGAGATTGGACAATCTCAGTGGCCTGAAATGCTTTTTGAAGGTTTTCGATTAAATTCAAAATGGCGGACAATCCAAGATGGCGCTCATGACGTCATGACGTGCATTGACCTCGGCTGCATCCAGGGATTCCATTGGTACCTCATTTGTGACATTTGGACCAAGGGGTCCTAAGTTATGAGCAAAAATGCATTTTGGCTACATATAGCGCCACCTATAGGCCGAACGTCACCAAACTTCTTGGGCCTCTTACCATCTTGGTCGTAAGTCTGTGTTATAAGTTTGACATCATAACATCAAATGGTTACCAAGATATGGCCTCACTTCCGGTTTGGGGGCGTCAACGTCGAATTTGATTGGCTTTTATGGAAAAATGGAAGCCTAATTAAAAATTCCCTTGGATAACTTTTGTGCGGCTTGGTCTTAAGAGTCTATGTGCCAAGTTTCGTGTAAATTGGACAATCTCTGTGACCTGAAATGCTTTTTTAAGCTTTTTGATAAAATTCAAAATGGCGGAAAATCTAGGCATACGCAAATTGACGTCGTAGGGTGCGTTGGACTCGTCATGATCCAAGGATTCCAACGATGCCTCATTTGTGAAATTTGGACCAAGTAGTCCAAAGTTATTAGGCTTAATGCACTTTGAACTTTGACGTGTTGGTGGCGCTAGAGAGTAAGCTCTTGGGGCATGAAAATTCTTGACTTTGGTTTTGGCACTTGGCTGATTAGGTGTGCCAAATTTCACAACTTTTTACCATAGCGTTCATGGGGCTGCCATAGACTTCAATTGCAGCGGAAACGGATTAATAATAATAATAATAATAATAATAATAGGAAAAGCTACTAACTCAATGGGTTCCTGCAGCTTCGCTGCTAGGACCCCCAATAAATGCAGGTTTTAATGCGAGCTCATGGCTCAGAAAGGTTTGAAATCACTTGTTAAATCTTTATCCGTGCCTATTGTTAAATATTGTTTTCTTACGAAAGAGTGTTAAATCTAAATCCTCCCAAAAGTAACGAATATATAAAGCTGTAAAATAAATTCAGCAGAGTCAAAGTGTAACATAGCATCAAATATATGTACTGAAGTAAACTCTCAGGCGTAGTACTTGAGTAAATCTAGTTAGTTACTTTCCGCCCCTGGTTAAAATAAAAGGCGTTCTGCATCCCTGTTGATGCTGTAACAAACCTCATTATAATCTGCTTCTGTATGATCACTATCTTCACTTCTGGGCAAAATGTAACCTTTCCCTCTTGCTGCGCCACCTTACTAACAACCGCTATTATCCAGCTAAGAATATGGCCATCGAGTGTGGAATTTTCATATTCGGCTGTTAACGGCTTCGGTTCATGCAGGAGGTCTGTCAAATTGTCCTGAGGTGACCAAAGCACAAAGAAACAGACTTAATACTCGTTCTGATATGTAATTACAACAACTGTCAATGGGAAAGTGTTAACTGTGTTCTCTGTTTGCACTTACATAAATGATTTGGTATGATGTTAATAGGTGTTTGAGATGATATTTTTATAAGAATTATATGTTGACAATTAGAATACTTTGAGGAATAATTGGCAGCGTCTGCTGGCTGGCCTGTCTGCTGTGAGCTGTGCAGCTGCAGCGCATCGGTGTGTGTCTGTCCGTGTGAGCAAGAGAAAGAGAATTAATATATTTCTAAATGGCTTCCAGCTATGTTCAAAGGAAAGTGCTCCCTGTTGAGAGACGGAGACACAATGCTTTTGCTTTGTCACAACACAGAGCAGTCGCACACTCCGTGTTGGACACGCTTTTACACAGAAGCGAGATCAGAATTCTTCACCTGCCACTGCAGCTGGTGGGAATTTACAGCAACCCGCTGCAGCCGGTGTTTCACCCACGTTTGGCACGGTGGTGTGTGTAGGCTTTTCGGGACACGGTATTTAACTCAATTACATTTGATTTTTTTCCATATTTTTTGTGTCTTTTTTATGATAATTTTTGCTTTGGCTCTAATGTCTTCGGCTTCAGAGACCACATCAAACCATGTCTGTGATTCTTCTCTGTCAGCCAACAGAGGCTGTCAGATGACACACTGAGAGCCGCCGTCCCCATTTTCAAAAACCAGCGATGGGGAGTGACATGCCCCCCCACCCCTTTTTGATAGCCCCATGGAGTCTGGTCTGTTGCCTCATCCAGAGCCAAACAAGCCGCCACATCCTTCATGTGTCCACCAAAACTCTCTCAGGCTGGAACGAAGCAGAGCAGAATGCAGCAAACAGGAGTCTGTGATGCAAAAGGCTGAAACACTTGTAAATTTTGTCAGAAAACGATTTGTGTGCTGCTGCCCCTTGTGTCTCTGCTGTAAGGTTAGGCAACAACACCTTGAACTCTAAGCAAATCTCTATTGGAGACCCACAGCCATAAAACAGGAGACATGAAAGGTCATTGAATTTAACATCAAGGCTTACATCTTGAAGTGAAAAACTTGAAATTTTAAAGATTAGTTTAATTATTTATCTTACACGGTGTGCATGGTGAGGAAAGGCATTTTGAGGATTTTTTTTTTTTTTTTTTGCGATCAGACTCCATTATGACATTTGATTTTGAGGATTTAGTCCTGCCGTGAGCTGTACAGGAATATGCCCATATTCAATCTGGTGGGGCACGGAAAAAGGATGATCTTGAAGATCTGGATGATGGGAAAGATAAATCCAGATGAGTTAAGTTGTAGAATGTGGGAATTTAGATAAGGAAATTGTGTTAGCCGTGCATGTTATTGCTAACTTTCAGATCCCTCAGTGGACTAGTGCCAGCTTGCCCTGTCGAACGATTTCATTTCTACACTCCGGCCACAGAGCTGAGGTCATCCAGCCAGTTGCTCTTAGATATGCCTACAACTAAGCTTAAAACGAGATGATAGACCCAGCAGCTGCTCCCAGTCTGTGCAACAAGTCTACCGCCCACATATGAGCTGCATCCAACTTCCAGCACTTAAACTCACTTTTAAAGACCCTTTTTTTTTTTCCACTTTGGCCTCCCATTAGTTCTGAGAATGTCTCCATCCCTGAGGTTTTAATATATTTGACTATTTTTTTAGAATTCAGCACGGTAACAGGATTCTCTGATTTATCCTATCCTGGGATTTTCACATAAATATTTTTGCCATTGTTCTTTTGTGTGTGTGTGTGTGTGTGTGTGTGTGTGTGTGTGTGTGTGTGTGTGTGCACTTGTGTACCTATCTAACAGTGGACTTCGGCGTCGTTACACATTCACCAACAGTGGACCATGGAGCCAACAGGGGGTCATTTTTTAGGTCCCCTGTTGGACATGCTTTAAATCATGTTAAAATCATGTGAAAAACCATCTGGTGAAGTTTGATCACTTTAGCCAAGAGGGGACCTACATGTGTTTGTGTGTTAAATTCGATGTTCAGTTGTCCCCCTACAGGCTGGAGCAGGGATTTCAACGACCCATTCACACACGTCGCTTTTTAACGACTTGCAGCCACAGCAGCCTTTCAAACTGTAGAGAGGCTGTCAAACAGGCTACTTAGTGAACAAACCAGTACCTTGAAACATAATGTTATTTTTTTAAACAAGATATAAAGGTACAGTTTTCGTAAGTCGTAAGTTTTAAGCTCAATACTGTATTAGGTATAATAGAAATTAAAAAATTTTGAAAACTTGAACTCCCAGAATGAAATTAGAAATAAAATGGTCAGCATTAGAACATTTCTTTTGAATTTTCATTTCACACTAATTTTTTTAAATCTTAAATCTTTTTAAAAGCATGTGATTTCAATCACTTTTATGTACTTGCATCCTAAATCTGTATGAGGATGTATTTAATTAATTGTTATGCATTACAGGAAAAGGTCCACACTTGGTTTATATGGAATGACAGGGGTCCACGGTTGGCTGGTAAATAATGACACAAGTTCCCACTGAGTTAGCATGGAGCGACATACACACTCCAGCATGTATGAATAAGAAATAAATAAGAAAAACTGATAGTTCTTAAGAGAAAAATCTAATTTAACACAGACATTTCCAATAAAGAGGCACCGCTAATATTATCATTGCAGATTTTTTTTTTTTAATGTGGGGATGTACTATGAAATCTCAATAGCAACCTAGGACGATATAGTGTGTAATCATCAAAAAGTTACTGATATTAACATATTGCCACAACAATTAAACATGTATGGGAAAATATAAGAGGAGCGGGGAGTCATCAATTTGTCTGAAATACGAGCAATAAGTCATCTATAAGATAGATTAATCTTACTAAGTCCTATGTTAAACTACTGCAGCACACATTTCTACAGTCTATTAACTTTTCACCCCACTGGCGTTTTATATTTTATATCTTGTATATGGCCTGATGGCTCGAAGCCACAAAAAGTTACTCAGTGGCCACCTTAGCCCTTGTGGGGGCTAGAGTTCTCAACGGGCCTGAAAATTACAACCCGACCCGACCCAGCCTGTGGCTTTCAAAGCCCGAGCCCGATGCAACCCGACACATCAATATGAATTATCGACCCGAACCCGGCCCGTGGCCCGACGCCGGGGGTCGAGTTTTCCCATGTTATCCTATGGAGACTGACGGGCTGTGGGTCGTTACGGCACTTATGTGCAGTGGCCTAACCCACGTAAAAACCTAGTGAAACGATATTTTTCCACAATAGAAACATGATATGAATGGGAAAACTTACTGTTCTTGCTATAAAAAAAAAAAAAAAAGCAGAATCATCCGCACATCCTCAGCTGCTGCGTCGTGGTGGTGGCCGATGCCCACAGCTTACTGTATGGCGGCTCAGGCTGGACGTCCCTGTTTTTTTGCTGTCATATTTTAACAGCATCTTGCATTTTGAGCATTGCACATAACCTGTGGAATTTCCACCAGAATCCAGCACCACTCCAAACACTTTCCAGACCTCTGATTTTTCCCACTCCTGTAGCGACGGTGAATTCACCTATAGCAAGTTTGTGGCGTGCACGCAGCGGTGTCATGTCTGTCCCCGCTCCATGCAGACTTTCGTTACGATAGATAGATAGATAGATAGATAGATAGATAGATAGATAGATAGATACTTTATTGATCCCCAAGGGGGATTCACGGTAAACAGCAGCGATGATTAATAGATTTTTTAAATTTTTTTTTTCACTGGGCGGAAAAGATTAAGCCCGAGGACCGACCCGACCCGAGTCATCTGCTTATATTTTTGACCCGAACCCGGCCCGAACCCGCGGGTCCCGTCGGGTTTTTTGGGCCGACCCGACCCGTTGAGAACTCTAGTGGGGGTCACCATCATCGAACTTATACTTTTTAAAAGCATGTGATTTCAATCATTTTTATGTACTTGCATCCTAAATCTGTATGAGGATGTATTTAATTAATTGTTATGCATTACAGGAAAAGGTCCACACTTGGTTTATATGGAATGACAGGGGTCCACGGTTGGCTGGTAAATAATGACACAAGTTCCCAGTGAGTTAGCATGGAGCGACATACACACTCCAACATGTATGAATAAGAAATAAATAAGCAAAATGGTCAACAAAAGAAAATAATTATAATCTAAGCATAATCTTAGATCTGTAGTGTTATATTTTAACAAAGTGGCAATGTTGTCACTAGCATTTGAAATGTCTGATGTACTGGAAAAACACAAGTGAAACAATATTAAACTATTTCAGATATTGACATGAAGGTGTTACCAGAGAACAGTCAGTTAACAGGTAAAGTGGGGGGGGAATGAGGTAATGGGAGTCACCAGTTTGTCTGAAATACAGTACAAGTGATAAGTCAGGTAGAGTACAGATTAACCTCACAAAGTTCAGTGTTAAACTTTTGCAACAACAATTTCTACAGTCCCTAAGGCTGTACTGGAGATTTTTTACCTGCATTGTTGTCATACACTAAAAGTGTGACTTTTTTCTGAGGATGACAGCCTATGTAACATGTTGATGATTTAAAAAAAATGTATTGGCAAATACAAAAGGCATATTTGATGGATGAAACTGAGTTTGCATGAAATGAAAACGTTATTTAAATGGATTTTTCTTTGGAACTTCGTGTTATAAAACGGAAAAAGAATGACTTTAGTCCACACTTTGCCTGTACAAAATGACACTGGTCCTCTGTTGAATGGTATTGAACGATACTTAACCTGTTAAGTTTTTGTTTAACGGTTTGTATTCAACAAGACTCAGAAAGAAGTGCAAAAATGCAGAACAGTTTGTATGTTAGGCCAAAGTTTATTTGAAGTGCTTTGAAATACATACAATCACAAACTCCTAAACTGAGAGTTTCTCACTTGCTTTTGCTGCACTCCTAACGACGGAAATGGCTTTCCACATAATAAACTATCAAGACAGCTTATCACATGAAAAATCTCATAAGCTCACTATAAGAGCCCCCCTCGCGGTAATACAGACTTTCCACCCTCAGTGATGAGTGCTGTTAGACAATAATTGCTTATTAAATAAATGACAGTACAATAAATAAAATATATAAATGTTTGTAGCAACAATTATAGTTAAATATGAGTTATCAAAAACAGTTGTTTCAATATTATGGCAATGATGCAATGTTTACATGAACTACTAATGAATAAGCCAGGTAAAAAAAAAAAAAAGCAGTGAAAAGAACAGTGAAAGAATTAGCTGTAGCCAACTACAACAGCTCACATGTTAAATTCAGTACACTGATGCTCCGTTTACATGGACTACCAACATTGTGACCCTTTCACTGATGCTCCGTAATGCAAGCTCCCAGTATTCAGGCACACAACACCGATACTCCATAATGCGAGCTCCCAGTATCCAGGTGGTTAACGTTGTTCACACTGTTCGTGTGTATGTGTGAGTGTGAGTGTGTGTGATTTAAGACATATCATTTTTTCATACGGCAGTAACTTGTCTTTCAAAATTTAAACATTAATTTCACTGCAGTGAAACTTTGAATGTTAGAAACCAACTTTATTAGATATTATGCATCACGTTAACTTGACTCAAGAAAAAAAAAAAACTCAATTTCAAAATGGACGTAAGTATGTCAGTCCCAACAGAAACCGTATGAAATGTACTTTCTCAAAACTGGACTAACATACCCAGAGACAGCAGCTGGGGATTAAAATAATCCTGCGTGTGTCTGCTCAACTAGACTCAAATGGGCCTCGATGCTCAACACATGCTCCAAAGTTCCATCTTTTTTAACCTATTTGTTCAAACAGTTACAAATAGCCAAATTCCCAACAAAATTGCCTTCATTTAAATATCTTTAAATGGAACATTTCTTTCCTCAGACTCCTCAGGAAAAAAGTGATTTCAAATCAGCTTGTTGACACTATCACTGTCAAGTCACTAAAACCTTTCCAGACTGTCACTCTGCTCTTATAGAATTAGGACCCCCCCCCGACAAAAGATTTCCTTGGTCGACCAGCAGCTACAGTTCAAAGCAAAACGTTGACTATTTGTAGCACTTCTAAAATGAACATGTTTAGGATTTTCTAGCACTTCGATTCTCTCGCAGTCACGCACAAACACATCCACACTTTTTTTTTTTTTTTTTTTTTTTTTTACTTTACTTTGCCGGCTTTTGACACATTTTGAAACCCTTCATTTTAAGCTTTTTTTTCGTAAAATGTGGCGACATTATGAACAAACATGACCTCCTTCCTGTGTAGGACAGTTTCTCTCTGAATTTCACGGTTATATCTCCTGCGAAGTGGTGTTTTTCTGCGGGGTGGCGGGGGGGTCAGCATCTGATAGATTGTGTGTTTAATTCATATTTGCTCAAACTCATTTTTTTGGGGGGGGGAAGTGACAGCTTTAATATCTCACCTTCTGTCACATGCTGCGGCACCGTGCAGCGCTCACACACAGAGACCCTGCGCTCTAACCGAGAGACTAAACGGGGGAAAAGTGTGCTCACACTTCACTAGAATCCAGATATTGCCCGTAATGTTCATTGCCACAAGTTATTTTTTATTTATCTTTCATTTATTTATTTATTCAATATTTAATTTTTTTTACCTGTTCAGCAGAGACACCAGCAATCAATAGAAACATCCAAGAGAAGGCGCGTTACCTGCCGGCGGAAATATTTTGACTGTGCAGTTGTTAATTTCTTGTTGCCCTTGGTATTCTTTGGATACTACCAGACAGGTGCAACATAGCGTAACAATGTTAACAAAAGCAGCCATTAGTCAACTGATTGATTAACTAACAGTGCATTCGTAAATTCAGTCTGAAAAGTCTGTGTCAGAGAGCTCATAGCCAGGTGGATTTAGTGCCTCGGGGGATGTGGCAGATAAACTCATTTTTGCTTTAGTTTTTTCCCTTTTTCTCTGAACGAATGTTGGCAGTGGTAGAAACTTTTATTTCTATGTAATATGTTACAAATGAGATGGAGTCGGGCAACGTTTCTCTCTGAAAGAACAAAAAGAACAGATGAAAATGCAGATGAAGTGGTGGATCGATGAGCAGTTATTAATAGAGTAACCGTAGCCCAGAGATCTCATTCCATGTTGAACCATAAAGAGGAGGCTCTGATGGTGGCAACATTTAATAACATGTAGCGGGAAGCAGAGGTCATAAAACTATGTAAAGACCTGAATGAAGAATGGACCCATGCCAAGAACCCCCCCCCCCCGTGCTGCTTATCCGGTGTCAGCTCTGCAGGTGGCGATGCACGCTGAAGCTTTGCTTCGTCTTTCCAGAGGACTGACCTTGATAGTAATTAGCTACATGATGTATGAAAAACAGGCCGACACTAAAATTCATTACAGCCACTGCTGGGGGTGACCGGTTTTTCCTGAAAATCTCCTACCTCAGTACAAATTCATCCCACCCTACCCCACATTGACCTCGAAACGCACGCACGCACACACACACACACACACACACACACACACACACACACACACACACACACATCACGTAAACCCAGCCAAACGGCACCTTTTGGCTGTGGTAAGAAAAAAATCTCACATCCAAACTAACAGAATGCATCACAACAAGTGCACATCAACACAACATGCAGTTCATAAAATATGTGAAGCAATTCGATGTCTGTGTTCACGACTCCTGTACAGAAATACTGCCGCGTCATAGTGTGACACATTTTTTTAACTTTCCACCAAAAGGCAGAAACAGGATGACATTACATAAAAAGATGTGCTGTTGATTCCTGAAGGCACAGCTCTCCTCTGACATGACTGTGCACAGGTTGCTCATTTTTTGGTGTGCGCGCTTTTCTTTTTAAAAACCTGTTAAGCTCTCTGCAGGAGTTTGGCATACTGAGAACTCTGCAACCCCCGGCGTTAATCGCTTTCCATCGTATTATCTCAGGAGTAATACATTTCCAATGAGGTGGCTTACGCACGCAGTACATCATTGGGAATGTTCAGGCTAAAAAGCAGCAATTCACGCGTTTAGGAGTCCTGTGTCTCACTGCAGAAACTGGAATTTGAATGATCAAAAAGTTTAATATTGAGAAAGTTTCTAATCAATATTTTAGATAGAAAAAACCGGTCGAATGGATGATTCTTTCAGATTAATTATGTAGAGTTCTATTATTTAACAATGAGGAGCAAGATTTATTTTACTGAATCGCATCAATTTTCCTATTGTGCTCAGTAAAATGGGTACTCTCTGATGTACGACGTGCCACGCTGTATGGCATCGTCCTGTAGCAACGGCAGCTCTGTTTCACGGAAGACATTTTGTCATGTCACAGCAGGACTTGAAAATCCGATCTGAAGCCCCCTTTGTTTTATTTCATTCTATCATGTCTTCCTGGTGTCATGCATGCTGGCTTACTGTACCAGGGACACCGAGTTGCTGTAACCGAGCATCAATGCCTGTTAAATTTTCTTTGTAATTTATTGATTGTGACGTATCAACGTTGTCACAGAGGGAGTTCATTGATCAACTCTCGATGAACAGCAAAAGGCAACAGAGGCTGTTTGAGATGTTTCCGTTTTCAAGGGCGTAGGAATGAGTTTAATATGGGGGGGGGGTGATATAAAATCATTTTTGGGTGGGACAAATGCACCTGTCTCCAATATTGGGGGGGGATTTTATTTTTTATTTTTTATTTTTTGGAAGCATGTAGAGAAGCCTCTTTTTTATAAGTAACAGAAAGTCAAACTAGCAAAGCGGAGGAAGCGAAGAATCCCGTCCTGCCCCGGGTGGGATGTCTGCCCAACGAAGAACTGCTGAATCGGATCCAAAAAAAAAAAAAATGCAGTCTGGGTTGGCTCAGCGTGAACCGCACGTGTCGCGCTGATAGCGGCAAAGGAACGTGTCAACCACGCGGTAACGGGCAACGTAGGTGACAGTGGGGCTTTTTCATGTTTCTTTTTTTCAGAGGAAAATGTCATCAGGTTTATCCTTTAATGCCGCACTTTTCTTTTTGTCTGCTGAAGAGCACAAAGCAAGCAGGGGTCACACTGGGAGAAGATGGATGAACTCTATAGCTCTTGATAAAATTACACCGACATCAGCTTAGTGGTTAAACGTTGTAATCATGCACTCGAGTATCTGAGTGTGCTTGTCTTGTGCAGCTGCACTCGTGGTTTTATTGGTGTGTTTGCACGAACATGGTGGCATGTTAAAACAGCTGCTTGGCATTTCTTCATAACGCTACACCAATATAAATTAAACATTCACACCACGTTGAAATGGGAAATTATCAATAAACCTTTTGGAAAAAAAAAGAAGATGAATAAATGCTAAAGCGACTGCAGTCTGGAGGAAGAATTAAACCTATATCTTAAACACGAGTTGATTGTGTAAGGTGGGCGATGTTCTGCCCAGAAAGTATTCACTGTCTTCCTCACAGCTAAACAATTTAACACGGTTTAACACACGGCACCCAGACTGTGCCTGTGAATTATTTATCTTTATTTTACAAGAGATGAAAAATACATACATCAGAACACTTTGATATCTTTCTATCACCTTGAATTTAGCGCAATGGTGGGACGTCCACAGTGTTCACAGAGGGAATCCCCATCCATTTGTATGACATGCAGGGATTATGAAAGTTGACCGGTATTAATCCCCATCGGGTCCTCGGCTCCAGTTCCAAGGCAATGCCCCGGTCAAGGGCAATAAAAGTATCATTCCCAACTACAAACATCCGTTTGGGAGAATTTAAGTCTTCTCAGCATTTCATTCGTGGATCACATTGTTGTTGTTTTTTTGTTTTGGTTTCTTTGAGAAAATCTGTGTCTTGGATTAAAGGTCAGATGGCAAAGCTACAACAAAATCCTCACTAATACGCCACAGGATGGAGTACTTATTCTCTTCTGATTTTAAAAATAAATAAATAAATGTTTACGTGGAAGTTAGAAATGGACCTATATAGGCCTGAAAATGGACACTATAAACATGTTCAAGCCAGAGCAGACAGACAACTGATCAAACCATTGAATATAATTCTTTCTACAAGAAACTGCTGCAGCACACTTGTTGCAAGTGAAGCATCAGGAAAAGGATGAACAGTTTAGCTTTATCTGTGCCCACACTGACTATTAATGTGAATACTCTTAGTTTAGATGTCCATCATTATATCCCATTATAAAGCATATTCCTTATATCATTGCATCTTCTCTGTATCTTTTCGCCTAGACGGTCCGTAGTCTTTGCACTTTTAACTTGTACTCTGCTGTCTCTTATCTGAAGGGCCCTGACTTTCCCGGACCTGTGATAATAGGACGGGGTCATCTTGACTCTTCACAGGGACTTTGTGCCCACTCACACTCAGACTATCATGACAAAGCAGGCTGAATCCTTGCACTCTTATTCTCTCGAAACAGCGGCTGCACATTTAGAACTGCATGTCCTTGCTGTGAAGGTTTGCTAGAATTGCTAAATTGACCTTAAAGCAAAGTTCTGTGAAAGGGCGACATGTTGGTGTCCCTTGTTGTCATTATTGGAACAATTTTTGAATTTCACTCGATTTTTATCACAACTTAACACAATTTTACTGAGGTCCTGATGAAATATCTCGCACATGCTTTGGTCAAAACAATACAGCGAAAGCACTACAGCAGCTAATTTTCACTTTGTTATTTTACCTCTCTGTTTAAGCGGCTCATTTTAGGGAATGGAGTGACGAACTCGAATCCATTCTACTTTCTTCCTGAGAGTCTGCGGCGTTTGAGATCTGTAGTACTCAATAATCTTTAGAGCACGTTATTCCAGGATGAGAAAATACAGTTAAGAGCCCGAGAGCTCAGGCCACACACTAAACTAAGGTGTACTCTCAAAATTGTACGTTTCCCTCGTCTACAGTTTAACCACGGACAGCAGGGAGGCTGCTGATCTCTCTTTTAGATCCAGTTTTTGTTGTGTGTCATGTTGAACTGGCCAAAGTTGTTGAACCACATTAAAAACACGATTGAGAAACCACGCCGCATATCAGTGCTATGAACAATTCATCTGTGTTTGCAGCTGTACAGTTGCATACATGGCCAAAATATCGCCTATGTTTAGTTTTTGTTGTGACAGCTACCAGTTCTGCACTGATGCCACATTCAAGACATTTGGGATATCATTTTTAAATTAAAGATGCCAATTAAAAGTCTGATTTCCTTGTCCAGATATATAACATTAAACAAGCAACTGGTGGAACACTATGAGCTCATTAACTTCTTATGTTAAATGAACTCTGTAACAAATGAGTTTTCATTTTGATGGCGTCGTAAAAGCGAGAGCAAAATATAGTAGTTTCACCTTCCACTTCTGCGGTACAGCGAATGCAGCATCATCTGAAGTTGAAGATGGAGGAGATGAACAGAGGGAGATTGGATAACCTGTAGAGTGACATATGTTTCCCCAGCGTGTCTGAAAGAGATCATTCAGTGACATTTGCTCAGTTTTAGGTGAAACAAAATACCAGCGTTGTCTTTTTAGTGTGTCTTGACTTCATGTACCCAAATATATCCTCTCAAGCACAGAAAGTGCTTTTTATTTATTTTCAAATGCATTCATTTTCCATAATACATCCCCTAGTATTCTTAGTAAGTCCTCAGTCATTTTTACAAGGAGAAGCCAACGTTCCCACACCACAGGCTTACATGACCCGCTGGAAACCAACCTCTGCCACGTTGCTCAGATGACAAGAATCCAGTCAGTATGACAGATCTGTGCAGTGCAGTGGGAGACTACATCATTCCCCCCTAGCCCTCTTCAGTAGAAGCAGAAAAATACAATTGTCATCACATTGTGAGACAACTGGTTTCAGGACTGCACCCTTGATTAAAATGCAGAGTGCTGTCTCTGGCTGCAGACAATGGCAGCTAAATCCTCTGATGAGGAAGAATTCTCTGCCTCGCTTCCCCTCTGCTGTCTTTGTGCTTGCATGAGTATACGGGTGTGTTGCGCTCAGTGTTTAACTGCTTCAACATATTTTGCACGATTTACTCTCTCCACCCCAGTAACGTCACTTTAGAAATCTGGACCCAAATCAAAATCAGCCTTTGTTTACAAAGCAATGAACCCATTGACAAGCTAAACTACTGCAGTGTGGGCGGTGCGTTCATAAAATGATTTGTAGCTTCTAGAGTCGAGGTGCGGGAACTGTTCTAATCCTCAGTTTATATGCGGGGTCACGCTGGCCTTGCAAAATCTTACAGCCAATATGAGTCCTCTTGTTTGGTTAGAAGGTCACATTCTGCTTTTGCAACCCTACAGTTGGTAAACTAGTATGTTGTGCAAACAATGATGATTATGGGGCTCAAAGCATTACATCATACATTTGAGTCTTTCTAGCTGGGACAACAAAGCACTGGCTGCAGTAACTGTGGGGTTAACTTTGTTTGAGTTGACCTCGTATTGACATGATTCATCATGTCACTCCATTATCAGTTACAGCCTCTTGCAGCTGCCCACCTGCACCAGATGGGCCATGCATAATTAAGATCATAACCCACAGCGGAGACCTGACCCTGTCACTGCATTGAAAATGAGGCTGACCAGCCGAGGGGCACACTTATCCCGGATGTCCACTAGTTCCCATTATGATGCTCCCAGACCGGCCCTAACTTATTGCCATCCAGAGCACGCATTGTAAAGGCCATGGTTTTGCAAACAGGTTGTTAAATTCTCATAAAATAGTTTTATGAAAATAGCTTGCGTGTCCTTCTCCGTTCGTTCTTGTATCCTTGTTTGTCTGTTTAGATTTATGGACAAGAAATTAACCAAACAATAGATTGAGTTGCTTTGTAAAATACTGTATGTTCATCCGACTTTGACTAGTTATCTTAAACGTCACCTTTGGTTTTGGAACTTGTTGTTATAGGAACAGTGATATAAACCACTCTATGATACAATGCAATCTAAAACAACACCTCAAATTGCCACTTAAGACTTGGTAGCAGACCTGGTTAAGCATCACTGAGCTTCATAGATGAAAGGTCAAGTATCGCTAAACACACATAAGTTAGGGCCTCGCAAATGTAAAGAGGACTCCGGTGCGGCGTGTCCTCGTTTCCACAGCTGAATCAATTCATCAGCCGGATCAAATCAGTGCTCATTTAGACGTTGTGAGATGGTTTCATAAATCAGCAGTGGGCTGAGCTTCATATGTCTCCGCAAGTGTTTTGAATCTGCAGCGTTCCCAGGACGGGTTGATAAATGACGGCCAATATTTTTGCGAGGGTGATGTCTGCATGACGTTTCCTGAAAATACTGTTAGGGCTGTAGCAGCTGTGACCATTGTTGGAATACATTTTATAAGTCGGCTTAAGCGAGAGTATTGTTGTCCTTTGAAAAGACATCAATCCCCAAACACCCACCAGGACAGTAAGTCCAATCCCCTGATCCATCCCCACGCGGTGCACTCGCATCACGTCCAGAAATTCTGTGGCTTTACTCTTCCTCATTTCTCACAACTATTAGCAGCAACAACTCTGTCAGTGGTTTGAGCTGCTGCCTGGATAAACCGACAGAGACACATGAAAGGACAGTGGGAGACGTAATCATTTCCCCAGTCCAACCAGCAACACCAATCTTTGAAGTTGTTCTACACTTGATCATTTGAGCAAGGGAACACCCAGCAAATCTATACTGTGTATCTGCAAACAGTGATGGTTTCAACAGGGAGCTCAGGCTCAGTAGCATTTGGTACATTAGTATAATCAGTCTGCCATTAGAAACTTTTTATTTCAACTGCTGCAACCAACCCGTATGAGCAGCTTGAGTCATCATTATCCAGGTCTACAAAAACCTGGATATTTCTCTCAAGCCTTTGCATTGATAGCAAAGGGCTGCCTTCTGTGGTCCCATATTTGTGTCCCCCGCCCTTCCACCTCGTTAAATGCAATGTGTGAGAAGCAGTCTGTGAAAGATGGAATGGGACCAAAGTGCGTATGTGTCTGAAAAGCCTTTGTCCTCATCATTCATTTTAGGCTTCTGGAGCTACCCTCTCGACTTGTGATCAACAGTGCATCTAAAAGGTCACAGAACGGTGGGTCAGACTGTTGAGGCAAGTGTGTAGGTGGATAATGTCTGAACGCTAGCCTGCTACCTTACTGCTCAGTTTCTTGTTTCTTTTTATCAAAATGTGACCGCTGTATTGAAATCCTATACCCTTGTTCATTCCTGTGAACTATGCCATTACCTCGGTTTAATTGCCGCAAGTCAAAGTTTCAGAGAACAGCTATGTTGAACATTGCAGGCGGACACATGAAAGCCACAGCGCGATTTTCATATATAAGGTATGGATAAGGTACAATGAGGATGTGATATTTGTAGTTTAGAGGTCAGACAATGACATCCATTTGAATGAAAATAGCTTGAGTCTTTGAACTTTGCAGTTAATGGTAATGTCTGTTTGGCTTTCCCTTAATTTGCAACACGTCAGTGTTCGATCCACTACAGACGGCAGAGAATCGAGTGATATAACAGGGAAATATAAAACAAAGAGGTGAAATAGTTTGATGTTAAGAAACAGTATTTGAACTGGGTAGACCCACAGTGGCTGAGTTTCAGGTGTTTTACTCCTTTTGTATCATTTGACCAATTTGGAAACTTCAGTCTTTTGAAAAACAGTCCACATCCTCACAGACAGCAATGTCATGATAATGCATGTATGTGTAGAAAGGTGTGTGTGCGCCTATATGTGTGTGATAAATTGACTTTTTTCAGCTCTGCAGTGAAACAAAAGTACATCAATGATACTCAAACCTTCCTCTCACCCCATTGACTCACATTTTTTTTCTCCACACCACAGCTCTGCTCTCCCAGATATCGCACCGCTCTGTTATTTTCTCACCCTCTGTAACCTATTCTCACACTCTCCCTCCATCGCTTCTCTTCTCTCCTGCTGCCCTTCCTTCAATCCCTCCCTCGCAAACTACTTGCTATTCAGTTCAGGGAGGCTGCAGGCAGCATTGCTCTAGCTCCCCATACTGCTGCTGCAGGGCTAGACTTTTTTTTTCTTTTTTTTTTTATTCCCTGCGCTCTTTCTCTCTCTGTCTGATAACCAGACATTTCCCCTCACCTACTCTGATTCTACTGAAACTGTGCACCTAAGCCTTGGCTGATAGCCCAATATGCTTAGTATTGAACCCTCCACGCTCTCTTTGTGCTTCTATTCTTTTTCTTTCTTCCAAGAACGCATGGACTCTGAAAAAAATCAGTCAGTCAACAACATCGTGAGTAATTCATTTGCTCTGTGACACCCTTTCTTTGAGGCATCTCTCACTGCACGTTCTGGAAGGTGTCTTCTCTAGTAGGCCCTTCCAGACATTATGCACAGGTTCAATTTCCTCGCCTGGTATTTACATCTTTCAATTTTGCCGGGAGTATTTTATGGACATCAGTGCCCTTTCTGAGTTTAGTTCTGTGTGGGCTTACCCTAATTTCCCAGGCTATAATTGGATATTTTTGCTCTGCAGTAAAACTGAAAGAGTGACGGTGATGGTTTATGGCTTCATGGTACCATTGCACTGAGTTTGAACAAAGGGAAAGAATGACAAAATCTTAATGGTGTGTCGTAGCCTCTGATGATGAGAAAATACATTGCGAGGCCTAAATGTTGGAGAACACAGTTCCCCCCACTGAATTTAGAGCCTTGAATCAACTATTGGCAGATTAATCAGTTAAAGCCTCCATATACACTTTGAATATGCTTTGTTTACCGGCAGTTGAACAAAGGGCACACTCAGGGGATACATGAGCAGTTGGCCTTTGCTGCCTGTGTCTGTTTATTGTTTATTTCTTTTTTTTCTGCCGCTAGCTTTGTCTCTGCCGCAGTCGCCTCTCTATTCTTACCATCCCTATTTGTTTATGTCAAGTTATAGCATTAATTGGCTCTTGTTGATATGACCAGTTATATTAAAACGGTTTCTCAGTGTCCAGCAGAGGCATGCTCCGATGCCCTCAAGATGTGTGCCCTCACTACAGCCTCAATTTGGTTCCAGCTGGCTACTGTCCATCCATGTATAAAGGAAAACGGTCTCATCTTGTCGGTCCTAGTGCATTGAGCCTACGGGAGAGGAAATCTCACACTTATTCCAATATTTACTCCACCCCAAAGAAAGGTCTTATTTCATACTCACAATGTGCTCGATTATAAGGCAGATGCTTCCACTCATCTGAGGCTTGCATGATCACAGATACTGATAACCAGCGACATGTCCACAGTAGAAACATGAGCCTGCGTAATGAGAGGAGTGAGTAAACGACTTCAGCCATTAAATGTAAGAGGGCTTGTGCCTGAAGGCACTCTGGCTCCTCCTCAGGCAGTCCCGTCTTCGGCTGCGTTAACGCTAACTGACAAGAGACTGCCAGGCTCAAAAAGCACTGTCACAGACACTATGGGCATCTGTGTGTGTGGAGAGAAGACGAGAAAGTCCTGTATAAGCTGCACATGGGAGACTGGCGGTCCCGAGGCTCTTCACATCAGCCTTGCATACTTAATTATTTTCCAATACTAGAATTATATTTAATTTAAGAAGTGGATATATTAGGCCGTAAGGTGAACCTCGAAAACTCCTTCAGAACACCAGGCTTGTTCCGCGCTCTCCGAACCAAACACGCTTCAGCTCATAAAAAGATTTGAGTTGTGTTGAGGTTTAAAAAAAAGTTTCGCCGCTCAGAACACAGTACTTTTTTAGTTCGCAACGTTTAAAGGAATAACTAGTGCCTGGCAAGGCGTATGTACATATTCGGCAGGCGTAATAACAGTTTGGCTCGCGAGAGGTGCCACGGTTGAGACGTCATCAGAATGGACGAATCGGATAGCTGGTATGTCAGCTGAGCTGGTAAACAGAAACAGCACCGCAGTAGCAGCGCGATCATCCAGCAGTACCGAAGAAGACGAAATTTCGACCGAAAGATTTGTTACATGCACATATCTTCTGTTAAGCATGAGGAAACACAGAATTTCACCTGCACAAGGTGGAATGGAAGGAATCAGAAGGAACAAATAAAGAAGCACTTGCTGAGTTCTTATACGATGCGTGGCCACATGCTGATCTTACAGCAGTGGGAAGAAACCTCAGCTTGTACATAGCACATCAACACCAATGTCACTGTGTGACTGTACTGGAAGGTGTGCAGTCTGTTCATGCTGTGGAAGACCTGCAGTGTGACCATGAAGAATGTGACACTGGTGTTTTTGCATGCACAACATGCTGCACAGGAACATAAGACTGTCATTATTAAGAGCCCTGACACTGATGTAGCAGTCATTGCTGTGAGTCTGCAGAAAGATTTGCCATGCAGCTTGTACTTTTTCACATGGACGGGCAACAGAACACGCATAATGGACATTACCAAGGTGTCATCAGCTCTCGGAGCCAGTGTGTGTTCAGCCTTGATTGGGATCCATACATTCACTGGGTGTGACACCACAAGGCAAAAAGAAGACATTTGCTGTGGCATGCGAGAAAGATGTCTACCTGAAGGCTTTCAGAAATCTGGGGACTGAATTTAACTTGGACCACTCTACATTTGCATTACTTTGCAAATATGTATGCCATTTGTACGATCAGCCAACCCGCAGAAAACATCAATGAGGCTCGGTACAAAGCTTTCTGTATGGCATCATCAGCCTTGCCAGAATTATCTATCCCCCCAACAAGTGATGCCCTCCACCAGCACTGCAAAAGGGCAAATTATCAGGCTAAAATAATAAGGTCATGTGTAAAGCAAAAGATTGGACTCATTTGAATCGGTGGTGGAGAGGAGGACACTGAACAAACTATTATCCATCATGGATAACCCCACCCATCCTCTCCACCAGCTGCTGGTTAGACAGCAGAGCTCCTTTTCCAACAGGCTCATCCAGCTCCACTGTCACAAGGACCGTTTCAGGAAATCCTTCCTACCAGCGGCCATCACCATATACAACACCTCCCCTCTGGCTGGAAGAGAACTTCAACCTCAATAGGCTTGAAGTCTCTCCTAAAAAACAATAACAAAAAACAAAAAATACTGTAGATTTGTACATAGCAAATGTTTATTCACTATTTTTATTTATTTTATATTATTTTATTTTATATTTATTTTATTCTATTCTATTTGCTTGTTTTTTACTACTTTAATTGTTTTCATATACTGTATGCTGCTGCAACAAAACAATTTCCCAAATTGGGATTAATAAAGTATTAATAAAGTAGACTTGTGCAGGTGTTCCAGCTGTTCAAACACCACAAAGGAAACAGAGGATAAAGAAGATGACAGCTGCCCTGACACTGACAGTGAGGAATAGTGTATGTGTGTGCGCGCGTTTTTTTTTTTTTTTTTACCTTTATTCTATTCCATTTGTATCATTCCTTTTATTATGGTTATGTATATAAGTTTATGCCGGTTGATGTGTATGCCCTACTTGTTTTGATTTTGTTATGTGTTGTATAGTTGTTAGTGAATAAATCAGTAAATGAATACCTGAATGGTAAATGGCTAAATTGGCTCAATTCAGAAACACATGAATGAGCATTATCGTTGATAATTATTATTTTATGTTCACTTTAAAATGATATTTTGCGAGATTCCTTTCTGTAGGTTAGATAATGACAGCACCAGGCAGGTTGTCATTTTTCCAGTTTGTTGTCGTAAATCGGCAACGTGATTGGTCCAGCACGGTCACGTGGTGTCTTGTGACGTCAAAATCGTCATTCAGCCCTGCGGAAAATATCTTCAGAAAACGTCTTGGTTTAAAAAAAGTACAGGATTCTGTGACGCGAAACTTTTTTTATATGTGCAAAATAAGTTGGTCATTTTTATCAGCTAACGGGCATGTAGTTCGGAGAGCACGGAGCGAGCCTAAACGAAAACGGGGTTCACCTTACGGCCTATATAGCATGTGTATGATTATGTGTGTGTGTGTGTGTGTGTGTGTGTGTGTGTGTGTGTGCGCGCTGCTACTTATTTCAAAATGTCTTTTTTAATTCATTTTTTAAACAAAAGATCGCTGGCTCCTTATCTGTAGGATAACAAAATGCACTTTGTTTAGTATCCAGTGAATGCAATCAAAGCTTTTTGGTTGAAGCTATTTAATCTTTGTTTCTAATGTGTTTGTAATTGTATAAGCTGCCTAAGCTTTCTCTAGACCTCCCTTTAAATTGTAACCGATGCGTACAATTAGTTAAACATAAAGGATAATGAATAACATGCTGTGCTCAGAGGATTCAAGGACCTAGAGCCACTGCCTTAGGTCATTATTACTTTCATTAAACCTCATTTAAAAGAGAAAAAAAAAGGAATGGTGTTGAGACCTATGTATATGTCCTTAAAGTAATACTATGTAACATTTCTACCTTAAAATAACAGCTTGAAAAAAATTGTGCGGCTAGAATGAGTTTTAATATTACGATTGGCCTGTCTCCTATGCCCCTCGGGGGTCTGAGTTGGAATAACTGCGCTATGTAACTTTGCTGGACCGGCCCGGGAGCTGAGCGGAAGTACTTCGACTTGCTTTCTGGCACACCTACCGCAAAAACAAATAGACGCCTCTCACGCTCCCAGGTATAAGGCTAAGCTAGCGCAACATTGTCAGTACGATCATCATGGCAGAGGCACCGAAGAAACAGAAGAAGATGTTGACTGATGAAGCAAGGAAGAGAAAGAGAGAGGCCGACAAAGCAAGAGACCGGACTAGAGTTGCTCTCGGAACAGCCTGTAGGGGGAGCTCCATAATGGGCTTTTTGAGAAGTTACATTGTATTGCTTTTAAGGCTGTATATACGTGGCATTTAACGTGGTATCTGTGCCAACAAGATTTCTGTAGAATTCCATGAAAAAACTAAAAGAACTAGGTGTAAAAATATGCATATATGTACATAGATATATTGGAGACAACTTTTCCACTGGTGTGAATGGCTGTTTGTGTGAGAAAAAAGCAATTTCTTCTTGTCTTATGTGCCCCAACATGACATTATGGCTGCATTGCATACGTACGATGCAGCTTGCATGGTTTGAATGAGATGTATGTTGCATGCATTGTGTTTCTCTCCCATCGTATTGAATAGGAATAAACTGAAATCCTAATCCAAGCATTTCCTAAGCATTTCTCCTCGCTGCATGCATTGCAGGATGTTTACATATTGGGTATCCTGTAATCACACTAGCTGATAGCCACTGCTGCCCCTCTTTAAATTGTACTTAATGAGAACAAGTCAAATTGGCCCATCTGTGGCCCCACAACAGCTTATCTTAATGAGGATCTGGGTACCCATTATCAGCTGGTAACCCGACCAACATGCTACCACCATTATCGTCCCGCAGTCCCAGCTTGCAGACACACAAACATGTTCTCACCCTCTTGTTATCAGCTTGCCTTCCTCTTTAAGCCTGCCACAGACAGTGTAACCACATTGGACAGTAATTGTACCTCTCACTCCCACCTAATTGAATTGACAAGGAGCCGGAATTGATATCATTTAACACATTGATCTTGAAAGACAATGAGACACAGCGCCTCATGCTCCCCCTCCACCTGACTTCTGTTTTCTTCCATTTGATTCATCTGACTCCTTTGATCTGCCATGTTATTCACAACAAATTACCAGATTAATTCTTCATTCTTTTTTTCTTTTTTTTTATTGAATTAGTTTCCAGGGAGGTTCAGAGACACAGTGATTTAAAAAAAAAATAATAATAATAATAATAATAATTTAGATCAATTTATAAGTGAACTGGTTCACAGTGTCTCTTCAGTAATGTTGATTGACTACATTTCTCATTAATTCTGAACATTTGGGAATTACAGTATGGGAATTGCAAAAGAACAAAAGTTAGATATATAATGTTTCAGATTTATTTTACTCCAATTCCCATTTTATATGAATAAAAACAAGTGGAAAGACGAATACCAGCAAACGCCAGAATGCCATGTTCTCCACGTTATTCATTATGAGGTTTAAGGTCAGAAATGCAGTGAAGCAGATTGTTCTGCGGTGCACCAGCAAATTACACACCTACTGTGGGAGTACCTGAGAGAATAAGCACGCTCGCAGCCCGGCAGCACACACCATCCACCAGCCGTCTCCTGAGTGGGCAAGAGTAACTCCACTTCCACTGCCTCCATTACCCCACACAAGACATGCCGATAGTCGGGCACCTTCTTATGTCTTCCTCCCCCCAACAGAGAGTGAATGAGTGCACACCAGGGGGGTGGAAAATAATGGATGAGGGACAGTTGGGAACATCGTCTGTGAGGCACCATGGGGAATCATGTTTACCAGAAAACCAAACGTGCACATTCCATTATGAGGCAGTCAAAAACTAAGCAATCAATGATGCTGCGTGGGAGACAATTAAATCAACCGCCAGCCGAGTTGTCGAGTTGGCAATGGCTGTGAATCGGAGAACACAGTTGCTTGCGCAAAAAATAACACACGTGGATTAGAGCACAGGAAAGTCGAATAGATTTCCAGATAAATGGAGTAGACATAAATGCAACAAGGTGAGTCAGTTTCCCAAAAAGTAGTGCACACACGAATCGGAGATATCATCTCGGACCCATTCAAGCTGAATGTGAACACAACACATTGACTAATCCATGATTCATCACTGTGGATGGTTTTGCATGTAAAGTTTGTAACGGGATTCATGCGTAGTGTTTTTAATTGGGTGCTTTATGCTTTGCGGAATACCCAACATGAGCAATGCATCACCCCATCCTTAATGACGATGACTTATCAAAAAAGAGGCGTAATTTCAGTTAAAGGCAGCTTTTCTTTTTCTTTTTTTATTTAATCGTAGTCCTTTTAATTTACTGTCAAAATGATACACCACTGATTTCAAAGATTTGATATAACACACAAAAAAAGCTACGATGGTCACAAGAATGGATACACACCCAATTACTGCTTAGTGCGTGCTAAAAATATCAGTTCCAGGGTTTTGTCCCTTTAGCCTGAAATGGCCGTGCTGTTTTAATCTCCTTAACTCAGATTAAGGAGTTTGGAGAAATAAAACAGCTGGGATTTGCATTTCTGAAAATAATAATTGCCAAATAAATATGCTTTATGTGGTTTATCGGTGTGCTTGTTTGTTGCACGCAAGTGTCCTCAGAAACAAAGACAAAAATTCAATATAGGTACCTTTTTTTTAAAAAAAAAAAGATATTCTAGCTGGTAAGCATCTGTAATCTCCTGTGTCCCTCTGGAGCCTTAATGACACATTAGGCTCTGGACAACATAACGTCTAATGCTGACATGTCCTCTACTTTGGCATAAGAATGTGCAAAAAAAACCAAAAAAAAAACATCAAAGCGTGAGTGCTGGATGAGTAGTGCATTATGGAAGGTAACTAGATGATATCTCCATTTCCTTCCCTACTCTCATGTAAATTAACAGCGGGCTAAAAGGCTTTATCAGGATATATCAGAATTACACTTGCAAATATATCAAATCCTCATGCGCATCGCCCAGTGGTCAATTTTGGGATTGGTGGTATTTCTTATGCCGAATATGGCACTGAATGTCAAACAGATTCCTGTTTCCATGTCAGTTTTCTTCCTTTTGGTTTGGTGCCTTGCTTAACAGAAAATGACTGCATTGTTTGATGGCCATTAGAAGAGGGACTGACTAACTAGTGTGAGCTTGGAAACAAATTACTCATTCATACTGTAATGTTTAACATCCATGTGAGTGAAAATGCCACATGAGCATTGGCCAAGGGCAAAGCGGCAATACAATGGACCGAAAAGCGAATCATATTCCTCTTTTATAGCTGTAGGCTCTTTTCAATGAGCCGTCCCTTCACGTCGGTGACCTTGCATACATTTGTATTCCCCACAGCACATATCCACTTTGAAACGCATGTTGAGCATTAAGTGTGACAAATCGGAAATGAGGGAAAATACTAAAATCTTACGGTTGGTTGTCCCCAAACTGGCTTCTTCCTGAAGTCTTTTATAGAGCACAACAGGAGAAAACAAAGTGGCTTTTGGACAAGTTGCTTTTAAATTAAAAGATATGGTGTCTTCTTTCCGATAGGTGCGCTGTATATGGCAGTAAAGAAGCCGCTAGAGCTCACGACCTTTCCTAAACAAGCCAATACAGAAGTGATCCCCTCTACTTCTCTCTTTCTGTTGCTCCATTTTTGATAGCAGGTATATCCATAACAAATGAAAAAAGCTGATATTTTACAAAGCCAATGAGGCACCCAAAGTGACAATCGGCATGAGTTCACCATGAGGTGCGTGTTTAATGTGGGCTCACTTAGTTCTATGGGACACATGGATACACTGCATTCTGTTCCACTCAATTATAGAAAGGGCAAAACAATAGTGCAGTAACACTGAGATAAGCAACCACATTTGGTGTGTCATTAAACAGGATAAAGACCAAACAGCTCTTTTACTCAAGCCCCGAGTGGTCAGTGCATTCCAGGAAACCCTTACTCGAGGCTGACTTGGATGAATGGGGATTCTGTGTCATCAGGTGGATGGTTTTTTTTTTCCACAAAAGCTGATCAGCACTTTGGTTGCTCGCCTTCATGCTATACAGAACAGTCACATGGTTGCCCGGCAACAATACAAATAATTGCTTCGTCAGAGGGCGGCTTTGTTTTACAGTCTGGTGATCATGCTAGTACACTTTTTTTTGTTTTTGTTTTTCCCCCATTGTGAATATATTCTAGTGGAAGGAACTGCAGCTATGTGAAGAGACTTTAGTTGCCTGATCATTTCTGTTACAGTGTTTGGACACAGCATGAATCATACTCTCTGGAAACAGAGCAGGTTTCAGAAGAGGGCTGAGACACACTTTGTCATTTGCTAGCTGTCAAAATAGGGGGACGTAGCAATTAACACGAGTGATTATTTATAGACATTCATTCAGTGTGGCAGCATTTGACTCGACGCTGATTGAGAGAATCTTCGGGAGAATAACCAACAGAACAGTAACCGTAACTCACATTTCACCTTTAAGCAGTATACTCTTAAGCTTTACGCTCGAATGCTGAATTATGGCTCATTAACTTTGTTACCTTTGTTTTTTTTAAGCCTCAAACTGTTGTGGGCTCCTGATCCCTCAGATGTTGTGTTCTCACATGTTTTGGGCAGCTGTTTGGTGCCGTGTAAAAGCATAATGTTTAAAGTAGTGACTTTAATTTATTTAAAATTTATGCTACTCCCTGGTTTTGCAAGTTTCCATTAGCCAAGATACACTCCTCATTTTTTAATGAGAGGACAGTGCTGCACTGCGCGAGGCCCGAGGCAGAAATGGTCGCTGGAACACACTGACACAGTCTTTCTAATTTCCAGGCCAAGCAGACATTACCAATCAGATACTAAAATTGGAAATCTAATAACTTCACTGAGCTAAACCAGTATGGTTTGTTAATGATAAACGGGGGCCTGTAGCTTAAAGTGGAGGCTCCTTTTGTCAGGCTTTTCATTGAATTGATTGGAAATGATTTTTTTTCTATGAAAGATCCTGTCACAGTGACAGTTTGGTGACTCCTGCTGGTTTGGTTTCTCTGCTTGTTTACTGGAGAAAGGGAAACCTGGAACATTGAGAAGCTCCCAACTGTCAAGTGAAAAGAAGCAGCTTGTGACTCTGTGTGCATCAGGTGAACCATGTGGTAGTCTGCACCCTCCTAAAGCCATCAGTAGGAGTTGGCGTTGACAGGAAGTGCAGCACAAAGGGGAATTGGCGACAACTAAATTGATACTTGGCTGATTGTCTGGTTGCTATGTAACATTGCAGTTTCAGTCATGTTTTTCTCAAACCAAGAAACACAGTAATTTTAGCACTGTTCCAAGACAAAAATGCACTTTTATTTTTAGTAATCTGCCTTGAAAACAGTGTCCATATTAAGTCCCTTAAAAGAATACCAGCTATGACATGTCTGATGTACAGTGAAACAAAGAAAGAAAAACATAACTGTAAGATTGTTGTCGTCTGTACTGCAAGTGCATTAACAAGGTATTTTGTTCCTTTTCACAGACTGGCAGAAAAGAGAAAGGTGACCCCCTGAACTCAGCCATTGACAAAATGACCAAAAAGACGAGGGATCTGCGCAGACAGGTGAGTTCATGCTTTCATGGCACTGCATCTCCATCTTCTTCTACTGACGGCCTTTTATGTACCTCTTTGAAATGAGGGTACAACTTCAGCACTGCAGGCTAAGAGGCCTATATATTTTTCTCTGCTGCAAGCAAACGGTCCAAACTTATGGATATTTCACATGGTAGATAATGTGTTTTTGACACACGAAGGCGGCTGGCTGAGCCTCAATGCCACCAACGAGGCCGAGCAGTGTTGTAGGGTTCGCTGAGGTCCATTTGAGACCGCTCCAGGTGCTCCTACACAAATGCCTTGTTCTTATCTCCTGCTCTTCTTTCAACCAACGATCTTCAGAGCCATGTCTTATGCGCTTGTAGCAAAACACATTCAACCAAAATTGTCGGGTACCTTTAAAGCATTCAGAGATCTTGATCCTAGCTTTAATTTTAATTCTTAAAACTATTAAACTTGTATCATGCTGCAGAAAAAAAAAAAATCCAGATCCCTAAAGCTATGCCCTCAGGTAGTGAGGCTTCGATGATTTGTCTCGTGATGCATGACGTTAGAACACCTAAGAAATATCGATGCATTTCTCATCACTTCGCCTAAAACGAGAATAATCTGGCTTTTCACTGCTGGATTGTGCTGGTTATGATAAAAATGCTGACACCTTACTTGAAGAATAGAGGACACTTAATGAGTGTGCATAGTTGTTTGATCATCCAACCTCTTTCATGTCTCATAAATGAAAACACAACTTCTCACGACTGGTATTACCCATCTGCTGGTCAAAACCGAAGCACATTTCAGTCGATAGTTGGGATGTCTGACTAGTTTTTTCCCCCTCAAAACAACAACAGCCGCCTTTCATCGCGCGATGTAAGCGGTCTACCTGTACAGAGATGTCGGAGTCCTCTCTAACCTCCAGAAGTCTGCGAGATGTCTTGTGCTCTCCTGTTGGTGCATTTGGTGGAGCTGTCAGACAGGCTGGCAGGCAGTGTTCACTCTGACATGATGTTCTATTGAGTCAGGGGTTGGCTTGACAGAATGGGCGTTGTGTTTAGGCTTTGCTTTAAGATGGGAGGGCAAAGTCGTAGCACACTCTCAGGCATCCCATTGAGTTGTGATACTGTAATTATGTCAACAACTTGCGCGTTGAGTTTAGCAAGTCAGTGGCACCGTGTAGAGACTCGTGACCCTCCTGAGGGGAGGAGTAGAGTTGTGCATTTGAGAATTTCAGTCTCCGACATCTTTATTTTGAAAAGCAGGGATTAAATATTAGAGCAGACAAGAACAACAACAGATGACAGACAGCATTTGTGAAATGGGAGTAGGTAAGACCAGGCAAGCCTTACGACAACACCGCCAGAGACATGCAGCGTTGTTTTCTCTGTCATGCTGATGTGTACACATATGAGACAATACTAAGCTGTCTGTTATCCAGGACGAATTCAGCAGATGTGAAACACGGTTTGCAACCCCCCCCCCCCTTCTCTATCTTTTAGAAGAAGATAAATAAATGAGGCCGTGCCATCAAATCTGGGGGAGGAAACACATCCCGACATTTACATCACACAAATATTGAGAGAATGTTGGATATCCAACATGGCATTGAGAGAATTTTTTTGCATTAAAAAAAGAAAACTGACAGGTATGCAAATAGGACATGGCAACCTCCTATTCCTGCCTCCGTCCACAATAATAGCACAGCTGCTGTTAAGTCATAATACATGTTAATTATCTGCATCGTCTTACATAAGACCTTCTATCTTCACAAAAAGGGATAGTTAAACCAAAGCCCCTTCGAGTCATCATTTTACGGTGTTTAGACTCACACAGTAGTAGGTAACTGCTTGACAATGTCCCTTGAAATTAGCAACACATTGAAATGAGCATAAGCTCTCCCCACCCTCCCAAACGACAAGAAGTCGACAGTGCGACCACGAAAAACTGTATGAATGGATGAAATGCTCTTACCAAGCAAGACTACATTAAGACTAAAGGCTTTTCTAAGGCCTCATCTCCATAAGTCAGTGCCCCTAAAGACTCACCAGTCTTTAAACAGCAGGTGACCCTCTGCTTCCCTGCTGTACCGCTGGAACTTCTTTCATACTTATCATCTGGTTCAGCAGGATGCAGGCATTAACTCTGATGATTGACTTTTTAAACTATTTATTATTATTTTATTTATTTATTGATTTATTTTTAGAGTAAGAGGGATATTCCACTAAATACACCTAATGGTGTAACTACTGTATTTACATTACAAAAAGTAAGAAAAATGCAGAAACAGTGCAGGATAAAAAAAAACCTTACTGGTTCCTTAGGAACCAGAAGGTAAAGCAGCAGCCATATGCCACTGGCTAAATGCATGTGATAAACTGATCGACAGCAGGTGTCAGCACCTCTATGAAGCAGAGGTTTTAGCCGTTTGGAACGCAAGGAGGAAAGACATCCGCAATGATACTAGAAGCAATTGTTGCTGCCGTTTAATCTGGGAAGGGTTATGAGGCCATGCCCAGCTATTTTAAATCCATCATACTACAGTAGCATAGATCATTCACAGGTTGAAAACATTCAAGACAGCTGTCAATCTTACCAGGAGTGGACGTTCTAGCAAGTCCACCACAAATTTAGACTGAAATCCACAGAGAGAATGGGGGGAAAAAAAGGTTCAGCCTCTACAAGCCTCAGTTAGCATATGAAATGTTAAAATTTGTGGCAGTAGAATTAAAAAAGACTGAATAAGTCCAGCTTTTTTGGAAGGGTTGTCAGGAAAATAAAAACAAAAGACAAACAACTCCTTTCTCTCAAAAGAACATGGCAGCACAGCTTGGGTTTACTTGTTGCGTTGTCTGTACAAACCACAGGACTTCTGGAATAATGTTCTCTGAATAGACGAGACCAAAGTGCAGATGTTTGGCCATGAAACACCACCCCACGCTTGGTGAAAACAAACACAACATATCAGCACAATCTAGGTACGCACTAATTGTGATAGTCTAGCCGAAGAGGCAATGGTGATTTTCTCGCTTTCTTTCTTTCTTTTTTTTTTTTTATCTCAACACCAGGGAACAATGCGGTATCCATTCTGAAAAATAGCATCTGCGTTTGAGCCTCGCCTTAGAATTCGAAAAAGATGTAATCAAACGTGCCCCTGAAAATGAAATGTTTCCCAAAGTGATTAACATGAAGACCATTGTGCAAAAGCTTTTGAGAGTTTTAGATAATGAGCCATTACACAGGGGGGTCTTACAGGCCCAAATTCATGCTTAACTCATAAATAATCTTTGCTTATACAATACAGAATTTCATTTGGAATTACAATTGAGATGCACCAGTGACCAGAACAATATATAGATCTGCCATGGCTTTATGTACCACAGTGATGTGATCTAAGGCTGTAGAAGGCAGAATGGTGGTGGGTAAAAGTACCCTTTACATTAACTGTAACCAAGGCCTTTTCCTGAAACTGAAACAAGCTTGGCTTTACTTGCCAAGTCTTAAGTCTAGAGTTATTAAATAGTAATTAACTCTATAACCACATATAGGTGTGTAGTGTATGGAATCAGGATTCCTTACAACCTTTTATTCATTGTAATGGTAAGGATGTCATGTTGTCATACTGTATTTTTGTGACCGGTGTAAATTTAAAGGTCAAATGTAGAAAGTACCAGATGTCTACACCTCATGTCCACAGAACAGAAATGGAGCTAACAAAAAAAAAAATGCTAACTCTTTAGCGCACAACAGACCTTTAGAGCACAGACCTTGTGTTCTTAGAATTGGGCTTATAATGTTTGTTTGTCCCCCCCAGTTAGAAATAAAAGTTCAACAAAAAGAAGAGCCTTTCCCTTCTGAGAGGAAATGTAACACCATAGCACATTTAAATATATTCACAATTTAACATGACATCAACTGAGCTTCAACCTTGAGCTGTCTTATAAGATTAGAGAAATAAAATGTCAACGCGAACTAATGAGTAAACCTAGCATTCTGTAGCACATTAATTAGCCCATCAACTCAAGCTTGAAAATTAGCAATCCAAGCTGGCAGTTGTTCATTTTTACAGCTCAACTTATTCATAAACACAATAAACCAAGAGAACTTCATGTTGAATACATTTACTTCATTGTGATGACTAATTCAATGTTCCACAACAACTTTAAATTGCAAATAATTTTTAAAAGAATAAATCAATGCTTAGTCATGTTACTGTGCAAAAAAAAATATGTTCTTTAGAATATAACAAAACAGATTCTGCTTTCTCCAATCACCAATAATGTTCTTGAGCTTCATCCAGTTCCATCTATCATCTCTCTAAATTAGAGTTTATCCAGTCGGTCTTCATTAGTGTTCTGCATAAAAGCATTAATATGCACTTGAATTAAGGCCCTACTTACTTAATGTATGAGTAGATGACAAGGTGCCCGTTTTACTTGAGTCTCGTTTATGAATATGAGGTGATTTTTTATTTTTTTGTATTCAGAAGTCTTGCTAAATATGCTCCAACTTAGCAGATTATAAAAAATAAATATATCTTCCTATAGCTTCTGTAGAAGCCATAAAATGGCAGCTATTGTCCCTTTCAAGAAGACTGACATTGAGTAAAAAAAAACTGATATAAAAGAGAACCGGAGGCTGGTAAAGTTGTGGGCAGAAAAATGAGTCCATCATGGAAGTGCCATGTATTTCTGTCCCTTAAATGACTGTTTTGAATGCTGTCTCCAAAAAATAAGTTATTCCCCATCACCCCCCATGCTAACATATTCAGCTTTGTAGCAGAAAACAACTTGTATAATTTCCCTATACTCTGTCCCTGTGTTGCTATACCTTATTTGGATAACTTAACACTTTATTCGTTAAGGAGGGGCCATAGTGGAAGTAGGACAGAAGAAGTTGGGCACAAGAAGATGGCATAAAATTGTTTTGGTCCAATAAAATTAAAACTAATGTTTAAGCCTGTGAACTGTGACATACGTTGCACCATATAAATGTATTTCCTTTTTTCCTTGTTTTAAAATTTTATTAATTCATTTATTTTTCATTAATTAGTATTCACCACATGTCAAACCCGACAAAGCGGTTTGAAATGAGCCATGTGTTGTACCCCCTGTCATCTTGTCTGTAATGAATGTATCTGTCAAATGATCTCTTTGGGCCACGTTTTGACTGATGGCTGATTCCAGGAGTCCCTGCAGCACAACTGCCTCACATGTTTCTTTTGTCTCTTTCCCTCGCTCTCTCTCTGCTTTGGGATGTTGAAATCATTTCCATTTCTGCCATTAGTTTGTTGATTACCACAGCTGTTTTCCATTGTGGAGGGTTTTGTGTTGAGGAGAAACAGCTGCCGCGAATCTTGTCATTTGTAACTCTTTGTTCAGACTGACAATTCTAAGCTAATTTTCAATCTTTTTCATCTTTATATCCAAAATGTTTTAAGGCTAGGAATTGACGTTTCATAAACTATCTAATAAAATAGTCCATTTTTTTCTCAGAGAATAGGATAATACACAGCAATTCATGAAGCATTGTGTATTGATAGCCGCACAAGCACACATGCGCATATATGATTTTGCTTGCGGATAACATCACCTGTCGATCATTTGGAATTAGATTCTGTATATTTTTGGCAGAATCAGTGTGAGTATTTTTTTGGTATTTCAATAGCCAGAGCACACAAGAGGTTGTATTTACCTCAATTTGAATGAATTTAACTGGGGGAGAGGACTCCGCCAAGGCTGGCTGATATTCGTAAACAGGACTTTAAGGCGCGGTCAGACAGAGGATGCCTGGTTTGGGAACCTCAGGTTTAAATCTCAGCTTTTTGTAAATGATGTAGTTCTGTTGGCCTCTTTCCTTCCTTCACTCTATACTGGAGTGGTTTGCGGTTGGGTGTTAAGCAGCTGGGATGAAATTCAGCCCCTCCATTTATGAGACCATGGTTCTCATCCAAAGGGTGGATTGGTCCTTCCTTGCCAGGGATCGGGCTTGGCCTCAGGTGGAGGAGTTTAACTATCTTGAGAATCTTGTTCATGAGTGATGACAGTTTGGAGCAGCAGATGGACCGACAGATTGAGGCTGTGTCAACAGGGTGTTGCACAGGTTGGCTTTTGAATTACTTGTTGATCTTTGTTCCAATCGATTGTCACGAGATTTGAGTTGTTAAGTATTTATCTATTTATGTATCTATTGCACAGACTGTTGCTCTTGCTGCTTATGCTGCGGTTGCTCTTGACATTTTGATAGGAAACTTTGCTACACTGACTCAAAGGTATCCGCTGTAGAGTGTTCTGAATCTCAAGTGAGACGTAACAAAAAATCAGTACAACTGTAAGTATGAAGGAATCCACCGCAGTGTTTTCTTTCAAATTCAGAACGATGTTTTTCCATAATGGTAAAACTTTGTTGATCCGTAAACAAGTCAGTTTGTGTAAGACTCTCATAATAATCATAATTCGCTTCTTTTTAATAAAAAAAAAATCCTTTTAAAGCTAATGCAATTCTTTTTTATGATTCACACACTTATGACAGTGGATGTTTGCAGTAGTTTCCCTTCAGGCACTTGCTTTTTGCTACAAAACAGGTTTCTACAGAGTACAAATATTCCTCTCATTGCGATGCAAATGTGCAGAATTAATGCTAATCTCATCTTTTAAGATGACCTAGACTACCCACGCATAACTGAGCCACACAAGTATTTAACTGTCAGGTTTTGTTAAACTTATGCATCATTTTAAGGATTCCATAGAGCTTTTTCTTTGACATTTCAGGAGCAGCTAGAATTTGAGCTGTTTTTTTTCCTCTGAATGATACATCATTTCTCACAATTATCGGATTGAAAAGCTATTAATAGCTACTAATCTGGTTTTGTAATGGGGATTTTTTTATTATAATTAAATAAAATACATGGATAATTTAAGTAATATAGACGTGAAAGAAAAAAATAAATCAAATTAATCACTCAAGGGTCCACTCTGATGTGAGTAAGCTTTGTTCATGCAGTACACAAATATTGTAGTTATGTCCTTTAAAGATATGTTAATGCATACAGTATTCATTTCCTCGCTTTAATGGCCATTTCTGGGAGCATAGCTGATCCATCAGACACACGTTGTTAGAGAACTGACAACCGCAGCAGAACTTTCTCTGAAATGGTTGAAGCTCTTACCATATATTATAATGGCATTCTCCCCAGTTTTGATTCCCCACTGGGAGACTTACCTCTCTCCTGCCTTGCTTCCAGTCCATACGATGGAATCAAGTTGTATCCTTTTAAAAGATGACATGATCTTTCACATGCCTCAATTCTGTTAAAACCTTTTAAGTAGACACATATTCATCTGGCTCTAGATGATCATACAGACCATCAAATGATACATGATTCTTCAATCACATCATGCCTAAATTATTGATTTTTTTCCTATGATGGTATACCTGCTTGTGGTCATCTACAAAGGCAAATTGAATTTGGTTTCACTCCCAGTACATCAGATACTGCCTGTTTGTCAGGTCCCCACTGACTCGCATCACAATGGCGCTACTTGCTGTCCTTTTTGGAAAGGTGCAAAGTTGAGCAGATGTCTGTGCCTGATAATAACTTTTTTTTTTTTTTAAATGCTAAATAACTAGTGTGACCAAAATGGAAATGAACAATTGCATGCATCACAGAGGATGCGAATGTTGATCTTCAAGGTGAAAAAACTAAAGTTTTCTACTTATTGGTTCATCGCCCTTCATCAAACCCTTTTTTAAAACAAACAAACCGACCGGGATCTCCCTTTAACTCCCTGAGAAACAGGTTGGCAGGTACGAAAGGTCCTAGCCCGATGCATGAATATGTTCCATTTAACCATGGACATAAACTAAAGGTCAGGCCTGAGTACAAATTGATTTTCTAATTCACCCTACATTAAAAGGTGCTCAGTGGGTTTGCAGATCTATTTAGGATTTTTCTTTGAGCTAATGAGATGATCAAGCTAGTCTTACGTGGTAGCTCCACCAATGTGTATGTAATGGTGCATTGGAAATAAACAGCACAGCTCTTTACTGTCCATATTGTTGTGGCTTTTTACAGTAGAGTGCATTTTTGAAGCAACTTTCTATACATCTAACTGTGCGCTGCTCTTATCAGCCTACGCATTTCTTCCCATTATACCCGTAGCATTCCAGAGCAATAAAGTGTGTGACTATGAAGTGGAACTATAATGCCAGCACCCATTATGTTCCTCAATGAGTCAAAAAAATATTTATATGTAAAACAAAAATGTATTGCTTTCAGAGCCAGAGCCACTATAAACAGCTCGAGTATAGAGACAAATAGCTTCCTCACTAACTTGCAAGCAGAGCTTCTTCTATTTCCTTTAAGTGTTAGTAAGATACAGAGGGAGTGTTAGAGGAGAGGCGGTGGGAGTGGAGCATGGATGGAGGGGAGATCTGAAATATTGAAGATGGATTTTTGTGGGAGCGGTGTGTGGGCATTAGAATGCTGATGGTGCAAGAGAGACTGCAACTTGGGAAATCAGTCGTCTGTATCATTTTTCCACTCAAATCCACCATCAGAATCTGTTTCACTGTGGGGCATTTGCGATTATCCCAGCGTGCTTTTACACACACATCATGCATATGCAGCTATGGCGTATTAATTAATTGTAGTTCCACAGTATCATGAATAACAATTTGACACTTACAGCAATATTTCTTTTCTGTTACTTTTACAAAAAGATTCTCTTAAGTCTACTTTCTTTCTTTTCTTTTTTTCAGTGCTGGTTATTATAATCTTGACACTCTGAGAGAAAATGGGCCTCCTTTGCTAATACTTAAAAAAATAAAAAATAAAAAAATAAATAAATCCAACAAAAATAGTATCCACACAAGTTGAGAGCAAACTGCCTTTTTTACTCAGTGATTTATTTATTTATTTTTTTTATATAGTTACAAGAAAGAATAAGGCATTCAAATCTAAAATGAGTTCAAACAAACTGAAGGAGACTGAGTGGAAACTAGACACCGTGTCACTGAATGATCCTCAATATCAAAATAAAATAAAATGATTAAATGTTACAAGTCTCAATGAGATACGAACTCTCTCTCCTATCGCATCATGGGATGCAGGCGGTCAGCTGAGGTAAACTCGTGGTGTAATCAGGTCAGAACACGATGGAAAAGAGAAATCCATTAAGAACTAGCTTTGGAATGTAATATTTATAGAGAAACATATAGAGTAAAGTAATGATATTTTCTTCAATAAGTCCCTGGATACAAAACAAGTATGTGAAGCAAAGGTCAAATCGGCAAATTTGGGAAAAAAATGAATGAAATAAATGTCTGTGTGTATGAATTCTCTTTAAAAGAAAGAAAAAAGCTGTAGACTTAACCCCTACCAGCTAAATATAAGATATATATTCTCCAAACAGGCCAAAAGAAAAAGAAAACAAATAGGACTCATTTTAGGTCCGTGAGGGATCATTGTCTTACTGATCCCGTGAGCCACAGTAACATGAAACTGGTCGTCGTTAGTCCTGAGAAGAGAAGGTATTTAATTTCATGGTATTTAACACCCTACGATGCCCTTTTACTGCACAATTGAAATAAAAAGGAATGTATCTAAATTAGTAGTTTCTGATTGATTATTGCACCTTATTCCCAGATGTTTTTTCTTTGTCCCCATCAGCATCAGGGCTTCTTGATTGACCAACTGACGCTGGCAGTTAGAGGGCAGGTGTATTGATTTTAGGTACAAACCAAAACCTTAATGAAAGTTTCCTTGAATTATTATCTCTGCTTCAAGAATGTGGCTGAACAAGCGTATGAATACCTAGATATTATTTAGCCATCTATTCCCATGTCAATTTATTTTAAAGCACCAAAGCCGATGAACATGAAGAGTCATACAGATGTCGTATATATTTCTAAACTCAATACTTCTCATTACTTCTCAACTAATTTAATGACAGGAGTAGAATGATTTGGACTCCATCAGAAACTGCGCGATGGCTTTCAAACTTGCAAACAGCCAGTTTCCTCTCATTTCCTGTCTCGTCGTTTCACGTCAGGCTTTCCACTTTCCCTCAGACGCATGTTATCTATTCGACTTTATGTTCTGTTATGTCAAAAGAAATCTTTCAAAGTAAAGTTTAAAAAAAAAAAAAAAAAAAAGAAGCAATATGAGCTCGCTCATTTGAAAGCCATTTCAGGTGCGTTACACCGAGGAATATTCGCCCGGGTTTGGCTTAATGCACAACCAGTGTACACCTGAAATCAAATGATAGATGGTACATGATAGATGAAGAAAAAACACATTTCTTTATCTTTGTTCGTGTCTCTGGCTCTCATTTTCGTCTTCGTTTTTTTATCATGTTTGACGTCGTGTAAATCTGACGTGATCTTTCACTGTTATATAAGATGGATGCTGTCCTACTCTTTGGATTTATGGGCCACAGCTCCTATAGGCCCGACAACAGCCTTCAGCTGTTGTCTGCTCCTTCCTCTGATAATAGTTGCTAGGTAAAAATGTGTGTAATGGTAGATCAAAGTCCCCATCAGCACCAGGGCTCAAATTAATGTTGCAGAAACACTGAAAAAGAAACCAAAAATCACAAAAAGTCAGTTAATCGCAGATAAGGATGGCACACGACCGAGCTCTTTTCACCTATCGCTGACTAATCGTGCGTTCCACAACCACTCTCTCCTGTGCAGCAACAGCACTAACAAAGTGTGAAAAAAACAAAAATTCTATCGGCTCCGATTCCTCACCCTTCCCACCAGGTGAGATGATAGAAAGGTGACACATTTGCGCGGATGAAGGGTCTGTTCTCTCTGAACGATAAGGGCTCGCACTATTCACATTTAAAAAATGCCAGAGTTCATCAGCCCTGTTAGAAAAGCATTCTGTTTTGATTTCGCAATCCATCTCACGCTCATATCTTCAAAGCCGTAAACTGCGAGTTACCAGGGGAGCTTACAGAAAGTGAGGGTCTCAGGAATTGTAAAAATACCCTCGCAGATGGTCCTGCCATGTCCACTCAACTGGCCTGTTCTGGTCTGATTCCAAAGGCACCAGCGATGGATTTTCTGCCCTTGGAAAGTCATAATTCTCCATTGTTCTTCTCTTCTCTGCGGGCTGGCAATTAAGTTTGTAATGGCTGCTGGTGATTTAAGTGCGACTGACAGTCTTACATAAGATTTCATTGTTGGACGAATTAATTTTCTCTTGTCAGTCAAAGCCATCTCTACCCTTTATTGCTTTTTTAATTTAAGAATACGGTCGCTATGTTTACCATGCATTTAATGATAAAAGGTATCCTGAAAAGGGAGACAAATCTCTGTCATTCATGCTTTTAAGTAAACCCGTGTGTTATTAAATGTTGTCATGCGTGTTTATAGATGAGCGATAAGTGAAGAGAGACACATGTGTTTTTTCTTAGTTTTTTTTTAATAATGATTTGGCAAAAATGAATGAATCCATTTGACTTCATAATAATAATGCATTTCTGTTACAGCACTATTGCAATTACAAGCACAATAATTTTACTATATCAGCATAATAATATAGACGGTATTAGACCATAGTCCTGGAACTCATGCAAACACCAGGACCTGCTGTAGATGGAACATATAATCCTATTTTCTGTTTGCCATTATTTATTCTTACTGTTAACTTTTTTTTTTCCATAATGTTTGTGTCCATCTTTCTGTCTGAATGTGAAGAACTCCTTAGATAGTAAGATAAGTGACACGCCCACGGCCGTTTTCTAGTGTTTCCAGGGATTTTGGGCATCTCATAGGATATTTTGACATCTGCGTGACTGAGATCTGAGACGATTTATTTTCCCATAAAACAATGATAAAACATCCTTTGAGAGTTTGATGCAAAAATGATTCCATAAACAAAGACGTAAGTCACAACGTCTGTCCCTTTTTAAAAGTACTTAAGGGAAAAGCTGACACCTTACAAGCAATTTACACACATGCCCGTTGACAGCTGTCCTTTTGTTTCTTTCTACTCTTCCCTCCCGCATTGCCCTTCTGTCTCTGTCCATTCACTGGATTATGTTACTACACCAGCCGCGATTCCTTTATGAGTACAACGGAGGCTCAGCCTCCTGTGCGAAATCACGAGAACATGGTTTACCAATGTGTATTATGTAATGCTTTAGCCGACTTTATAACATTGCTATTTCAGATCCAGCTCCATAGAAATGCATGTGCTCAACCTAGAGATGAAATCAGTCAGTAATAGATCCGCGGTTCGCCTAATCTGTGCTTGCGTTTTTTTTCCCCCTCATGACAACACCAGCGAGTCGAGTCTCACTGGACTTCAATGGCATGTGTGAATATGCGCTTACTCAATGGCAGAATGCTTAACGATTATTGGTTATTGCCGAGAATATTTTCTGCTTCCGGAGACTCAGCCTCACTGGGAGTGAACGGAGAAATTGAGCGAAGGGCGGGGAGAGGAGACTGAGGCTCCGACTTGTTATTGGGTGACTGTCGTGTCAGTCGTTTTTTTTTCTTCGCAAAAATATAGACAGGCAGCGAGACTCTCGTGTCAGTCCCATGCGGATAATGCGAGCTGAGACGTCTAGTCCTGTGAGCAAGTAGAAGCTATTCATTGCGGTATATCCCAGTTTTGTGTACATATTCTTAATATTATCTTTCGAATAAAGTGTTAATAGTGTTGTCACGTGCGTTACCTTTTTGTATTCCCCTCGTTTCGTGTGTGGGGCCATTTGTTGCTCAGGGCCAATGTAGGGTGTGTGTCAAAATTGAATAATTTTTCTCGCTTTTTCTTTGTAATCTGGACATATTGTAATTTACCAGCCTCCCCTGTTTGACAGACTGCCAGCTGCCACTGTACTACACCATATTCATCACAGCACTAAGTGAAATGTTATCATTGCCAAATGTTATACAGTGAAGTCATCCTCAATATTATTAATATTGTGACCTCCTCGTTGTGTCTCTCCCTCTGTGTTGTAGCTGAGGAAGGCGGTGATGGACCACATCTCCGACTCGTTCCTGGAGACCAACGTCCCTCTCCTGGTGCTCATTGAAGCAGCTAAGAGTGGAAATGAGAAGGAGGTCAAGGAGTATGCCCAGGTGTTCCGTGAACATGCCAACAAGCTGGTGGAGGTCAGTTATGCATTTTCCTCCCACTGCTTTCTCTGTGCTATTTCATCGGGACACAAATATAGAGATATTAGTGAGATGCAAATGTGTTTTTTTTTTTTTTTTTTTTTTTTTTTTAATCCTAACAAGAAATTTAATCAAAACATATCTATATTTAACAGGAATAGTGCATTATTTAGTATTATTTTTATGTATTGATTAGAGATGATGCAGCTTACCCCAGGGTTAATGATCACACATGACATTACACTGTAATGCAGAAGTCAATGTCTGCACCATTTCCAACTACACACTCTGTACAGATCTTGTCTACTCATGCTTGCCTTCACTGGTCAGAAGCTATACAAACAGCTTTCCTCCCGAACAATGGGGCAGTGTTAATGAATCATTTACAGTGTCCTACAAGAATCCAGATACTTCTCGCTTCCAAACATTTTCTTCCTCTGAATTGCAGGAACAGCAGTTGTGGACACGATAAGACTGCGAGCTATAACTTGAAGCCTCAACCATTATTGACTATTGTTTCTTTTCATTTTTAGGAGCAACATAATGAATGTGTGGCTTAGTAGAGTAGTAGTTACATCTTTGACCTGCTGATGATGTGTTTTGTCTGTGTGTGTGTGTGTGTGTGTGTGTGTGTGTGTGTGGGTCTCCAGGAACTAACTATTTTTATGTAAATACATCAACAGATTTTTTCCACACATTTATTTATTCATTCGTTCGATGTTTCCAATGACTAAAGCCTTTTATGGGAGCTGCATGAATATTTAAGTGCGGACATGCAACTGCTCACCATTGCTCCAGCTCACTTCGAGAGGCACAAACGATGCCAACTTTTTTCACGCTCTATGTGTCTGAGTATATGTTTTGTTGTCTCTTTGGCTTGATTTGTGGAAAACACTGAAACTGTATTGAGGCATAAAGACAAATACGTGAGCTCCATTCCGACATATTAATGACAACTTCAGAACAAGCAGGTGCACGGTGGTCAAAAACCAACATCACAGAATTCTGCTGCAAGAATAACTTAAAAGCTAATGCTTTTGTTCTCATGGTCATTTGAAAGGAGCCTTTAGAATACTTCATGTTGGCCCTTCTTAACATACTGTCACTTAAAACGGCACTCTCGCTCCCTTTGACATCAGCTGAGAAGAGTGAGTGATTGGTGTGCCCTTTCGGTCTCCCCTAGCTGTTTGCTGATGAGACTAATGCTACGCTCTGAATCAGTCCTTTGCATCCAGTAATGTTGAAGCTTTGTTTGGCCCAAAGGACATTTAAGATATTCTGTTCCTCTCCTGAAGGACAAAGGGGAACATTTTATGTTGTTTTTTGAACAAGAGAATTTTATATGCCAAGGACATGGGGGTGATTAAATAAAAACTACTCAAATTAAAAAGTCCAGTGCTTTATCTCTAATTTCTAATGATTGGTGCAGATCCGCATCTGCACCAGAATGTGTGGCACCTTCGCCCGCGCTCCCCCTTTTGACCTGGTTACTTGAAATTTTTAGTTTTTTTTTTTTTTTCTTGTGTAATCTAGAGCCCCTTTCACACTGCGACCTGCTTCCTTAGCGGGTCCAAATTGCACCTTCGACCCGCTTCAAGCAATGTGAACGCTTGGCGTGTTAGTGACCTGTGTCGCCTGAAGCCGAGTTCAGGGGGCGTTGCCTAGTGGCAAAGCGTCACACGAAACACATAAAATGCTGGGCGTGTACAATGACATAGGCACAAGCCATGCGAGCCATTCGAGGTAGGGTTAAATACACCTTGAGGACTCGTTTTTGCAATTGTATATGCAGTTCATGGAGATGTTATTTTACGGGGTGTGGATGGTTACAACGTGGGATGCCGCCGAAGAACATATGCGGAGAATACAAGAGCACTATAGTCCCCGAAATGTGGCGGTAAATAACGTCCTCTGCTCGGAGGCTGAGGAGCTCGCGGGCCTCCTTGTCTCCCCAGTTGGCCATATTAAAAGATGTCTCGAACTTGATGTAAAACAGAGTAAAACTTGTCCTCACCTGTCGCTGTTGTTCTGAATCGGCTGTCCATTCTGTCTTTTAAACTCCTCACGTCACGCCACGCCCACGTCCGACCCGCGTCGATTGCGTTCACACCAAACTCGGCTCGGCAAAAAGACTAGGGTCTGACGCGGGTCGAAAGTCGAGTTGACGCGGCTGCCCGGGTCGGCAGTGTGAACGCAACAGCGGACACGCTAAATTCACGGATTAAACGCGGGTTATTCGTCAGTGTGAAAGGGGCTTAGATGACACACACAGTTGAATTCATGTTTTGAGCACAGTGTTATCTCCATGGCAGCTCTTGTGAGTAGATGCGGTAGTTTCTTACTACCACAAAGCACCATTTCCAAAGTTAAACCAATACTATGTAACATTTCTACCTTAAAATAACAGCTTGAAAAAAATTGTGCGGCTAGAATGAGTTTTAATATTACGATAGGCCTGTCTCCTATGCCCTTCGGGGGTCTGAATTGGAAAAACTGCGCTATGTAACTTTGCTGGAGCGGCACGGTAGCGGCCCGGTAGTGGCCCGGGAGCTGAGCGGAAGTACTTCCACTTGCTTTCTGGCACACCTACCGCAAAAACAAATAGACCCCTCTCACGCTCCCAGGTACATTTGATTACTCTTACCTTCTCGGTCGACATAGCTTGCACCTTCTGACTCCTCGCCGGTTCGTCAACAAACGTGAAACGTGAAAGCAAAAGGGTGTTGTATTTACGACAGTGTAACCGTACATTACCTCCAAGCCTGTAGGGGGAGCTCCATAGTGGGCTTTTTGAGAAGTTACATTGTATCGCTTTAAAGTCATGTTTGTGACCATATGCCGGCTGCAATTGCAGACTTTCTGCATTCATCGTGGAAATGCACCCTTGCAGTTATTTTGTAATGCTGATAAATAATGCTGTACTGCTCTCCGTTTGACATCTGTCGGATAACGGCCACGATAGAGTTGACACCATCGCGAACCTCAACCTGAAAATTGCACCGTGCAACATGATCGGCCCGAAATGTCTCCCAAACTGGCAGGAGACGGTGCTTCTTTAGGGAAGGGATGAACTTGCAGCCTGCAAACTCTATTTTTAGCATTATGGAGCTATCTTATTGATTTCTATTCAGGATTCTTTAATTGACGGATCTCTCTCCCTTATAGTCTCTCTTCATGGTCCCTTTATGCTTCTCTGACTCGCCTTTTACATTCAGGTTGGCTGCTAGTAATGTCATATTGACACATCATCAATGTCATGCGACTATAAATGGGTTTTATTTTTTAAGACAAGAGCAAAGCACTTTTTAAATTCCACAGCCATCATGACAGGATTGCTAAAAATGGAGCCCTCAAGTGAGAACTGGTCAGCTCTTGAGTGTTTATCCCCACCAAAGCAGAACAAGAACCAATTTCGTAAGTTTGAAGGTCAATAATTTCATTTTTGGGCATATATTATGTCAGACTACTTTTTTTTTTATCTAGGTCTGAGTGAGGTCATGTGTTTTTTAGTTGGATGGAAAGAACTAAAATGTAGAAAGGCAGTCTGACATGCTACTCGACACCCTGATGGATCCAGGGCGATTTAGGTGGGGAAAAAAAAACCTTGATCTTGTCATTCGAACGTGGATTCATCATACTATAACTGACCGAGCACAAATGGACCTGAAATGTAGTTTTTATGCAATAATTACACCCTTTGTCAGTACGGATTTCAGGTGAAGTTCTTCTGCTGCAGTTATCTACAGATATTGATACCTCGTAGACCTGCGGTTCCAGGGTGTTTTTGTCGGTGACATTATTGATCGAACATGACCTTGGCAGTAATAAATTAGGAAGTAAATTGTTTTCAAGTGATTTTATTGATGTAGCTTCTACAATGAGGCGTCATAACACTGACGCTTTTTTTTTTTTCTTCGATGACAATTACTATTTTTAGATATGCAAAGTCAGTGCTGCAGAGAAAGAAATGAAAATTAAGCACTCACTCCAAATTTAAGTTTCACAATAGTATTATGTACAGCAATGTAAAAATGTCACAAGCCATCTATCATTTCTTTATGTTTAACGTTATATTTGCCTTATTATATATTGTGCTTTTACTTTTTGCAGTCTCTTAAAAAATAAATTTTAAGTGTTTATATTTTGGATGTCAAGTCGCTATTAACTCAAACACTCAATAGCACAACCTGCAAGGTTATCCAGTCTGTTCCCTCTCCCTCTCCCTCTCCCTCTCCCGTCGATCTGTCCCTTGCTTTAACTTCAGATGATGCTGCATTTGTTGCACCATGAAAATGGAAACTTAAAACTCTTTGAGCCAATACTGAACTACCGGTACTTTGGTCAATGTTGTACATTCAAATTCGTCTTTGAATGCATCATCAGTACATTACTGGTGGCAGGTGTTCTCAAAACTTTAACAAAACAGAGGAACAGAACCACAGTGAAGCCTCGGCTTGATTGAGGAATCGCAATGCAAGTTATTAGACAAGTGAAATGTAAATTATTGAGAATAAAATGGCCAGTCAAGTATTTAAATATAAGTTCCGTGCGTGGTCTGAGCGCTCAGGCTATTTACGGTATGCCCTCTAATACTGTAATAACATGCTCCAGGAGTTATTCAGTACCACAGATCAGGGGCAGACCCTGAGAAAGAGAAGGTCGGAGGGAATTTGAATGGGTCACTCCACGCCCTAAAGCGATCCGTTTGAATAGAGATGTTAATCAATGGGAGAAAAGGGAGCCGATGTACGGCCTTTTGTGTTGTTTTGACCAAAGCATGTCACAAACATTTCATCAAGACCTCAGGAATTTGTGTAAGCTTGTGGAAAAGGGGAATAATATGTCTCCCTCGAAGTCCCCTTGAGGAATAGTTCATCAGGTTTTCTGAAGGTCCTTATTTAGAGTCCAGTCACTGTACCTGACTATTTTCATCAAGCTACTTAACACTGACACTGAATCATCCAAGCATACAGATTCCCCCATCTAAAGGGATGAACCACCGTTTAGTCTACACATGACCGACAACTTGGGAAATAACCAATTTGTAAATGTTATCTTCAGGCACCAGAAGCCTGTCACAAGGATTCACAATTATTTTTACATAATACAAACATTTTTGTTTTGTTGCAATTGTGAAAAACGCCTAATATAGCACATCCTGACAGACCTGAAATAGCATCTTTGCCCCAACAACATGATTCCTGAAGAGCTATTAGCTAGAAACACGATGTAGACATATATCAGCATGATGTGCAGTGTGTCCTTACAAACTGGGGAAACTAGACAAGTGGAGGACAAAAGAAGTAATGGCAGACATAAAAACTATATTTACAGCAGATGAACAGTAACTCAGAGTGGGTTCCTGAAGCTATAAGACAATACTCCAGGGAAACCTCACACAGGAACTGAGAGATTCATCTGAACCTTCCGTCAAATCATTTACTGTTGGCCAAAGCATCATCAGACATGTTCTTCATGGAAGGGTAGCTGTCAAGAAGCAATTCTTATGGAAGGGAAAAGGCTGAGATATGTCAGGATGACACAAGAGCAGGACTGAAAATCAGTGGCTACAGGTCTTATGGAGGGATGAATCCTCCCCACAGCCCAGACCTCAACATTGCTGAAGCAGTGTGGGATCATCTTGAGAGAGAACGGAACAAAAGGCAGCCAACATCCAAAGAAGAGCTTTGGGATGTCCTTCAAGAAGGCTGGAGAACCTTTCCTGAGGACTACTAACAACAAAGCCTGTCTAAGAGAGCTGGTAGTGTCAAAGTATGCGGTCGCTACTACCCAATACTGACTTTCATTAGAATTCTACAAACTGTTTTTTTTTTTTTTTGCCTTAATTACTATATTTCTAGTTATGTTTACATACACTTCAATAAATCTCTGCCTCGTGGCAATGTACGAAGATGTTGGGGTTGGATCAAGACCTCTGAAAAGTACCGTGCATCACAGTTTCACGAAGCTGGAACTGTATGTTTAATTTGACTGAGAAGAAACGCACATCTGTCATTGTCCCAGATCAACACAAAGATCGCAAACATCTCACCACAAGTACAGATAGATAGTGCAAGTTGTGAGGAGATCCTATGTAAAGTCGTATGCATTTGACAAGGATTCATACCTGGTAATATCACTGTCATCATGTCATCACCATATTTTGTGCCGTCACAGATACAGACATCATAACGGCCGCTGTCACAGGCTTTTTGGTATTTTAGAGTAATTAACAGCGTGATCATGATTGCTGTCATGCTTCTGATGTCAGGGAGCCTTTGGCTTGGAGTTTGGCCATGATATAAAAAACAAAAAAAAAAGCTCCCCGTCATCAGGCCTGTTGGGTTTCAGTTTCACCACGGTTTACAATCACTCTTTTCCCCACTGCCGCTCTCATCTCACGTCTCTTTAGAGCGAAGTTCACCTTGCCGGCTCCCTTAATCACTTAATGTTCATTACATGAAATTGACCAGTAACAGGAAACCAATAATTATTAAGCTGGGTATATGATTGGTTTAAAGTGTCATGTAATGGATCCGTGAAAGTTAATGAAACTGACCTGCCGCAGTCAGCAAAAGAGTGTCTTTCACTCCTTAATTAAATTGTCATATTATTAATCTTGCCAGGCAAACGCTTCATGTGCCGATTGTAAATTCCTCTCTAGCCTTTCATGTGTAGACTACACACATTGTAAAAAAATAAAAATACTAATGTTTTGATATTAAGTGAGGGAATTTACTCACCGAAAGGAAGTAAACATAAGCTACAAGAAGAGAGATTGTGCTCATAAGTGTAATTATCCATTTGAAAAGTTTGTAAGAACTGGGAGACTGGGGCGTTTTGCTGTAGGCCAGGATTAGTGGAGTAATGGTTCTAACAAGAGGTGAATCTTTTCAATTGTCATCCAGCACAATTTGGTGTTCATCCAGAGACCAGCTAAACTAAAGGAAAGTCTGTACAATGCCGTTGAATAATCCCTGCGTCACGTCAGCTTTGTGTCTTTATTGTTTATCTGCTGCTGTTAGGCCACCGTTTACATGTCATACTTATGCTGAGGGATTGTTCTTACTTTGGCTGGTGCATTAAAAAAAAATGCCCGCGCTCTCTTAATTTTTCTCAAGCAGCCACGTATTCCTCTAACGTCTAACAATTTGCTTCGACCGCTTTAACCCCCAGCGGCTAACAGGGAGGGGAATCTATCCCAGCTGACATTGGATGAGTGATATTTCAAAGCCCCAGCCATCCAACACATTCACACTCAAAACTTTTTTTGCTCTAAGGGGACTGTGCTAACTTCATTCTGTATCTCTATTCTTTTTATTTATCTACGGGGTCTGATCCCTGTTTACTGCCATCTATTTTGCAGATATATAATTACCACTCTTCATTTTACTTCATTTTACAGCGCCTGTCACTTTCAATGGCACTGGAAATCGAGCTCATAATTAAATTACTGCACACCAATGTGAAAGGGATGAATATCCAATATTTTAAAGTTACCAAGGTTCCTTTTTATTGCCACTGCAATGAGAATGTATTCGTGCCAGCGATTCTTGGACATCTAAAGGATGTTACGCTCCATCACTATTCTAATACCAGAATGAGATTTCTCTCTCTCTGACCTTGACTCCATGTTTGAGTCGATGTCTTGTAAAACTTTGGTATCATGAAGGACACTTCTACTTCTGCCTTACCTCTAAAACGTCTCAGCATTCATTTTAAAACCCCAAACAGAACTGCTTAGAAGTTCGGTGCGTCTGTATTCGAGGTTTTTCGGCTCCTGTCATTGCTTTTTTTCCCAGCTTAACTCTGCATTGTCTCATATTGTTCTGATCGTTTCATTTGTGAATCTTGTATAGATTGCTCACCACACCCGTCTATTTCTCTCGCCGGCTCCTTGTTGACCACTGAAATCCCTGTTGATGATGCTGAAATTACACACTAGCTTATATATGCACCCATTTGGCGCAGCAGTTTTACGACCGCCTCATTTCTGGAATGCGTAAATTGCTGTATCTGTTGTCGTATTGTTTAGCAGTTCACTTTATTGTCAACAGATCATTAGCTTTTCCTGCTTTTAGTTCACAACTTACACTCACTATACATTTGACATGAGCAGAATCAAAGGGAAAGTGTGATTATGCATAATCAATATGAAGTGGAATGTAGGCAATACTGAACCGGCCTTCGGGACTCAGGAACATGAGACAAACTGCAGCAGCTAATATTATCCTAGGGGTCACTGCTTTGAGCTCTTTGCTGGACAGTCACCCGGGAAGTGCATGGATCACTGTTTGAACAGATGTATTTGTGATGACCTGAACCTTTAGGCCAACAATAATCCTCCCTTTCAGTCAAAGTTATCAGCCTCACTGAAAATCTGCCTTGGTAAGATAAAGCCACAGAAGCTCATGAAATGATATTCAACACCCCGCATCATCCATCTCGGGTATTTCTCTTTATGAGTTATTTTAAGTGGAGCTCGCAACACAAATCATTCTCACATTTGGCAAAGTTACGCGAGCGAGTTTAAACCTGTTCACCGAGGCTTGGCAGTTTTTTCAGTTCAGTTGTCGACCGTACATTTTTTTTAATACTGATACTGGCACACAACACAGATAATGGCCCGGGTCAGTCCAAAGCTCTTTCTCGGTTATGTATATATGATTTTAAGACGTTGGTAAGGTACAGAATGGAATTGTTCTTCTTTCCTCTGACAATGACTGTGAGTAAATCTGAATGCACCCAGGTTCTTGCAGAGTTACAGTTATTCACAATGGAAGAAAAAGGAGGAAAACATCTCTTTACTCGAACAAAAAAGGGAAAGGATGTTTAATGGGAGGTTTAACCTGTTTTTTTATTGGAAAAATACTTTTTGTTTGGATTTGTTTTTCTTCCCTTTCATGCATGTGGCGTTGCTACTAAGATAACTGAGATAAGAGGACTTCACACAGCGCCTTTGAGTCTTTGTTTTGTTTTTTCCTCTCCCTGCATCCAGTTTATTTGGCCTCTTAGCACTTTTCTCTCCATCAAAGATACATAATGGACACATCTGAGGTGTCCATTAACTGTATTTGTTATTACAGGCCTTATTTAGACAGAAAGTGCCGAGTCATTGATGCCCATTAGAATTCAGAGACAGGATTGTGAAATGGCATAACTGTATGGGGGGGGAAAACAAAAACAAAGGATTATTTTATTTTTTTTAACAGAAATGGGGTGTAAAAGAAAAAGCTACATTTTCTTTGTGGGGAAAAAACATTGGTGCCATTGGTTAATCTATGACTGTACCTTTTTTAAGTTTAATTTAGGTTACACTAAGGATAGATATACTAATTCATATGGATGGATCATATCTGATGAATTAGATAAATTAATTACTTAATCACTATGCAGCATAACTTAGTCAAGAACATGTTCACAAAGGCAAGGCAATTTTATTTATAAAGCACAATTCGTACACAAGATAATTCAAAGTGCTTTACAGCTACATAAAATCACAATAAGGTAATAACATCATTAAAAAAATTAAAATTGAAAATTGAAAAAAATTAAAAAAAAACATTAAAAATAATAATTAATTAATTAATTTAAAAGTGAAGAGTGCAGATAAAATACTTTCAGGTGTCATATGCACAGCTAAATAAAACTGTTTTCAGTCTGGATTTAAACATTGTCAGAGTTGAGGCCTGTCTCGCATCTTCTGGAAGACTGTTCCAGATTTTAGGAGCATAAAACTGAAACGCAGCCTCACCTTGTTTAGTCCTGACTCTGGGCACCAGCAGGAGACCCCTCCCTGAGGTTCTCAGAGCCCGAGTTGGTTCATATGGCTCTAACATGTCAGAGATGTACTTTGGCGCTTGACCATGAAGAGACTTGTACACAAGCAGAGCTGTTTTAAAGTCTATTCTCTGAGCAACAGGAAACCAGTGCAGAGACCTGAGCACTGGAATAATATGGTCGTATTTCCTAGTTCTAGTCAGGACTCGAGCAGCAGCGTTCTGGATGTACTGCAGCTGTCTTACAGCCCGTTTAGAGAGCCCAGTGAGCAGGCCGTTACAGTAGTCTAACCTGCTGGAGACAAACGCATGGATCAGTCTTTCTAAGTCTGGTTTAGAGACTATTCCTTTGATTCTGGCAATGTTTTTTAGATGGTAAAAAGCTGCTGATGTTACAGATTTAATGTGGCTGTTAAAGTTCAGGTCTGAGTCCAATATTACCCCGAGATTTCTAACTTGATAATTAGGTTTTAGAGAGAGAGTCTCAAGGTGACTGAGAACACTTTCTCTTTGTTTCTGTGGGCCACAGACAATGATTTCAGTTTTGTTTGAGTTTAGCTGGAGAAAATTGTTTTGCATCCACACACTGATCTGTTCGATGCAGTGACACAATGTATCTTCAGGCTCGTGTTCTCCTGCCGTCAGTGACACGTAGATCTGAGTGTCATCTGCATAGTTGTGGTAGGACACATTATAGCTGCGTATTAGCTGGCCTAATGGAAGCATGTACAGATTGAACAATACGGGTCTCAGGATTGACCCCTGGGGAACCCCACAGGTCATAGCCATTTGGTCTGAGACACAGTTACCAATTTCAACAAAATATTTCCTGTACTCCAGATAGGACTTGAACCAGTTTAAAGCACGACCAGAGATTCCCACCCAGTCTTCTAATCTCTGTAATAAGATCGCATGGTCAACTGTGTCAAAGGCAGCACTCAGGTCCAACAGAACTAAGACTGTGACTTTACTTGTATCTGTGTTTAGGCGGATGTCATTTGTCACCTTGATCAGAGCTGTCTCAGTGCTGTGGTGGGGCCTAAAGCCTGATTGGAAAGTATCAAAAGCATTGTTAGACAGGAGAAAGTCACTAAGCTGTTGGTATACAACTTTTTCTAGGACTTTGCCTAAGAATGGCAGGTTTGATATGGGCCGGTAGTTGTTCAGGACTGTGGCATCAAGATTGCTCTTCTTTAGAAGGGGCTTAATGACAGCGGTTTTTAAGGCCTTTGGAAATGTTCCAGTCTGGAGTGAGATGTTGACTAGATGAGCGAGTTGTGGTAACAAACTGCTCAGCACAGACTTTAGGAATCTAGTGGGCAACTCATCAAGACAGCACGTTGATGAACTCAGACTGCAGATGATCTCTTCGACTGTTTTGTCAGTAACAGGTGTGAAATGTGTCAGCTCTAGGTGTCTAGCTGGCTGCAGAGTAGTTATTTGTGTTGTGGAAATTATTGCATTTTTAATGCCTTGAACTTTGTCATTAAAGAATATTGCAAATTCATTACACTTGGATGTAGAAATGAGTTCTAAAGGCAGTGAAACTGGAGGGTTTGTTAATCTGTTTACTGTAGCAAACAGGACACGAGAGTTGTTACTGCAGTTTTTGATGATTTCAGAAAAATAACTCTCCCTTGTTCTACACAAAGTCTGGTTTAACACACATAGCTTTTCTTTGTAAGTCTCATAATGAACCTGGAGCTTTGACTTGCGCCATTTCCGTGCGGCTCTCCGGCGCTCCCTTTTCTGTGCCCTGACCGACTCTTCTTTCCTCCATGGCGCCCTTTGCCTACTTTTAACCATTCTAACTTTGACTGGAGCAATGGTATCCAAAACATTTAAGAGACTTGATGTGTAAGAGTTCAACAGATCATCAACATTAGAACACGGGGTGTTCTCAAACCTAATCATTTCCATAAACTGTGTCCCTGTTCTGTCATTTATGAGTCTTCCCCGAACAACTCCAGACCAAAGCTCTTGTAATTCCAGATTGCCTCCGTTCAACGTTTTATTCACATACAAAATGCAATAATAAAACTCACTGATGAATGAATACAATAGGGAAGTACTAAAAAAGACAAACGACTGTCAATTGAGCATTATATTTTCTCAAATAGAGCTTACAGTCTTCTCACCTTGACTGCTAAAAGGAAAATGCCAGTATTCAAGCAAGCATGTGCCTGTTGTGCCTGTATCTTTTCTCTTTTTAAATTGCATATCAGGATGCATTCAGAACTGTTGCTAGAAGGCGGGAAGACACCGTTAACCTGGGCAGTTTCAGTAGCTGCTGATGGGATATATGTCCCTCTGCCATTTCATGACATTCATTGTAAAAATGACCAGACATCTTGGGTACAGATCGCCAAAAATGTCACATAACTGTCTTATACATACCTACTTACTAAAATGCCAGGCCAACAAGGATACACTATATTCTTCATATTCAATTTGATATTGTTTTTTCTTTGTAATTTATCATTTTTTTTAATTCTATTCTATACTCTTTTCCTTTTTCATTAATTTCCCTATGACATACTCCACATGTCTGAGAGGGGTTTTGTCATCAGCCCTTTGAAGAATTGCCACCATGACCTGGGGTGTAATCAATCAATCTTTTATTGTCAGGCTGACATTTATAGTCTTTGTGTAACATCTCTGCAGTCCCTAAAATGGGAAAGGAGTGGAAACAAATGGAAATTATACTGGCATTAAGCATGTATTCACAACAGACTGCCCCAAGCCGTCTCTTTCGGGCTGCAGGGAGTCAACTCGCGGCTCTGTTATCTTTCTCGGAAAGTGTGAGATGATGGCTATGTTTGTGTGACACATTTACCAAACCTTGCCCGAGCAAATTGCCATAAAGATTAGCTTTTCTCCGAGACAACATCTGCACCCCCACTAAGAGTTCGGTTAGCTTCTATAAAGGTGCTATGTGACGAGAAGTGGTGGCGTTTCTCTCATGTATTTCACTTATAACATTAAGTGGATTACATGAGATTAAGTGTGACAAAACAGAAGGCAAAAGTGGAATAAGACTTGGCATTGCACCGCACCAATTGCTTTGAACAAGAAGACCTCCTTGGGTAATGTGATATATAGCTCAGCATAAATCTGTGATTTAGTCATATGCCCACCGGGGCTTAGTCATATCACTTTAGATGTCCCATAATGCATTTTTGCCTCTGATTCATCCATCATTTTTTGTGTATTTCTTTTTTGTTTTTTCAGGATCTGAACAATGCAGTGTTTCAAAGCACACGGCATCCAGAAATGTCTCATTTTACATCTCTGCCGTAGAGACACGTCAATACAGCTCGTCTCATTAATGTCGAAAGTCATTTCTTGGCATGTGCTATGCAACCAAAATATATTTTAAAAATCTAGTAAGAAAATTATCTGTTGAAGACTCGATGAACTTTACTTTTATGTTCCCGACCATTTCATAAAATCACATTGGATGTGCACTGGTGTTTATGGTTTCTACAGCAGATCACTCAGTGAGGCAGACAACTACCTACATCTACACAAGTCAGTTTGTAGTTGTGCGTTGGTGTAGCGTGGGAAATGTGTGCAAAAGTACATGTTTAGAGAGCGATGCATGGGAGAGGAATCCGTTTTCTTGTTCATACACAAGGTAAACTCGCACCTCAGTCAGTTATTGCGTCTTTGAAACGTATTTACTTTGAGCAGGTTAACAATTCATTGTCACCCTCACCACTGAACTCATCTAATAGAACCTGTAAATCAAAGGTATTAAGAGTGATAACCCCTGCATATGGGCCCTTCCTCACATGGCCAGTTCTATTTTCTGCTCCTATAGAAAGGTAGCATTAAATACCCACTCTCCAGTGTAGGTGAATGTGAATCATGGTGCCACTGGAGTTATTACTGCAGGCCAAAGCCTTTTGTTCTTGCATGCTATGAAATTTCAATTAATGTCTGTCTTCATTTTATTCTCAGGGATATGGAATGCATTAAAGCACTTTATCCTTCTCACAGAAGCAAGCAGACACTTTCAGCTTCTTAAGCATACAATATTTCACAACTGAAGGTCTTGGGGAATAATGTAGGTTGTCAAGATGAAAACATGCCAGAACAAAATAAACCGTTGACCTCATTATATTTTAATGGCGACTTCTTTTTGCAGCTGTGATGACGCAGTGATGTACTGAACATATAGCTTTGTGAAGATACCCCATCTCTCGTTGGATGAGAACGTGGCACAAAGGAGTGTATAGGTTTTCTTTTTGTGAGATTAGCTGTTGTCGGAGAAAGTCGGACTTCAAACTCTGACGTGATCGGAAGATAGTTAAAATAGAATAAATCGATATACACACGCAAAGGGGGAAGTCCAGAGCATCAACAGTTAAGAGGTTTTAGTGAATCAATTGTAAATGTCGACAATCTTTTTATCCGTTTTCCTGGAGGACACCAATGTCTGCTTAGAGTGAACGTCTTTTCTCGGTAAGGAGGGCAGCAGGCAACCTGTATTATCACCGAAGACCTGGATACACAGAAGATGATGATTTTCAATTTTTCTCATCACTTTTTCATTTATGGAGAGACCTCGGTAGTCATCTTTTGTCTATTAAATTTCATCATCCATAGAGCCACTGTAATGGATGGTGAGGAGACCACATAGGACTTTCTGGCAGCTTATTTCAAAGTGAAAATTGACTCTTTGTACCTGCTCATGGATATTTTTAAAGAGAGATCTTAAACTCAGTGCTCCGAAAGCCCAGCCTGAAGACAGATGAATGAGAGCACCCGCTGACAAAAGAAAATGTCGCGCAAAATGGAAATCATTCAACCCACCTTACCAAATAAACCTCCATTCTCGATTCCATCTTTTGCTAAAAAACAAATGAGTGTTTCAGAAGAGATTTCAAATGGCTTCTTTTCAAATTGGAGCATTCCCCTCGAAAAAGGTAGAACGAATCTATATTATTAGTTTTACCGATTCGGCTGCAAATGTAGCAGCTATCCTCCGATCGATTGGGGATATCGACCACTCTTCCAATTCCTCATTCAACCTGTTCACCATAAGCATTGCTAATACACCAAACCAGGGGTGAAACTCTTTTCCTGTGGCTCATCAATTCAATGACCTCTTTATAAAAGGGTAAATTAAACCACGTCCCACAGCCATTTTACCTTACCGACAGCAGGTTAATGGCTCATCAAGAGTCTGTTCTCTCTCCTGAAACTGATCTCCTCATTCTCACACCTGCTCGTCCTTACACTGCTCTTCTGATGGTTTCGTGTCGGGAGTGTGTGCAAGCAGAGGTTTTATGTATTATTATGTGCGTATACTGCCCTCACAACTTTTCTCTAAAACGTGGTGTCTAGGTCGAAGTATTAGAGAGACAAAAGAAAGAAAGACCTGAGAGAGTGATGAACCACGAACAAAAAAAATGCTTTCCCATCTGCAACTTCAGAGAACAGTCCAGTTGTGGCTGTGGGAAGGTTGGTGCAGCAGTGATCGGAGACGCCTCCCAGAAGACACACACTGGCGCCTGATATACCCGGGGAAATGGGTTCAATAAAGAAAGTGAAGCAGAGGAAAGAAAAACAGACTTCGCCTCTACCTGCGAGCCACAGCCAAGACTGCTCTCTCTGACATTATTGAACAGGACTTAATGTGACTTTCAGTTTCTGAATTAAGAAGGACTCCAGTTGAATTTGAGGGGAAACAGTTTCCACTGACTAACATTTCCAGCACTTATTCTCATCTTTTAGCTTTTACTCAAAATTGCATCTGGGGAAGAAAATAACCACAAATGAACACATTGCTCCCTTTGAGTGCACCTGAGCAATAGAGCAAGCAAAGCAAATGCATCCCCATTATTCTGTACAACTACACCAAACAGCTGGTTTGCTGAGTAAAGCAAAAACTCATATTAGACATACAAATGGGACTGCATTTAGATGGTTGTGGAAAGGCTATATCATTCATCTAAACTTATGGCACTTTAATTTACTTCTTAGACTTTGGACCCTCAGGGTAAGCCTTGTTTACCCAGGTTTGATTATCCGATATTATGCTGTGTTTCAAGGTTATTTCAGTCTTTCAAATCGGTAGTCCTAGCTTGGCCTTGAAATTAGCCTTGTTGCTCGCAACCTACATTTTAGTCTACACAATGTTGAATAGATTTAAGTCCCAGTGTAAAATAGCTACTACTGTAATCACGTCCTCCATCATCCTGTTGTACATGCATTCTTGGTTTTAGATGCACAATTCATTTGACTCATCTGTTCAAGTGCAGAGAAAGCAGAGAAAATTAAAATTTGGATTTATTCCATGCAAATACAAAAGATGCATTCAGCCTGTCCTCCATTAGGAAAATCGTGTTACAACCTGGTATTCCTCGCCTCTACCTACACACCTATCATTCAGTGATGGCCTGTGATCGAAAAGAATTTGTGGAGATGGTCTTAGTTAGTAAGGTCACAGACTTGAAAGCGCCCTCTCAGCCACATGAAGATGATATAGTGTGCCGAGAGACTATTTTTCCCACTAAAACAGTGAAGTCTTTCGCCAGTGATGATCACCAGTGGCCTGAAAAAGATGTATAACTTGAAGAAGAGGGTCTTAAGGAAGGGAGGCAGGGAGTTAAAAAAAAAAGTGAAAAAGAGATGTTCTGAAAAACAAACTGCAGGAGAACAACCTGGTATTTGTGGTGAGGGGTGAAAAAGATCACAGGCTATAAGATGGAAGCTGAATGAGCTGAGCATGTTTTTCAGTTCAGATCAACACTCAGCATGCTCCTCCCCTGCCTCCAGCAACGCAGACCTCAGACCATGCATGCCTCCCCTCACATCAGAATGCATTGAGACCACCATTGCCTCCTCCTCCAGCCCTTGAATAGCTATTCTACAGTACCTCTTCAAGCTTGGTCAAGAGAAAGTTCCACTGCAGCGGAAAGACATCCTGCACTCCTAGTACATTAAAAGGAAAATCTCTACCATCTGCCCTCTGTGACTAAAGACCAATTGGGAACGGTAACCTGATCTTATATTTAAACAAGAGAAAGGAGATTATTGTGGGTTTTAGGAGGAATAAACCCAACACCATTTCTATCTTCGGAGAAGAGGTGGAGGACGACACATACATGGGTGCTCACCTAGACAACAACTAGACTGAAAAGGTCATGAGGGGGTCTAAAAGAAGGACCTGTACTTCTTGGGGAAGCTTAGGTCCTTCAGTGTATGCGCCAAGATGTTTCTCATCTTCCATTAATCTGAAGTAGAGAGGGCATTCTGCTCTGCAGCCTTCTGTTGGAGAAGCAGCATCAGAGCCAGTGACTCAAGGAAGCCAAACCAGCTGATAAAGAAGGCTGGCTCTATGCTGGGGACTGCTCTAGAGCCCCCTGTGGCTGATTATAAGAAGACAAATGTTTGCAAAAACTGCTCAACAAGTTGGACGATGCTGCACACCCTCCACAAAACGGTGAAGTATGTCCGGTCAGAGGCTTCTGTAGCAAAGAATGTCACAGCAAGTCATTTCTGCCGCCAACAAAACGATGACTTTTTTTTCCAAACAATGTCTCGTGACTGATTTATTTATTTATTTATTTTTTAGGGGTTTATAAAGTATTAAGTTAACGTCATGAGGAAAATTGTTTAGACATAGGTTAATTTTCTCAACGTACTACAATCTGTCGATCGTACAACCCGAGGCGTTACTTCCTGCTGTGCATTCATGAGAATGCGAAGTGAAAGCATTCATTCGCTTAAATATTTCTGACCTGGAAACAATAATATTTTATATACAATGGCACTGGATTTGGAAAGCATTTAAATAAATTTCTAGATATTTGCCCTCAGATGTAAAATCATGTGACAAATCTGAGTGTCGATAATTAAGGAATTTAGAAAATGGAAATGTTCAGGAACTCTGTAATAAATTATTGTTGCTTTGCTGGCTTTCAAAACAGCCGTCTTCAATGCAACGGACGAAAAATAAAAAAATAAACGAACAGCTCAACTCTCCCCAAGCTGGATTGCAAATGCGGAAGTGAAACAAATCTCGAAGGAGCTGCTCCACAGCCCCGTCTCCGCTTCCCTGAGGTGGAAAGCCCTAGTTTGAATGTTCACTTACATCATCAAAGGGCCCTTCTGTCTCATGTAATATTAACATGTGCTAAATCAGTGGCAAACAGCAGCAGCAATGTTTACACAGCATTAGCACGGCATTGCATAACCTCATGGAGAGGGTTTGTCTTCGGGTTTAAAGATTAGGAGTCTCTGACACCAACAGGAAGTCAAAAGGTTATTCTTATACATAGCTTCATTGTTTTACAAGGCGACTAATGCATTTGTGCGCCAGGTGAGCCTTTCTTGAACAGAAAGAAAGATTCATCCATAACGATGATCAGAAAGCTTTTGTGGTGAAAATAGTCTGTCACCATGAAGTCAAATCTGCTGGAAATGAACTCCATTAATCACACGGTGTTTCATTTAGTAATTTTCCATTTAAAGCTCTGAACTGTGGCTGTGTGAAGGAGTAAGAGAGACTGGGGCCTTCGATTGGAAAGACTGAGAGAAAGATGAAAAAATGCTTGGTGATGCAGAAGAAAAGCCATCAATTCTCATTATGGCAAATAGATCATCTCTCCTAATTGGAGTTACGGCTTTTTACCACAGTACAAATGCCGAATAACATAAGCCTGCAACGGCAGGCACCACCCACCACTGATTAATTAGGTTTATGAATAAAAACCTTGATCTTGTAAGCTCCCAGTGACATTGCTCCACATAGCTTATTAAGGGTAAAACTCAATATGTTGCATGTTACATCCTTTGGGAATATATATAAGGTAGTTTATTCATTTACAGCCCCTTAATAGTGTGCTTCTCTTGAAACATAGTTTCCACCGTTTTAGGAAAAAATGTCTTGTTTGCTGCTCATTAGATGTAAAAGGACCAACAACTGTAGTTTGTGTCAGTAACACAAGGACAGAAGTTAAAAAAAAACATCCATCCATGCATTTTCTATACCCACTTAGTCCATTTCAGGGTTGCGGGGGAGGGGGCTGGAGCCTATCCCAGCCGTCATTTGGTGAGAGATTGGGTGCACCCTGGACAGGTCTCCAGTCCATCACAGAAGTAAAAAAAAAAACAGATATTTTGTGTGACAAAAAGATGCCGTCCCCTGTGCTAGAATTGTAGTTTGCATAAAGGATCACTGTTTCATTAGCAAGTCTGATCACCCCAATAACTTAAATGTATCAACTTTCTCACCCTGGCGTTTCTTCAGTCATCATGAGACAATAGAATAGATGGGAAGAGTGGGATTTGTTCCTTGTCAAATCTGGAGTGATGGGTTTGGGAAGGAAGAGAATTTTGGCACCAGCAGAGAGGTATTGGTTGAGTAAGGACCACTATAGATAATTGGGATCTTCCTCTTTAGATGATTAAGATGGTGTTACAGGTTTTTTTAAAGGCAGCAGAAAGGGAGGGGCTTCATTAGGTTTAAAAAGTTCTTTCTTCATCTTCATGATGCCAGGCTAATTTTGCACAGGCAGGGCTTTTCCACTCCCCCCCTGTTCGTTGTGAAAGGTAGGGGCACGGCGTCTGAGGGGTGGGGGCATTGCTCTTGTGCCCTTAAAGCTCCAGCATGTTGGATTTATTGGCAGACATCCCAATGTTTATAACTGATTTTTTTTTATTATTATTTTTTTTTTTTTTGTGTGTGTATAATCATGTGACAATAAGAAATATGTTTGATACATTTAATGTGAGCCAATTATATCTATAGTCCACTCTTTCAATTAGTCTGCCAAGCAGCACCATCATGTTACCACAGTTGCCAAAAGCAGATAAACCAATATTTAGCTCCAAAGAGTCCCTTTTGTGTTGAGTTGCTACTCAACAAATCCTCCAATCAGAACAACCACACTGATTTTGTGTTCTAACAACCCATATACGCGTCCTCTGAAAAACTGCTCCTACATGCAGCAGGAGGGAAATGTGACACATTTCTACATTGAAGCAAACATCATTCTCAGTTTTTTTTTTGTTTTTTTTCCTTTTACAAGGAAGGGGGTGCAGTTAGATGTTGCACTCAGTGCTTTCAGCCATGGAATACAACCCCCAAAATAAGACACTGTATACATATGGATATACATATCTATATATAACAACACCTTACTTAAAGAATTGTGTTATTACCTGGCTGGGTTTAGGCAATAACATTACGTGTTTGAAATCAAGACTACTAGTTTGGGGTTTAAAAAACCTCAACGTTACGACCGGGGATGCACAGCTCCATCGGTATTGTACTGACGAAACATCAGTACTGACGATTTTTAGCGTGATAACTACAATCCATCAATTGACAAATAGGATAACATCAACCAATGGCAGTGGCTGGTATTTATCTGGTGTCTCTTGGTCGTGCTGAATTGACTTTGCCCTGATACTGACAAGATTTAATTCATTTACATGAATTACATTTAATTCTAACGAGTTAAAAAAACAACACATGTGTATACATTGGTAGGCCATGTAAGCACTGAGAAGTCGTTGGTTTGACAGGTTAAGTTGGGTTTCAGCAATAAGATCACTTGCCTGAGATTAATAGTCAAAATTACATGGTTACGGTTTCAAAACCACCATATTTAGGGCTAGAATATACTCTTTTTGCAACACCATCATCACCATATCGGAGTCACCGAGACTAATAATGCATGACATGCAATTGCTCTAATGACCCTGCATTTTGTATGAACAAAATCATAGGTCGCCGTTGCTTGATTGAACAAATAACAATAGTCTTCGGGGGAAAAAACAGCCTAATTTCCTACACGCTTGGAAAGTGAGCATCATGGAAGGGATATTACGTCGGCTGCAGTCTTCAACTTCAACACTAGATGGTACCACATCCTAAACACTGCTCCTTCGAGCAAGCAGCAGAGGTAGTTTAGGGAGACAAATTTATATGTGTGTGAAAATGAGAGCCAATACGGCACTCTAGACAATGATGCTGTTGTGTTATAAGTAACTCCTCTGTTTATGGAACATCAGCTTTCCATTCTGCAAGCACACAATGGGGCAGCATTTTATAAGCTCCATTCGGTTCAGATTTACCAAGCAGAGGTGATCATAGGCTGCATTATGAGTGAGTTCGCGCTAAGTGTTGTTTCTATCTTACCAAACCGAACAGATGAAATCGGTAAAGCAGCAGCATAAATCGAACAAAGCCTTTTCTTCTTTGACCTGTTGTATTCTTACCTCTTTCCTCAGCATTTTTCCTCTATTGTTTATTTATCCTCTCCTCTTGTTCCCTTTTTTCTTCTAAAACTTTGAGCCAGATAAGTTGTGTTTTGTTTAGCAAAGGTCGCAGGTTGAGAGAATATCCTGCATAAGGTGAACATGCAGCAGTGCTTCTTGGGCCTAAATGGTCTCATGATGAAAATAGAACATTGCCCCATGCTTATTCATGAGTCAGACTCTGCTCATCCCACTATCTTTGATCTGTATCAATAGAGTATGTAAATGCAGTGTGCACAAGGAGGCACACAAAGCATTTCTCACCCTCCCGCTAGCTGCTCACATCATTAGAATACACCACCCATAGTTAGCCACATTAGCTCGCTCGCCCCAGGATTTATAGAGTAAACATTGTTTACTGGACTATTTCATCCTGTTAGTTAAACTATAGACTGTGTTTTTGTGAAAGCATAAAATGGGATCTATTATACTCCAAGTATAGTGTGTGTTATTGTGGGTTCATTTGATCCATTATGCATTCATTGGTTTGATCTTATTGCTTTACAGGCAGCCACAGGGGGGGGCGGCGTCACATGTTGCACACAGCTAATATGATACTTGAAATGGAAATTAAAAGTAGCTCGAAAATGGAAAAGGACACGTGAGTGCCTATAATTGGGTGGTACAGAGTTGTTTCACACAGACATGATGTTGTTGACTGTGGCCTGTGCAAAGATCATTTCCACTTGATATTTCCCCCAAACGCACACGCAGGTGAAGAAGCCTAACTTACGTAATCATCAGTCAGTTTTTCCATCATTCTCTCTTGGAGTTTCGCAGTGACTTGGATATAAAGGTGGTAGAAACACAATGTTGTCTTGTACCAGAAAAGCAGCAGAAATGTGTTGCCGCCTGTATTGCTGTAAGTGCTTTTTTTTTTGTTTTTGTTTTTGTTTTTTATGGGGGGCATCCCACTCCCTAATGGCAGAACAGAAAGATGTGCGAACAGGTTCAAGGTTATCTTCAGTTTTATTGTCGAACGTAAAATGAAACTAGAAGTTAAGCTTCAGATATATATTTACCAGACACTGACTGTTGCTAGACAGCAAGCAAAAGCTGAAATTACTCTTTCTCAGTACATACACATATTACTTCTTCTGTGCTTGTCCTTTAAAAGCCAGATATCAGTAATTGAGTGTAGTGTTGACCTTTTGAAATACACAAATTAATATACACATACAGTCAATTACCTGTATTTATGATTATTATCCAGTTTTTGTTATCGTTCCTTCTTTATTTGTGATAAAGTTGGAACAGAGGAGGAGTTGATTTGAGAGATTTTGCACATTTGTGTAATGGAAAAGGGTAAAAACTCAACGCAATTGATCATTTTAATTTGCTCCAAAAATTGAGACGCATGTATTCTACAGCATATCGTTTCTATAAATCGCTGACACCAACGTTGTAAACTCTGTCATCGTGCAATTATTGTACCTGCTCTAACAAATGACGGAGGCAAAGTAAAAACTCTTATTCCTTGCCTGCCTTTCATAATGGCAAATTATATTTCATCTTGCTTTTTGTTTACCCGGTAATGAAATACCGTATCAGGCCCTGCTTTCTCTATTACCATGGCAACAAACATCCCCCTTAGTAACAAAGCAGAAGAACACTCAATCAAGTCTGAGACACTCCGATGAGGACATTTTTACCCAATCTCAACACAGGAAAAAGACCCTACTTTTATACTGAGGGCAAAATCAGAGTGGAATGATGCACTACACAATGCACTTTATCCTTGAAATAAGTTTCTGACTATATAACAGTAACTGTTGGATGTCAAATATGTTTTTGTTTTGTTTTTTTGATGATGATGCTCTATCCTATTCAAAATCATTTCCGCCATGCACAGTGTTACACAGTAAAGCAAAGTGAATTCTCTTTAACTGATAACATCAGACATTGTCCTATGAGCACAAGTGGCTCATAGGACAATGTCACACCCAAACAGATCTGCTACATTAACTCTGATTGTGAGTCGGAAATGTTTGGCAGTTGGCTTGACATACAGTGTCACACATTAAGTTAAGAAGCACTGTCTGCTCTTGTTGTGTAGGAGATCCCCCCCCCCACAAACACACACACACACACACATACACACACACTGACCCTGTGCTATTCTAGGCCAGCAGCTCCAATATTTGACAGCCAACTTCTGGTCACTATTTCCCTAGAGGTTAGGCTGTAGCAGACATCTTCTTTATATGACGCCGGACTAACATACGCACAGTCTGTGCTCCTTGCGGACATCTGCAGGCAACACATATACCACAGAGCAGTGACATTCCCAGAGGTGTCAGATGGAAGGGGATGGTTTTAATGCCCGCTTCACAGTGCTAAACTAAAGCATGTCAACGTCATCATGAATTACACTTAAAGTGGCATAGTGGCAGCTGTGCTGTACTGTGAGGAGCTATGATTTATTGTTCTGTGTAGACTGCAACATTTTGACTGTTCACAATTCTCAGCTGCACAACTAGATAGTAGTTTTGTGCATTCATTCTGTCAGAAAAGTAGTAATTATGTACATATTCTCGCATTCACTGTATTTACAGCGTGGTTACAGTAGCAGCAAAGAGACAGTTTCCAGTGGAATTAGATGATGAGAATGGCCATTTTCTCTGCCATTACTGGTAAACACTAGATCATAGCCCGTGTAAAGAGCCGTTGAGCTGTCCTTGTAGACTAATAATGGGTCTTGCAGCATCTGTGTAGCCTTTGTGGATCCTCAACATTGGAGCATTTTTAAGTTTCCTGGTTTTCTAGTGATTTACCGTATTTTTCTCACACGTTCCAGTATTATTACGTATTCTGGGAGGTTGATGATTAAAGATACATTATCTAGAAAATCTATCAAAGGTTTTGTCCTGGCAGTAATTCAACAGTGTTTGAAACAGTCCATTACAGCATTTATCAGTACAGTTATGTGGAACCTTCCGGTCACTATGGACACCAATGTAATATTATCAGGCCATTGTTTGCCTTCTCTCTGCCCCTTTTTATTTCGTTCTCCCTCCCTTTGCTGTCATTGCCCCTGTAGCTTTCATGCAAAGATAGCATGATAAGTGAAAGAGAAGCCAACGGGGATGAGCAATGCCTGCTAAGCTGGTCTTAGTCACGGGGCATTGTCATTAGATTAATGGAGTAGAAGGAGCCATTCGTCCTCTCCAGAGGGGAGCTACACTTTTGGTAGGGTAGTGAGAGGCAAAGATGAGACAGACAATGCGGCTCTGCCTCAAATATAGGATGATGAGGCAGTTAACACTTTCCACCCTCTGCCTAAGCACCTTCACGATCTTCTATAAACACTGTGATGTTCCTAGTATGGCTTTTTGTGACTCTAAGTCTCTCTAACATTATCACTACATGACTGAAACATACATTTCTTTAAAAGATTTTTTTAAATTTATTATTATTGCACTTTTAACAAGGAACATGAAGCATTTTACAGAGAAAACACTCATTCTTTCTAAGTCTATCCTAGGATGGTCGATTTGGTTCAGTTCTCACAGTAACAACATGCTCCAGCTAGCTGTCTTTATTTTGATTCAAGGATATATATATATATATATTTTTTTTTTTATTATTAATTTTCTTTATGAGTACTTCAAAAGGCTGCTGTTTCTTTGGTTTAGTAGAGTTGTAAAATATAGTTAGACCTCATATTACTCTTAAAAATGGGTAATTAAATTAGTGAAAATATGTAAATATTCCATTATTGGTGTAATTGCAGTATTTCTTGCTTTTGTCTTTTGAAAGGTCATTAACTCAACATTAAGTAGGACATTCTTTTTAATTACTTGCTTTGAAATTAATTTCAGCCCAAATGTTCTTAAAGCTCAACTTCACAGCTTTGCCCACAACGTGTACGTTTCTATCAGCACGCTTAGTTTGAAATTTAGGTCTTGCTCTATTCAATTAAGTCTGGAAAGTGGGTAAACGGGAAAGAGAGAAGTCTGCAGAGACTCAAGTTGAGCAACACTGGCTGAAGAGAGGAGGCGATACAGAAGGTCTTTACTTTCACATTTGTTGCCAGTTTATGTATATGCTCGTGTTACACGGTTAAGACGCGCTTAACCATTCACGTTCAACTTAGCAAACAAACAGCATATGTATTCACACAACTAGTGAAATGATATGATTATCTGCCCGGTTGCTCGGCACTTCAAAGTGACACAATGCCAGACTGCAGTGTTGCTCATAAATTTTTAAATGGCTGCATTTTAAATGTTAACAATCTGGCTGTAATTTGCAGTCAGAGTGAGGCTGCAGCATTAGGGCCTTCGCACACCAAGGCTGCATTTGTCATCCAGTATCGTGCAATACGTCACACGATGTCAAGCATATTTACACTCTGACTTTGAAGCTTTCATCCAAATATTTGCGTTTTCGAAAAGATTTAATTTTCCTGCTTTTTCTTTGGCATCAGTCAAATGCCTTTTGAGAGCTGTTTGACTGCACAGAGCCACTGTACAACCGAGACATTGTCATCCACGTTGACATCTGACAAACTCAAGACTTTGCACCGAGCACTTTATGACAAACAATGCAAATAAAAAAAAAGGGGGGGGGGGGGGGGGGGGGGGGCTGTGGACGCCATTTTGCCTCATGTTGTAAATATCTGGAATGAATAGATTAATGCAACACATCAGACTCTGTGTGCAAACTTTCAGCCTGTAATATTGTTTTCTCTGATGACAGATTAGAACAAAACAAACAAACACGTGTCAATCATTTTATATGAGAAGTGACTGAGATCTAAGCTTTGAGCTGGAGCGAGGTCCTCCATGTGTCGCTGTCGCTGAAACCACTTCCGCATTCATTTTCTACGACGTAGAAACCAAGAAAGAACAATGGATATTCTTATCGGAAGGACGATACCATTTATTATTTATTTTCATGTGCTCAAGGCTTTAAAAAGAGCTGAGCTTTCAGATATAAGAACATGCAATCCTCCTCTGGATAGTGGGTTGTTAACTGGGTGGGAATCCACAACAAGGTTTATTTAGCATTTGCTTAGAATGGACTCAGTCATGTTTGAAAGATGTTAAAGCTAATGTAGTTCTCCTTTGTGTGCGGAGCGTTGCAGACTATAAACGCTGTAGTAATTCATAGATAACACTCCCGAATGCTATATGTGACTTTTATCCATCACATCCATCAAAAATGGACAGCATGAGCATTATTTACTGACACGGAGAACTCAGATGCGTTACTCCCCATGAAACAATATTCATAGCAGCATTAGAATTCAGGCTTAATTAGACATCCTTTATATTTCAACATTGCTGTGTAAGAAAACCACCTGTAACAGAGAAATGGCTTCAGGTTTCACATCAACTGGCAGTCCCAGGCAAAAGTTCTAAATGCTACTTTATTGGCGTAATTAGCGAAAGTCAGTGCTTTAAAGGCTTCTGCTGATTGTGAACTTGGCTTTGTGTTGTTACTGGGTCTTGTTAAGGTCCATTTGGACGACTCTCCCCTTCCAAGAACTATGCCAATACATTACCATTACATTTTGAGACAAAGTAGATGTTCAGTGCCACTAACATTCAGCATTTGTCTTCATAATGTCAATACAGTGGAAAATTAGACGCTTACGATGAATCTGTCCACTTTAATGTGGCAAGAGCCCTGCCAGTTTAAAATTACAGTTGACTAAATTATCTTAGGTTTCTAAAGCCTAAGATAATTCTACTTTCAAATGTTTTTTTTTTTCTTTTCATCCAAAGTGTGCTGAAACGTACTGGATGTTAGTACAGAAACTCTGCTTAAAGGGCTTCAGTATACATGAGGTGTTGCGTATTGAACCATAATGGAGGAGGACTAATGGCTTTTTTTTATGGTGGATATTTTAATTGTATTGTTAATTCTGCTTGCAACCTTTGTGTTAATGGCCTTTCACATCTTCACACTTCTTTATTTTTACTTGGAAGAAAGTCACACTTTCATTCATTTTAAAGGGCAGTGATTAAGAACCCCAAAGCAAACCGGCCCCTCTGATGTATCTGAGGGCGTCATGTCTTATTTTTACTTGACCTAAGTGATGAAAACCTGTATTAGTATTATTATTATTATTATTTTTTTTTTAGGTTGAAAATCATGTGACACTAGTAATATAAGCCACCCTAGTCTTTCTTCTCTTTTGAAATATGAGTTTCAGAGTTCACAGAGGACATTTTCTTATATATTTTGTCAGCACATGGAAGGACATTGATTTTATTGCCCCTGAGCTGAGATGCCTACACTTTTCTAACATGCATACATGTGCATGATATGGAATGAGTAATTATTGATTCTTATGAATCATAATCTCTCTTCAGCCGTCCCCCAATTTAAAGGTTGAGGCATTAAGGAATGACAACCGCTGACCTTTCCCACTGTGTGCATCTATTATCCAACAGGACTAATCATGCTTTTCTTGTGCCTTAGATAGATGTGAGGAGGCAGAGGGATGTGATGTGGAGAAATGTCAAGGTCTTGCAGTGTTCACATTTTGTCTGAGATTGGACTATGATGTCATAGATCCTTTGGATCACATTAGAATCTCGTCATGGGTCGAATAAAGTGCTGTACGTTTTGTTTTCGACCAGTATATAAGCACGTCAAAACATAATACCTCCCACAGTGATATTACCTTTCAGTGTGCTTATATGCTCTTCAGTCTTTTGTTACTGTGACAACGGTGTCACACATGTATGACACCGTTGTCATTCTCAACACTTCAATATGTTGAGAATGGGTATGTTTTTGGCGCTTAGATTCACTGGTCATTAAAGCGTAAGTTAGTGTGAGAGCAGCAACTGCTGCCTGAGTCTGTGCATATGTCATGGATGCCTGTCTTTGACAGAAACTATTGAGCTCTAAAGCAGTTAGACATCACAATATCTGCTAACAGCACACAATGCGAAACTATGCAGTGTTTGTACGGGCATTTCCTAATAATTCTCCCTAAAAAGGGTGATTCTTGTCTTATATCTGATTTAGACGAGTTGCAACACCGATAGGTAAACTGTTCTTAGCATTAGAATGGGTTAAACATTTCAATTCCCCTGAAACAGTTTTTAAATAGCTTCAGCTGCAGAGGGACTGTGGAATGTATAGATAAATTAAAAGGAACAGCCCAGAGGTCCATTTTCATAATTATGTTTTGGTGCCAAGCCCAACTGCTTGGCTAGCACTCCTTGAAAAAGAGAGTGGGTGGGCACCGGTGGGGAGCAAAGGGAAATCGATACTACAGTTAAAACAGGCTTAGCTGTGTTTTCGGGGGGAGTTGAGATGACCTGACCTGTGAGACAGGCAGTTTGTCCCCTATGTCAACAGTATTAACTTGACTGAAAAGCAAAAGACATAAGATTAACAAACCATTGCAGACCATTGTAGTATCCACCTGGATGACTCTATTAGTGGTACTGACCACCCCCAGCTACCCCTGAGTCCTCAAAGCAGACTGAGGAGGGATCAGTCGATCCTGCCTTTGCTCCTTGAAAGGGCACATGAAAGTAGCAAGACTCTGAGGCCAATACAAAGTGTGAATACTGCAGTTGTTTCATGCCTTAGGCAAAGTGAGTCAGCCATTTGTTCTCCTTTCCTTTCCTTTCTCTCTTTAATGCCATGTCATTCACAGCCATGTGAACAAGATAATCCAATATCCAGGACTTTAAACTGAAGCTTAACAGTAAGGCACTCCTCTACAGCATGTCTGGGCACATGATTTGATTTGTTTATATTGCTTTCAATTACCTATCTCTGTCCCTTGTTGAGCTCAATAAAATGTTATATTGTGGATATTTTTCTCTAGGTGCCCATTATGTCCTCCCGGGGCCCTCTTCATGTAGGCATTCAAATTTCAGTGTAAATATGAATCACAATATCAAACTTCTGCACATGTGGTCACATAAAAACACACCTGTCTCTGATCTTAATAAAGGGCTGGGCAAACCGGCCGCACACAGATCACTAGCAGCTTCTTTTGTGTCACATCAAGTGCCTCTCCTCTCTCCACTTTCCTTTTTATTCATATGCTGTATGTACATCAGGAACCACATGCATGTGTCTGTACTGGCCTTAACGGATGTGTGTTCCACCTCCAGCGTTCGATTTGAGCCCCTCCCTGAAGGCACTCCCCAGGAGCCCACAGCAAACTATCATATTCATCGAGAAGACAACAGTAACACTCAAACCTCAGCCGTGGCTCCAGAGAAAAGAACACTAAATCACACTGTCAGCCTTTCATGCAAGCACAGTCATGGTTGTCAAGGAAACTGTGATGTTATTGTGATGGCTATATCAAAATCAGGGAGACCCAGGGGAAAAGAAACAAAGATAATACAATTGAACTCCAACTTAGTTTTTTGCTATCATCTTGACTCCATGTCCCTCTATTGGTTATTCTGAGTAAAAGTTCCCTTTAACTACAACTAGAGTTTTGGCAGGTGAATTAAATACAGCTGACGTTTTCTCTCTGCTTCCTTCTAAGTCACATTCATCTTGTTGGAAAGAAATTCAGTTTTCTCTACTAGATTTTGGACATTTTCCGTTTGAACTCCGCTTTTTTTTTAAAGGTTAAACGTTTCCACATACTGTATGTTTAACCATACAGCTGCTTACGCCTAATTGCTGTGTGACTAAAAAGCTAAATGCACTTTTCTTTTTGACCTGAAAGAGCTTCGCTCTCCCTCTGTGTGAGCTGTAACCTGAGCACCTGTGTTCTGTTTGGTGGCAACCAGAATTTCCAAGTTTTTCTCGATTTTATAAACTAATGTTAATGTGACCAAAACCAGACTTTTAATGCGCATCTCAACATATTACTCAAAATCAAGCTTTTCACAACTGGACGAAGGTGCCCTAATAATGCATTTGCGAATCAAATCATTGGTGAATGTATACACCCAACTAAGTGTATCAGTATAGCCAAATCCCTCAAAAAGCTGTTATTAGTCACTTTTTTTTTCTTTTTCTTTTGTCAGACATCAAAACTTGGTCGACATAATGATTGAAAAGTAGCACATTAAGTCTAATTGTCAACTCTCAACCACTTTTTCGCAGCTTTTTCAAATTGTCAATCCGGTCTCATTAAATCTTCTTGATTCCATCGTCATGATATAATCGTCACCATTCATGTAACTTAAAGATGACGTCTGTGCACCTAATCCAAAAATCATCTCTCACAGAAAAGGTTGGAAGCAGCACAGGTCTTGAACCTTCGCCCCCCACCCCCACAGAGTCGCGGTGTCGGATATACTTCAATCAGTAGCTGGATTTCACGCCCGTGCATGTGCGATGGGACAAGGGCAGTCGTTAAATCGGTTAAATAACCGAGTCGAGCTGTAACTGTGGCTCAACTCAGACGCGCCTCATAGAAGGAACCCAGGATGAAGGGAGTTCTCAACGTGTAGCCCAACGCTATTAAAGATCTTTTTGAGCCATTTCCACACATGCAGTGCGGAGCTGAACTTTCCTGGAGCGGCTGTATGTCAGGACACAAATTATTCATTTCTGCATCAGATGGAGCAGACTATTAGGTGAATTTACCCAGCCAGGTGAACATGTCAATGTCTGAATAGGTCACCTTATTTTTTGCTGAGAATTCACAGCAGGTAAGCGTGCATGCTGACAACAGTTACTGCTGCTCGTATGCCCATTTCCACTCTTTAGATGATGTGATACATCCACATACATGACATGTGGAATAGCTGTCGACACAAAAACAGTCATCCTCATGGATAAATCGGACGCCTCATCTGCAATCCTCAATATGCTGTGAACAGAAGACCGCAAAAAATACTTTTTCTACAAAGCCCTGCCCGTTGTGTGCAATGCACAAGTTTGTGTTGGTGCCTCAGCTTTACACGCACACCTAACGCACCGGTATTATACATCGGCAAACGTAGCAAACAGAGTGTTGACAGCCGCTCCCTGTTTCCCTTACTGTCAGGTTTTTGGCAGCACAATTTGGTGGCAGGACTAGTACATGTTGACATTTTTTGAGGAGATTTGTGGAATCAGGCATGTTGGATGATGATGATGTTTAGATAAACATTTCCTGATGTTTACTTGGCGTGTTTAAAACTGATGCTGTGGGCTTCCTCCTTGAACTGATTTTATAATGCCACTGGTGTGAGAATCCCCCGGCATTATAAAATCAGTTCAGGAGGAAGCTGGCTCCACTCAGACACATGGGTGGTATTTCTCCTGAGTATCTCCCGAAAGCATCCCATGCAACAAAAAAGAAAAAGGTTTGTTTCAAGCAAGTGTGATCCGATCTACACACATTCTCCTGCGTCCAGGTGGGAAAACTGCTGAAATTTGTATTTATGGCATCAAGATAAGGAGGGTTTCAGATTCTGTGAGTTAGAAACGTTTGGTTTGTTTTCAGGAGGATCGAGTGTTTATCTGTCAATGTACCGTGTTTCAGGATTTTTCATTTATTTATTTGTTTTTTTGTGTGATCTGCACCCGTTGCGGGTTGTACCGATCATAAAACGAAGGAAACTGAAAACATTACCGCAGGGCCTGAACTCTGAAGTCTTGTCTCGGTGAACACAAACAGGATATAAACCGAACGCAGCAGCACTCTATTAAAAGCAGTGCTGTCAGAAGGTGAGCTTAATCATCTGACGCACTGAGGAGAAACTTTAAGCACATCACAGGGTAATTAATGTGGAAGTTATTTTCCAGTGAAAGAAAGTGGTTGCGTGTAACTATTATCAGTGTGCTGCAGAGGGGAGCGTCTCATTACCGGGGCTCTTGCTGTTCCTGTTGTAACGGTTTAGTCAAAAGGGACATGTACAATTGCTTATGCTGACCTAGTAGCAGCTCTGTTAAAGAGTCATTGACCGTGTTGAATGGGGGTCATTTAACGTTCGTGTTGCCATCAGGGGGTCATTGTAAGTGTCTTAACCTTGGTCAGTTAAAGTTTAGCTGCACAGAATAAAAGACAACTGGGGCTCATAGCTGCAAAAATGAAAGAAATCCAAGATTTTTGTTAACATTTATTTACTGCATTCTATTCACTATTCACTTTCACTAGATTATCTTTCTAATCACTTTCTGTTCGTTTTCATTTCTAAGGTCGATTCTGGATTCTTTTATACTGATATTAATCGCTGGCGGCTGATATGAAACAATAATCCATGTCTTACAGCACGGCATCGCTTTATTACTTTTCTTGTCATCCTGCACATGTGAAGTCAACAGATCCAAAATGTAATTGCGTCCTCATTGTTTATTTTGCGGTACAATCCGTAAATTCTACACTATTATTAATGGGCTAATTTAATCCGAAAGATTAGTTGTCATACGTTGTAAGAGACACTCTTTGTCTCCATGTGCGTAGCCGCTTTTGTGCAAGAAGCTGTGTTTGTCATTGAACTTGGAGGTCAACTCAGAGAGATGGGTTGTGGAGGAAGGCAGCACTCCATCCCAGTCGGCCACATGTTAGTGAACACGTCACTTTGTAAACACCGACTTAAACTCATTTCCATTCTGACTTAGTCTAAAGAGAACTCCTAAGTGCATTAGAGTCACTCGCAATTTAGGCCCACTTTGTCTGTCAGTCGGCAGTGCGTGTGTGGGTAGACGGAAAAAAAAAGGTAGCATAGGGAAAATTAAAATGGTAGTCTGTAGTCAAAGTGACTCACACATCATGTTATAGCCTCACTGTACAGATTTAGGTCAAACACCTCTTTCCCCCCCTAATTTTACATAATGAGATATGTAATGTTATTAACAGTATTGCATGGACACGTCAGGCTCACTCACTGAGGGACTGTTTCTTTAAATATATCATTTATTTATATATATATATATATATATATATATATATATATATTTTTTTTTTTTTCTATTAATGCCTGATTTGAAATTAGGAAAATTAAAAGTCTACCGGTCAAGAGCCGTTTTCATCAGAGCGAGATCCAAGTGTAGAGCAAGCACTACAGTCATTATCATGCTGAACATGCTTTGAAAATCCATTGCCTTTGTTCTTGTTATTTCACACTTTTCTTGTTTAATATGCCACAAGGTCTGGCATTGCTTTTGATCTTGCTGCAAGCCCGGTGGGCATTCCTCCTGAGGCAATACACACTTCACTCTGTAATAGGGATTGATTTTCAAAGGCGTGGTTTTTTAGTCAGTCACAGCAAGTCGCCAGCTCCTGCTGCTTGGAATCCTCCGTAGACCTGAACCTCACACAACCTCCGTTGCCTGGCTAACCCAGTATCATGCACCTCGACCTGCTTCTGTCACCCCTCGGTCCGTGCCGTGTACGCGAAGTCGTCGCCATTTGGAGCTGACGGCTCGTGACTAAAACAAATAGAAGTAGTCCTGCGAGGGCTGTAATGTGATTGTTTCACATTCTTCATCCTGTATTCCCCCGTTACATGTTCTGCTCTGTCTGTTTTGACTGACTGACGTACTTGCGGTTTGTGTGAGTGCGTGTTGGTAGGAGAAAGGCAAAAAAAAAGAGTCGTATATAAACACTATTCCAGCAACAGGAATTTTCCCTTACAGAACTGCTGTCAGTCATCATATAAAGTAGCTTAAAATGTCATCTCAACTGAACGCTTCTATCATAGTCCACTCCACCTGAAGTCCATGCCGTGCCATCTCCTCAGGCGAAGCTGTTATTCCTGGAACCTCGGCTAACACCAGGGCTGTTGGCCTTTCTTGATAGTTTTGCAGGAAGGATAAATGTCGGAAATGGCTTTCGAAATGGCACGGTTAAGGGTGGCACTGACAATTCTCAGTGAAGTATGCTTTTAGTGTATGTCTAATGGCAGAAGTAAAAGACCTGATTTGTGAGAAAGCTTTACACATTACCTAATACACGTGATTCCATGGAGAATCAACAGATTGTGAGGGCAGTCTGATTTAAATAGCAATAAAAGGACACTGCTGAGATGTTCGTCAAGGTATGACCATAATCTCTGTTTCCTGACGACACATTGAAAGTCCTATTGAGCAATGCGCTGCCTAAAGTAGGAGGAGAAAAATTGAATATGTAAATAAATGAAGTTTTAAAAAAACAAAAACTATTGGCGCCATTTCCAGTTACTCGGCTCCATTTCAGTGATTTAGATGGCTTACATGAGAATGCCCGTCTCTCCGACTGCCATGGAAACCTACATCAAATTAGAATTGAAGTGATTATCCAGAGCAGAGTGAAAAGACGAAATCGATAGTTCTTTGTTCAAGGCTAAAATGAAGAATGGTCATTCAGCAGGGATCTTTCTCTCTCTGTTGTCCATCCCTCTCCGTCACTGACACACAAATACACACGCAAAGCCGTGCATGTGCCTCTTTGAATTTATTTATTCCACTTCAACATGCCTGGCCGTTAGCGTTAGACTTGCACAGTGCAGTCTCAGACCTTATGCCATGGCTTTTCCCTTCCCTGTTTAAAAACAAAAAACAAAAACAAAACAATAAACACCCTGAGGAGAAGCGTTTCCTAGATAATTGCAATTAGTAGTTTTGGCTGGATTTTGTAGCACTGGATCTGACCTTGCTCTCTGTGCTGGGTAACAGGGAGTAGAAGTGGGCCTGTTGGGCATTTTTCCAGCTTCCAGAGAGCCCTCTGCTCCTTTGCCTCATATGAAATGCTGCAGCAGTCAGAGGGCTCTGCAGTACTACAGATAGGAAGCTGTGTCAGTGAATTAAGTCAGAACAGAAAGACTTGCTTTTTGTTGGTCAAGTAGCGCAGTTATACTGTAATCAGAGAGGGTGCTCAATTGGGAAAAAGTGTTGGACTTTGGCCTTACTTCTCGAAAGCCTCGTTCTTCTCTAAGCTATAGAAAATAGCACATAAACACTTTTTCCAAGGATATTTTTTTTTGTTAGTTCAGTTTCATCCCACAGAAATCACACCAAATTGCATAAGAACGAAAATGTCACACCAGAAATTGGAACAGGTTTGTTCACCATGTTACATTAATTTGTGCACTGTGGAGAAATGAGAAAAGAGCGTTTTATTTCCTCAGACAATTTCAAATGTTCTTTCAGACTGAGACCACTGAAAAGCATAAAGGACTCCACCTGCAGTCCGCTGAAGTTAAAAGGAACCCGCAGCCGTCGATCACTAACAGTTTCCAATCGGCCACTAGTTTTTTCTACTGGTAGTAATTTGCATAAACTCTGCCTGTTCTTTCAAATTAACTTTGCAAAGAGGTGGAGAAAATTGCGAAAATATTGCAACAAAGTAAAACTTGCAGGAAATTCTTTTTATAATCTACAATAAGGTAGAACAGTAAGCAAATGCATGGAGCCATGTAGTAATGAGCTGTGCGGTGTTCAAACAAATCTTCTGCCACTCACAGATTTGTGGTGCTGCCTCTCAATCACCCTCTATTTCCCACTTCCTCACACACACCACGTTAAACACACACGCCGGGCTTCATGTAAAGGACTGTAATCCATCAATGTGTTCATTGCTGTCATGAGTAAAAAGACAGAGCTCTAAGCAAGAGTCCCCTCAAACAAATTTGATTTACCTCGGTCTCTCTCGAACAGTGACACGCGAGCACTAGAAACTGCTAATACAGACAGGCACCCGTCGCTGCCAACAGGCATGTGTCTGTTTAGTTCAGTTTCAAAGCCGAGGCTCGTGTTCGGATCTGATTTGTTTAGGGCTGGTATTGGATTAGGAAAAGTGTGAAGTTATGGAAAGGAATTGTGAGCGACTGTAATAAAGCTCGGGAAATCTGATGACGGACAGCAATTTGTGTGCGTTTGTGTCACAAGGAGTGAGAGGGGTGGTTTACGGTTGGTAAGGGTGTTTTATAGCAACTCTAATTATTTCCATCTTTGTAGAATAATTCTAGCAGTTGTTATACTACATCCTGACACACAATCATACAATCTTTTAATTCTATCAAGCGCACATGTCTTTGAAGCAAGCGGACTGTTGACTGACAAAAGAAGCCCAAAAACTGCTTAAGAATCTGCACCAATAAGCTCCTGTACATGTATCCTATGAAGAAGTGAGGTTAGACATTAAGACACCGTAGCTTGATATCAAGGCGGACATGAATCAAACCAAATTTCTGACTTTTGATTTGTGCATTAAAGCAGCTCTCTGCATCAAAAAAAGCATCATAATGTTCGAAACACGTCAGTCATGTGCCACAGCCTTACTGGAAATACTATTTTAATGAGGTCAGCTCTGTGTTTTCGTATGTTACGGGAACCTGACCATTTTGGATCTGAAATAATCAAATTATGCTCCTGCAGCTGAAGTCTACTATCAGCCTGTGCGATGTCTGAACTACATAAAGCATGCTGACGCAGATGTCTCTCGTAGTAATGTAACTTTAGAGTCTGTTGTAATTCAACACTTGTTAAAATACATTCAGAAATAAATCCCTGTCCCCACACAAACTATACCCCCACAAATGAGCAGTTCTCACATGTAAATACTGGAGATATTCAGGAGAATTTGTGGAGGCCTTTTTCCGCAATAACTGTTGACACAAGACTTTCACATTGGGAGAATTTGGGCTGAGGATACTTCCCCGCAGAGGGGGCTATATGTGATGTAAATGACACGCTACAGGTGAGGCTCCTTGCTAACATAGCAACAGCAGTGAGGGGCACGTGGAAGGCAGCACACAGGTCAGCACAATGGTGCGACTCTCGCCAGCACACACAGACGCATACACTCTGTGTGCTCAGCTGCAGCAAATGCTCTGATCGAATTCGCTTCTACGTTCGCTACGTCATCTCCCCAGCTGATGAGATTCCATTAAAGGGCTGGGTGGAAAATCGTCTCCGGAAGTCTGGGTTGAATGTCGTGGACATTTGTGTGCGCATATATTTAGCTATATTTCCGCTCCGGAACATCTCCAAAACATCTGGGAGTCCAGTGGATGTGTGAAAACAACTATTTCGGGACAGAAGCCCTCAAATCAAAAGTCCTGCACACTGCCCCATGAGATTAACTGCAAAGATAGGCCCGTTGTTTACACAGGTTTCATTTCATCATGCGACATCCACACCTTCTCCCAAAGGCAATATTCCCGAAACACAACAATGCTCCACTCTTTTGCACCTCCTACATAAAAGCACATCTTCTCCCCCACCTGTAACTTATCCTGATACATTTAAATGAATATGAGAAAGGGATCCATTGATGACAACTTTGACACCTTTGCCTCGGTGCCCTTGCTATTACTGCATCATTTTTTTTTTTTTTTACATTTTTATGCAACCTTTAGCTCAGGCGAAATTCCCCAAATATGGAACATTGCTCAGGTGCTTCCACAAAACAAAACTGATTGCACTTGTGACCTTAAGCACCGTCCTATCTCTAAGCTGTCCCCTGTGTCCACAATCCTAGAATCGCTATTCAAATCACAAATTGTCTCTGTGAAGCCAATGATGTCCTTTTGCCACAGCAGTCAGGCCTCGCACCAGCCTGGGGCACAATTACTGCTGCAGCTGACATTATTAACTCACTTGATAAAAAGCAGCACTCTTTGTACTTCTCCTAAATGTTTTTTTTTTTATGTCGTTGATCGCATTTGTTAATAAGCAGCTTCTTCTGGGGTTCGATGTTTCTGCTCACAACAGGTGCAAATTACATTTCTTTGAGGCTAATGCTGCTTAAAAACATTCCTTAATCAGATATAAAGCACCACTGATCTTTTCCTTTTTTTTTTTTTGTCCATTCAGAAACAGAATCTTTTTTTTCATATTCTTTTTTTTTTTTATACATATTTTTTGGGGGGCTTTTTATGCCTTTATTATAGGACAGTGAAGAGAGACAGGAAGCAAGGGGCAGAGAGAGGGGAATAACACGCAGCAAAGGGCCGTCCGATGCGGGATTCGAACAGGGCCAGCTGCATGAGGACTAGCCTCTGTACATGGGGCGTCTGCTGTACCCACTACGCAGGGGCGGTTCTAGGGGCGGGGCCACAGGGGCATTGGCCCCAGCTGAAATCTGATTGGCCCCCTGACGTGCCCCTGTCCTGTCACTCATCTGTCTTTTGTCCGGTTCAGTTCCCCTCACAAAAACCGAAGAATAATGCTGTTTTAGAGGAGTGTAATGTACAGTAGTCACCCACATGCAACCTTGTGTATGTTTGTGAGAGAGATGTTTTGAACTGACAGTATTTGTGAAAAAGTAAAAAGGTTTTAAAAAATTAAATAAAATGCTGGATTTTCTCACATGCTGTGTGTGTTTGAGAGCATTTTGTCTATGTACAGTAAAAATGCATATAAAATTGGTTAGGAGTTTTTTTTTTTTTTTTAATTATGTGTTTAATTAAGTGTTTGAACATGGTGTGACTGGTGAAATGCATATACAGTACCTTACCAAAACAGGGAATTGTGTGCAAGGGTGTTGGACAAATACTTGGCCTCTCTATGAACACTGTGGCCCCTTAATGGCCCCTTACTCAGAAATATCCTAGATCCGCCACTGCCACTACGCCACAGACCGCCCCTGGCTTTTCATATTCTTAGGCCGATAGTCTTAGCTTGTGTGCCGCCGGTGTCACCAAAAGGTTACAGACTGCTTTTCGTGAGCCGCGTGTTTGATTTGAAACTTATTCTAATCTTTGGAAAGACTGATTGTGTTAATTGTACAGGAGCACTAGCCATTTGTGTCGCCCTCCTTTCCAGACTTTAAGTGACTACTCAGCCTTACAAGTCCCAGAACATTTAGCTGGACAGCAAATTGTATCAAAATAAAAGCTTTTCTGTGTATTATTTTAAATGTTTTTTGGGGGAGGGGGTTTAACATCATCAACCTTTGAAAGCAGGAAAAAAAAATAATTTTGAAAGTCCATGATAACGTCCGCATTGAATAATGGAAATATCATTTGGGCTCACGCCACCCTTAAACCCCTGGATGCCATCTATCATAGTACATTGCTACTTATTACTCTTGGCAGTTCAGGCACTCCCCAATGTGAGTTATTTGAAAAAGTTGGCTGGACATGACTGGCAACTAAAAGGCATTGGCATACATTTACCTTCCTCTCTAAGGCTTCGCTGTCTAACCTATCAAAATAATTTATTTTATTTATATCTTCATGGCACCAGATGACAGGATAGATTGGCAGCTAGAGTTACTCACACAAAGACTGAATGCAGTATACTTAGAAAATAAAATTTCTACTTCTGCTTATATATGTAACTTTCCTTTTTTTTACACAAGCTATCTTTTGTGCATTTGGCCGCTGCCAAGGATTGTTTTTATGCTTATAAAATCTTTTTTTATTTATTTTTTCTGTGCAAAAAAACCCCCTGATTTCTGACCGTAAGTTGAATCTTGTAAAAGCCAATATAATGTGGTACTTTTCTTTTCTTTTCTTTTTTTTGAAGATAACCACTTGATTGGCCTTTGGCTTACCCGTTATTACCTCGATAATAACAGGAGAAATATTTGCAGCACCTAAAGACTGTAAATTTACCCTTTCAGTGCAAAATCTGCCCACCAACAAGTGTTAAGCTTCAGGTTTCAAGGATTGTGACTTTTTCTTTATTTGCTTTATTCAGGTGGCCAACCTGGCTTGCTCCATCTCCAACAATGAGGAAGGAGTGAAGTTGGTACGAATGGCTGCCACCCAAATTGACAGCCTATGTCCACAGGTGAGTTTCTTAAAGAACAATATCATCCCTTTTTAAAGCACCAATATGCAAACTGTGCTCGGTGTGTTTCGGTGATTAAGAGCCATTCTCAACTAATCCCCAGATGATTTTTTTTTTAAGCAGAATAGCTTGAAATAGCAGAGAAGCTCTATGAATTTGCGTAGGAGGAAGTGTTAACATCGTTTCTCAGACGGCAGGCAAAGGAAGATCGTAAAATTGATCCATTATTTCCAAGGTTAAGAAGCAGGCCCCCCTCGTTCACATGGGAAGGAACACAATGACTGGAAAGAGAACTGGATATGGGAGGCTGACTTTAAGATTCAGGCCGTAATGTGAAAACTCCCCGCCGTACACCTGCTGAAACCCACTAGCTGAAAAATTGTTTCCTGATACCTCTTGACAGAACACGTGAAAGAAAAGAAAAGCAAAGCATAACAAGCACTTGTAGTTAAAGTCCACATCCTAGTTGCCATAGTGACATGATTGTGGGGACTAGTCTGTATTAGGCAAGGGCAAGTTAATTTGTATAGCACAATTCAACAACAAGGTGATTCAAAGTGCTTTACAGATAGATTAAAACAGTAGAAATAAAAAGCATGATTTAAATTTTATACAAAAAAGAAAGAAATAAGATAAAATCAGTAGTTAAAATGTGATTAAGTTTTGAAACTCAAGCTTTAGATTTGGTGAATGGTATCACCAGGACGCTGGTCATCCAAAAAAGTAAAACTAAAAAAACACCAAACGGGACGAAATATGAGAACAGAATTTCCATGTGATGATATTGTTTGTCCTTTAGTCAAATGTTCCTGAAGATGTTAAATAGTGTGCATCCAAATGAATCCATTGTCTTTTATAAACTCATTTTTTGTAGTTTCATGTTGCTGTCAATGTATTTGAGATCAGACACAGGTTGTGTTGTCACAGTCCTAAAACTAAAACGGTAAGAAGCATCTTTGTGTGGTCTTCAGGATTGTTTGCTAAGCCTTTCTGCTACAAGCTACTAACAGGCAACAGATTAGACTGATTGCCTTCTTGGTCTAAAACAAGAAACACCACAAGTGTTTCCTGAATCCTGATGAGCTGAGCTGAGCCACTGTGCTGCTGATCCTCCGGTAGCCACCCCTGTCAGTAACTTTTATTGCTGGTCGCTCCTCATTCATGTCTTCAGCCACGTACTGAGCTTGGTGTGAGCATCATTCAGAATATCAACCTGGAATACTTTGCTTTTGTGACCTTTTCATTCATTGCAGCTGTTGCACAGGCTCACTTTGTTTACAACCTGCACTGCTGCAGCTTAGACAACCAGTTCACAATTAGAAGATCCTGTTTACAATATTGATATTGGCTCAAAGCTAGATAACTTATTGTTCTGTACCACAGATCTCTTTTTCTGTTCATAAACCATTAAAATATACACGCATCGGCCACACAGATGCTCTTGTCGTTAGTATGCTTTACTAAGGCAAAAATGGGCATTTTAATAGAAATCAGGCCCACAAGATCTGGCATTATTAAATATGTATCAATGCATTAACTTTTTCTAAAAACCAAGATGGGCCCCAGGATGTGTGCCTCAGATGGATTTAAAGCCTTATTATGAGTTTGGGTCTCTCCATGGTGCTTGTTTATAATTAGAAAAATACAGACATATCCTTCAACATAACATATATAATATCTTGTTGTTAACATACCTCGTGCTGAGAAGGACTGTGGTTCACACACAGCTTACACACATGGTCTGATGCCTATAACTATCATGTTAAACCCAAATTTATCCCCATAAATGCACACAGTCGCGGCTGCTCTCATATGGAACGTGTTTACTGTCTTGACCTTTCCTCCACGCCAGGTTATCAACGCTGCGCTCACTCTGGCTGCCCGCCCCCAGAGCAAGGTGGCCCAGGACAACATGGATGTTTTCAAGGATCAGTGGGAGAAGCAAGTCCGTATTCTGACCGAGGCTGTGGATGACATCACTTCCGTGGACGACTTCCTTTCTGTGTCAGGTAATGCAGCAGCACAAATCCTAATTCCCAGATCAAATTGTGGAACAAAATGGAAGAAAATGACCCCCGTGTTGACACTCACAAAGTTAGCCATGCAGAAAATTCTCCGTTGATTAGTGAGATAACAAACACGAGACCACAACATCAGGAAAAACAAAACAACGAGGATGAGAAAAAAGCACCATGCTGGAGTTAGAAGAAAAAAGCACCAGAGAACAAATAGCTATTTGTTTTGCTTGATTAGGGGCGTTTAGTCTATTAATTTTTCCTTTTATGAGGATGTCACAACAACTGTTTATTTGCTTGCTATTTCCCTAGAATTGTTTTATTGGAAAAATAAAGTACAATGTTTCAGCTTTTTCAGCTTTGATAAGTTTTTTCATCCAGCCTTTTAAACTGAGCAACATGCTCAAAATAAGTGAGATGAACGACTTCATCCAATTCCAGAAATCATCAGCACACACTATTAAAGACATGGCTAACTTTCATTTACAATAAAAATGTATCCTTTTGAGAAGAATTGCATCATTAAACAGTAATTATACCTCCCAAACATTGAGTCCCTCTTGCCGGAAGCCTATTCATTCTTCTCTTTTTCTCTCCAGAGAACCACATCCTCGAGGATGTCAATAAATGCGTAATTGCTTTGCAAGAGGGAGATGTGGACACTCTTGACCGAACTGCTGGAGCTATCCGGGGCCGAGCTGCTCGCGTAGTCCACATCATTAACGCTGAGATGGAAAACTACGAACCGGGGGTCTACACTGAGCGTGTGCTGGAGTCCATCAAGCTCCTGTCTGAGACTGGTTAGTGCGCCGCACACAGAGCTGGCGTAGCATGAGGAGCTAAAGCTGAATATATTGCTTTTATATTGCATGTTGCTTCAAGCAGTGAAGCTACTTTAGCGTGGAGTAGTCAAACATTCACACACAAACACTAGATCTAACATGAACTTTCCATTCTGGTCGGGACAGATGCACCCTAACTGTCCACTTTCTACAGTTTAGACTGGAGTCTCGGCTCTAACACAGATACAGAACACCAGTTGTACCCCCCTCTGACTTTAATGCCTCTTCTTTGTTTTTCATGTCTTGTTAATTTTCCCCTTTACTGTGCAGTGCAGGGTCTTATTTTGGAAAAACTACAGGCAGAAGTGGAGATTGTTGAGTACTTTTCACTAGATCTGAAAAATAAGGATTAAGTAAGACACATCAAGAAACCTTGAGCAGCATTGTATTAATTTGGGTTGTTTAAGTATTAAATTGTCTCAATATATTCTTGCTGGTAGTTTTAGCTTGTGTTTTAGAAACAATAGCTACAAGAGTTCGGGGCATTGAATGGAGTGCATTCCATTTAGTGCATTAGTGTACAGTATGAATTGAAGAAAAATAATTTATTTATTAATTCAAGGTGTGACGATTAGAGTCAGAATTTGCTGGTATTTAAAGGATAAGACCGTTTTTTTGACATTGGGCCCTTGATTTCACATTATAACATGATGTTCTACTCACCCCTGCTTGTTGTTGGTCATTTGGAGCTGTTCCGAAGATATTCGCGAGGCGTCTGGCTGCTCTCTTGAGATATTCAGCCATGAAACGGTTTCCTATGGGCAAGTTTATACAGGCACAAACTATGCTGTTTATAATTTATTAATTACTGTACACTAGCACTGATAACGTGGAGGTGCGTCGCTTACTTAAAAAAATCCGGGTTACTAATTTTGAATTTTAGCCGAATGAATAAATAGGCAGCAGGTCTGTGGGCTGTCTGTGGCAGTAGCACGACGAGGACGTCAGTAACACCCACTTTACGACAAAAAAATCAAAATTACAGTAACCCGGATTTTTTTAAGTAAGCGACGCACCTCCACGTTATCAGTGCTAATGTACAGTAATTAATAAATTATAAACAGCATAGTTTGTGCCTGTATAAGCTTGCCCATAGGAAACCGTTTCATGGCCGAATATCTCAAGAGAGCAGCCAGACGCCTCTCGAATATCTTCGGAACAGCTCCAAATGACAAACAACAAGCAGGGGTGAGTAGAACATCATGTTATAATGTGAAATCAAGGGCCCAATGTCAAAAAAACGGTCTTATCCTTTAATTTAATCCATTCTTCCCTCTGCCTGTGAAATGTTCCTGGTGCCCCTGGCTTCCAACAGAAAAAGCCCAAAGCATAATTGATCCACCCCACTGCCTCACAGCTGGAGAGTTATTATTGGATGTATCAGTCTCATTTTAGATGTTAATTTCCAAAGTAGTTACATCACATTTTGTTTTCAGGAAACAGGAATGGTTTTCTTCCTTAAAGGTCACAGTAGAACAGTGCTCCACCCCTCCAGAGTCCGCTAAAGGTCTACCTGAAGGTCTTTTGCTGTCAAAAGGTTTTTCTTTTTTTCTCACCTATTCATCATTCCTATAAGGAAGAAGCTATCTGTGAAAGTTTTCCTTTTTTTTTGTGGCCATAAATGATTTTAATTTCTAGTTCTAGGCAGTTTCTTACAAAAGGTCACTGGCTGTGGATTGTTGATAAAAATATTTGAGGAGTCAAAGTGAGTCTTCTTAATTAATTAAGACTTGAAGCGTGTATTGGGAGTGATCGACATTAGCAACCACATAAAGTCATGTCCGCCCCCTCCATTTTTCACCCCCCCCCCCCTCAAGTATCACATAAAAACGCATGGGGTTCGGAAATTGTGACACAAACCAACGGGTGTTTCTGGTCTTGACTACACTGCTTTATAATGTATGGACCTTGTATTCTACAAAAAGCTGAATTGAAAACCAACAAAAGAGTCCGACGTTCGTATTTTTATATATATATATATATATATTTAGAAATATATTTTTTCTCTTTGAAATGGCTCCGCAAATCCCTTAAAAGTATATGAAAACATGCCCTTTGAAAATGCTCCATCACAAAGGGCAGACGAAAGAAAAAAGCACCGGATAAAAGGAAAGACGTAATTCATACAATTACCTGTCCAGAAGAATAAAATCTGACCACAATGCTTCTTTCATACTGAAAAAGTAGAACATCTTCTGACATGCCAGTGTCATCTTGCCACTCTCACTCCCCTTTCTCATGATTTTTTTTTTTTTTTTTTTTTTATCCATTCTCACCCATCCTTCCCACCCCAATTTCTGCCTCTTCCATTAGAGCCCATTTAGCGAGGCGGCATATCTGTTGTTTCGCTCGTTACTTTCATCTGCCAGGATAATTGAGAGACACAATCACCTCCCCTCCCTGTTCGCTGATAAGTCGCAAACAGCATTTGGTGGGTCACGTGTGTTCGCACAACCATCTGTCTGAGCACCTCTTCAGGAGCTCCGCTCCACCATAATGGACTACTTACAGTACTAGTTATATGGTATCTTAAGCACATTCTGTTCTGTTATTGCATAATTCAGTTTAATTGATTGGGGTAATTAATTGATGAAGTACAGCGGCAATATCTCATGGACACTTAAGATCAATTTTGTACAACTATAACCTTGTCACATGCTAAGACTTTATAATTGAGCTGCTGCTCTATTAATCCTCCATGGAGCATGGATCTTGTTTCAAGAGTCAGCACGACCCAGAAGCGTCATGTCAGCATTACTGAGAACAACAAATGGAGAACTGTTGATGTTGCAACATCACATCGATTGCTTAGTGATTTGCCTTTATCATGTACTTGCTGTTTTTAAGAGCCGACATCATAATGGAAATTTAATGGTTTGAACTCGCAAGCCCAATACGGTACCTGAATGTCTGCGCAGGAGGGGATATTGTACAAGATTCAGTAATTACACTTGGTTGGTTTTTATCCAACTTAAAACTGGATTCAGTTTCCAACCCCCACACATAAAGCAAGGCAGAAAGCAATAGTTCCCAAAGTGCAAGTCCAAGAAAGTATTCCAGTATTTCTGTCTAAGCTCAAGAGAGACAAAAAAAAAAAAAAGTTTGACTCTGAAAGTGAATCACTGATTAAGTTAAAACACAGCAGTCTAAACAGAGAGGTTTAATCATTTGAAGATATTTTAGCTTTACTATAGTTAATCCTGTAACTTTTAAACACAAACCAAAGCGTTTTGGCCTCATCCCTAACCGACTGTTACACAAACAACTTGCCGTTGTAGTATAATCATATTTTATCTTGAAACAGTGACAAGGACTTGATCTACTACCTTGTTGACCAAAAAAAAAAGCAATCAAGCCATGCAATTTTTCCTGGGCAGGAAATAAGTGTTGCAGCATTCATTTTATTTCTCCCCTTTTCAAGTTGTTGTGTTGTACGTGTTTGTAAGTGATGTTTGAAGTTCCCCATTTCACAGTCTCAACATGTCAAATATCTGGGCCGAACCGCTCTATGCATTAGTGCTGCCCAGAGAAAAGAAGCAGGCGGTGAGATGCATAGACTAAAAGGTAAATTAGATATGAAATATTTGGTGCTTAATATTTGCACCCACAAACCTGGCTGTTTTGTGGAATATCTCCATCGATCATTTCAGAGGGTGCTTCAAAAACAGCATAAGGTATTACCATGTTCAAGCAACAAGTCCCCCTAAATGCAAAATCTAAAAAACGCTGTTGTGTAAGAAAACGGCTAGAAGTGATAGAAGATGCCTGTCGGGGGTGGAACCCTATGACATTATCAACCTGCACAGTTGGTGACAGCATCGGCATCGCAGCATTTACCGTCCCAAAGTGCTTCCACTTGCTGCTACAACGGACACAGCTCTCCTGTCGGTTGTTCAGGTGTTTGTTTGTGCTGTATGTTAAGAATTTAACACACTGGAACTTTGACACAATATAGTGAGTCATTTAGCAAATTCACTGTATACGTATGTGCCAGTTTTATGAGAGGATTATATTTGAAGTAGAATGCTTTTTAACTTTTTAAAATATTAAGTTGCCTGTTGTACAATGTGACTCCATGTTAAAGAACTCCAGGCGAAATTCATCCCTATGCATCAAACTAACAAATTTAGAAGTTTATAGTTTTTTCATGAAAATAATCCTTTTATGGCATAAATTGGTTTAGATATAACTAAGCCTAATTTAATGTGCGTATCCTGTGAATATGATAATTCATCCCGCCTGGCTCCTTCTCTGCCTGCTTACACCCCTCCCCTTCTGTACCCCACTCCTGCACTAAAGTTCTCATGCTACTGTTAGTTACACTATTTTTACACAAAAAGCAGCACGTTTCAACTGTTTTTGTTTCTAACGTAGGTACGCACACTAAAACAGGCAGTTTCTAGCCTTTTCCGTTTCATTTATTAGCATCTTTATCTGTAAGGCTGCAACTTACTGGTCCTATACACCACTTTCTTTTATTTAGTTCAAACTTTATTTAATGAGGTGACTCATTGAGAACTAAATCTTATGTGCAATGATGATCTGGAAACCTGCCAACCAGAGTACAGATGTTGTCTCCACAGTAACATGAAGATGATGGCATTACACTGGATCCCACTGGTAATGTTTAAGGTAATAATTGGGGGGGTTTACTACTGAAGACTAGACCTCGAACATGAGCCCCAAACAGCAAGACAGAGCTTGGAAAAATAAATGGAAAAAAAATTGATTAATCTCAGCTCATATTGTCCAAAGAAAGTAAGAGCTGTGTTAATTGTTGTTGCTCTTAACGCAGGATTCTCAGTGGAAAAACTGCGTGACACCTTGATGTTGTGTTGCCATTGATGCCAGGCTGAGCAGGAGTCAATTAAAGCCAGCTTCCACTGCAGAGTCATTTATACCTGGGACTCAATGTCGATGATGCACTTTCACGTTGCTCTAAAGAGTCGGATGTTGTTGAGTTTTGTTTTTTTCCTGTGTAAAAAGGGCACCACCTGCTAACACAGTGGACAGGCAGTTTTGTCAAGCAAAGGACAAAACTACAGTGCTTGAATCTGTAAATAGGGAGGTCCTAAACAACAGGAAACCACAGTTTCAACAGGCTAGTACCTGTTTTTGGGCCATTTGTTGCATTTAGGATGTTACAAGTTGTCCTCAGCTACTGTGATTCTTCCAGCTTTAACTGTTTTTATTTCTTCTTTGTTCTGTGTGATTCTTACCATGAGCACAGCACATGAAACAAAGACCGCCACACGTATAGGCATGAAACAGAAAAAAAGAGAGCAACAGAACAGCAGTAGAGGCTCTCATGTTAATCTGAAATCTTCACATAAATGGGTTTGATTTGATTTTATATAATAGAGAAAAAAAAATACTTTTATAATATTATTAGCACAAAGCTAATTATTTGCTCCCTAATGTGAATGCAGTTGCCGTTTTCATTTGCCATACATAACGAGTGAGCCCCTCAGAAAGTCAGACTTGTGCTTCATATGAAGCCCCAGCACTGTAATCTGTGATGTGGAGAATGTCTTCAGTGCACCGCAGTTCCAGTGTGGAGATGATCCACCGTTGTTCTGAGTACTTATTCTGCTCACATTATGTTGTGTGGAACATTGAAAGACACAAGGGATATGTAAGCAATCTGGAAAACTTGATCTTCCTCACAGGTTGTCTTTAAGGCCAGAACTTGGATGAAATAGTCTACACAGATGCAATAAATAGACCAGTTACATGGCCTCAGGCGGAACTGTCTTAAATTTTAACGATTCTCAATGCTAATAGAGATGTTAAGGTGGGGAACCAACAACTATGTCAGAGCAGTGTTTCATTGGCTCCATATTTCTCTTTGATGGAGAGCTGTAGTGTTTCTCCTTCCTGTTTGCCTCTTAGTGGTTGTTGGGGGTTTTAAGGGCTACCACGCACATCTGATCTGGACCATAAAGCACTTATTGATCCTTGTGAACTTTTGCCTCCCTCTCCCCTCAGTCCTCTCAGACCTGATGTCTATGGATCTGAGCACAGTCAAGGAGAAATCTATAGCTGGGGGAAAAGATGATTAAGTGTAGCTGAACAAAGGAAAAGGATATAGGACCACACACTTTTTAGAGGGTACTGAGTCCAATTAACTAGACTCTACCAAAAAAAAAATCAATAGCTGTCACCAAGGATTTCACTAAGCGATTTGAGCGAGGATTTTAGTGGAATTCATTGATGTGGTCCCCTTTTTTCCTCGACTCAGTGGTGGGCATGTGTAAAACATTCATGTCTTGCCTGTGTGTGTGTGTGTCTCTGTGCGTCTCTTTTAGATGGTTGTTTGTGTTTTCATTTGATTGCCCCTGTGTTTATGCCCACAGCAACTCACGCCAATCACCACCACTCGCCCGTTTCCTTGACAGCTGCCACACCAACACAGCGCCCACCACAACTACAGTTCTCGCCCTTTGACCTTCTCTCAATTTGCCCATCCCTCCCTCTCACATTGAACGTGGTGGGATTTATGGCCAGGCCAAATGCAGGCAGCCGAGGCGTACTGTGTAAAGCTTAGCCATAGATTCCTGACAGACAGTCCACACATGGGTCTGGGATTGAAGCGTGTCCTTGAGAGGGAGAAAAATCAATAGCCTAATGGGAAAGTGGTTATGACTTCTCTCTCTTATCCCCTCTCCTTCTCCTCCTCCCCTGATACACTTTTCTCCCCTATACTAACACTCTCTGTTTAAACTAATCTACCCCTCAAAAAGACAGACAAATTTCCAAGTTGCTTATTAATGTGGTGCTTGCAGAGGGTAGATTAAAAAACTGATATATAGCCAGTGCACCATTTAGAAATGGTAGGGTGGTGCCGCTCCTTGTTATTACATCGGGGCACAGAAAATAGGATTTAGCCAGGGTTTTGCGGTGAGTAATAACACATATGCTCACACTGCCTCCCACATGTCATGCCGGTAAATCAGTGGATCAAGAGCACTAAAAAGAAATGCAGCTGGGACTTAAAGGATATAAGTAAAGACACTTCATACTGTCTGCCTCTGAAATAATAGCTCCAAGGACCAGACTTCCTTTTTTTCCTCTTTAATCAGAAAACCCCCGTATGGCATCTGTAGCCACCAACGAAGAGAAAGCAATTTATGCATCACAGCAAATAGAGAAATGAATCAGTGCTCTCTTAAAACTCAAAATGGCTTGTTTATATGGTCCATAGGTGTACAGCACATATAGCTGGATGAGTCACGTTTTCAATCTTTGTTCTGGTTGTAATGATGGAGAAAGATGTATTTTTCAGATTGATAGGCAGATGGCCCAAAGCTCGAAAGGAGAGGAGGTAAGGTCTCTTAATCAGTGCGTAAATAGAGGCGGGTGTTAGGAGAGAGAGCCGATGAGGATGATGCTATGAGAGGAGCAGTGCAGTTTGAGGAAGTTGGTGAAACATTTTAACCAGGCTCACAGTGTAGGAGAGAAGATCAGTGAGAAAACATTTTTAAATTCATTTTTGTCCATGCTGTATGTTTAGTTATGCATAAAAATTCAATTTGTAATTAGGCCAAAAAGTTTTTGAGATGTTCATATTTAGTCCAAAAAATCACGCGGAAAATTGCACCTTTTCAGATTATGGGGTGCAAAAAGCAGAGCAGCAGATATTGGCCCGTTCAAACTCTGTGGGCATCTACATACGCACCTGATGTGTTTAATCATGCGTGTGCAGTGGCACAACGTGCAAAAAGTCTAACCGAAGTTATAGATGATGTCACAGTCCCGCTGAATTCTGCTCCCGTTTCATGTCTTTGTTGAGCAGGGCTTGACACAATCATGCAAAGTGACCCACCTCGTTCTTTACACTTCAGAGTTGGATCCCATTGAACTGTGAGCATGAAAATTGAAAGGCTCTGTCGTGTGCAGCCAGTTTAAAAGAGGAGCTGGAATTGACCCCTTGTTTGGGAAATTGTGTCTTGTTACTCCCATTTTCTTTTCTTTTTTTTTTTTTTTGGTGACTGCAGTGAAATGATACAAGCAGCAAACACGAGGGGATGCAGTTTGTCTGCAGCGGGTGTAAGCAGCGAAGAAGGTTAACGACAGTTAAATGTTTCATAAACGGCGAGATAATGTACAATTTTGTAAACTGCAGTTGTTAGTGCAGTTGTTAGTCTTCTCCCCTCCTGCTTTAGAGTACACCATGGGAGGATATTTTGTCTGACAGATTCTGTCTGACTAAGAATCTAGCATTAAGATGGTGGTCTCGTGGCATTTCTGATTCACCTCTTTTGAAGCTTATCTGAGCTACAAATTCAAGCGCACATTTCCTGTTTTGGTCTGATATTCAGCAGATTTGCTGGCGGATGTGCTCATTTGGCTGATAGATACACTGCAGGACCGAGTTTAGAAATGCAGAGCTTCGTGTTTTATCAGTGGATTTTGCACATTACCACATTTCCAGAAAACAAACTGCACCAACTCTCTTCTGCTGTGCATAAATCATATCCCTGGTATCACTGCTTTAATAAAACAGCTGTGCCGATTACTGTGGCGCACAAATAAGGAGGCTTATATGATAATTATATGATTACGTTATTTTGAAAAAGCAAAAAAGAAGGTACTTTGAGTTTTTACAAAGATGATTAAAATACATAGAAAAATAGATGATGAAGCTATGTATGTGACTGCATTATCCCAGTACAATCTCAGCTTTTTCAATTGTATGACACCTTCAAAGACAGTTACCGCATGCCTTCAAATGTGACACAACAGTGCCTTAAGTTTTGAATGAGGTAGCAGCCTGCTGTGATTTGCAAGTGATTTAATAAAGGTAAACAGAGTGGATGGTCCTGTGTAATGGTGATGTGCTCTCGGGCGGTACTTCCTAAATTAGACAATGTAGACTTGTCAACAAACCCACTGCCTTCAGATGGCTGCAGGGGATTAATGAACTCAAGGAGAAGCTTTTCTGACACAGTATAAAGCTCATGTGGACAACAAATACTACAATTCCTTAAACATATTTAAAGATCATTGCAGATACTTCTCTCTTGTAACAAATTTATCAAGGCTAATAGAAGCACATTTACTGGTAAGGGCAGTAAATATGACAGACATGCAGTCATCCAAATAACTAACAATGCAAAGGCTTTAGAGTTGACGCTATGTGGATCAAATGCTGATTGGTTGAAAGCTAGAGCCAGAAGGGCCCAACAGCAAGCAACTGATTTCCCAACAAAGAGGATGAAGCACCGAGAATCATATGAAGCAAAGAAGTACGGGTCAAAAGCTCAGACAGCGTACTTAGTTTCGCTACACAAAGCAGATCTTTGTCCACTTTGGCTTCTGTCTTTTCTACAGCAGAGCAAAACTTAAGGACCAACAACAGCGCCAACACAACCAAGACGAGCCTGCAACCCTGTTTGTACTGCATATTTATGAGACTGCTCCCAAGTGATGGCAAAAGGCTATAACATTTAGCTGCGTGTTTGCGAGGCACCTGCAGAGAGCATTCGGAGATACACGTCCGGGCCCTATTCCTGCCATTCTTGTTAAATCACCGCTGGTGTTTAGCTGGCTGTTGACAAGATGACAACACTGCACCGGAGACTGGTCTTCAGAGGCTTTAGTTGTTTTTTTTGGTTTTTTTTCTATTGTGAAATCTATAACTATTTTTCAACTAAATTCGCTCTGAGTCACATCATTCGAATGAGACTCATTCATGCTTGTGCCTTTTCTGCCACCTGTGCTTCATGAAATCTGTGCTTGGCACCAAACTATCATACAGATGGGTAGAATTTCATGGTCAGTAAAGTTCTAACTTGTAAGAGTTCTGCTTGAACTTGTTGTGCTGCACTGAAAACAAAGTCCTATTAAAAGAGATAAGACTGTACTGATGACTGATGGGGAGCTGCATCAGCGGTGCGAAAAAACAGTTAAAAGGTAACAAAACAGATCTAGGTTCTCTGATAGCAGAATTAATAAAAATGACAGAAATCATTAGATGAAATGAAGAGATGACATTGAAAAGCTTCACAACCTTAGATACATCACAATAACTTAGAGAAAAGATGGGAATTGTGAAAATATTTGTGTGAAAAAAATTGAATAATGCAACCCTCCAGCCACAACCTATCATGCACATTATACATAATGGATAAGAGACACAGTGTGCATAATCTGTAGAAACTCATTTCTCACCACCCAAGCGCAACAAAACAACTCAACACTTATGCTACCATCTTTTAAGTTGATGTTGCAAAATTTTTAAGCAGACAGTTGCCTATTTACATAATCTAGTCCGCAAGAAACAGCATCATTCATTTGCTTTAGCTTTCTCCTGATTAATGTGGGTCCATGCTCCACTTTGTGTGTGTTTCCTTTTACCTGTCATAATGTACCGTCTAAATTGAGCTGTCTTAATGTGAAATTGAGGTTTATGCATCAGAGATGCTGCAGGTTGTGCTGTGTATATCTTGTTAAGCATGTCACAGGGGCACACCATCTCTGCTTTGAGGTTTTTAAGCATTCATTGTACTTCCATAACTTCTCACTTTAACTATGCTTAAGCCTGGCGGGCGAAAAAATCCATTCCTACATGGTCACATTTAATTCCCTTCATCATTTTTCAACTGGAATGAGTGAAATTGCTCCTTACCATCAGCAACTTTGCTCATTAAGGGGCTCCGAGAACATTTAAATATTTCTATTTAAAACGCCTTCCCAGCAATTCCCAAAAGCCTATTTTACGCTTCTCCAGTAAGTGGATTAAACTGAATTAAAAATTAAAAGAAAAAAGGAAGAGACTTTTTGTAGTGCCTTTTATGTTTGGTGAAATATAGCTTGTGTTTTATATCAAACAAATAAGTCCACTGCAGACACACCTTTAGTGCAAGTGAGGTAATTGATTTAGTTCACTGTGCTTGTAAGAGAGGAGGAAAATGGGAATAGTAATAATAATAAAAATCACACAGTTGGCTCTCTGGTAGGGGCTCACCAGCCAAGCTAAAGTACCTTTTTCTTTATCCAAATTTTCTCATTAGATTAGAAGTTTCTTGTCCTTCCAGAAGGATGTCTCAAATAAATGCAAGTAACTGCTCCTCTAATAACCACTCTTTCTTGACACATATTTACTGCTTGTTTTCTTTCTTTCTTGCTTTTTTTCAAAGCAGTCGAAACATCTAATCACAGCGTGTCTTTTCATCTGTCTCTTCCTGTCTTCCATCTGAAATCTTTCCAGAGATGTATATTTCATGTTGAATGGGAGAAAATGCCTATCTGGTTGTATACTTAAACTACAGTTGAAAGCAATATTGAGGTTGGAGGCATTTGTAAAGTTTGGAAAGGTACGTCTTACCACACGGCATATTTAGACCTTTTCTGGTTGGTGACTGGCTGTCAAGGTAAATCACTGCTTTTGTTATGGTAATTTCCTTCAGCACAATTATTGTGACACAACAGCACATCACGTAGAAAGGTAGCCTGCTAAATTTAAAACATTTTGTTCGTATTCTTGAATATTAAACGGCGTCTATTCACATTCAGCACAATTCATTTGAAACGCACAAAGAGGACGCAGCGCGACCGTCGGCCAGTTGACACTGACCACAAAACCGACTATTTTTATGGTCAGTAGGGATTTTTTGTTGTAAAGCTTTTGTTTGGCTCAAAAGAGTCGATGAATTTGTTTCCCTTCGTCTGTATTTGGATTCGGCAGCCAGGGCTCGCAATTCAAAAAAGAAGAAGCGCACACAGCCTTCTCCCAGATTAGTCCACATGTACCTCCAACAGCCAAATGGCACCATACATCCGGTCTGTCTTTGACAATTAGACGATATGTGAAAGGCATACTGTCGTACAGAGGGAAAATCGGGAAAGTGAGATATCATCATGTCCTCGAACAGAGAAATGAAGGACTGAAATTTGTGATTTCGCCATGACATTTTCCTCTCTCTAATTTAGAAGCTTTCAGTCGTTATAGAGAAAGCAGATAACTAACAAGCGTGATAAACTTGTCTCTCTCATCATTCTTTCTGTTCCCCGTCTCTACCTCCCTTACTTCTTTCTCTACAGTCATGCCCCGTTTTGCTGAACAAGTGGAGGTAGCTATCGAGGCACTGAGCACGAATCCCCCGCAGGCCTTTGAGGAGAATGAGTTCATTGATGCGTCCCGTTTGGTGTACGATGGCGTCCGTGACATCAGGAAAGCTGTCCTGATGATAAGGGTACGTCCGTCACTTGGTCTCAAAGAGCGGAAGGAAAAATCTCACTGAGATTCCGTTCGATGGTTTAAATGCTCAGCTTAAAGTGATTTCTTTCTGTCATCAACCTCACTGTTTAAAACATTTGACTGACTTCTTTGTTTATGCAGATATCTGAATGAAGTGTCCATTGACTGCTGCATATTCAGTTAGTAACTATGTTTTGTACCAGTTTGGTTCCAGAGCATGCTGTATGTCGGGCATTATTCAAATTAAACCTTCTCAAATGTGAGTCCTGCACGTGTTAAAACCTTAGATTTTACATCCTAAGTTACTTTGGGTGTACTTAATACAAAAATTGGTCGCACTTAAATTACAAACCTCTTAATTTGACTGTGCATCCTTACTTTTGTATTTGTACAGCAAAGTGTCCTGCTGGCTGACAAATACAGTAGATGAGGTCATATAATACAAGAGGAAAATGGTGTTCCTCTTAGCATAAGGAAAAAAATCAAATCAAGCTATCCGTCACATCATCTGTTGTATGGAGCTGGCTAAACACATAGGAGCATGTCATGATGAAAATCCTTCATAACAACAAGCTACCAAGCAGCCCCACTGCCTCATATTCACTCTGATGTTACAGTATCTACATTTTTCACCCGATTTGGCCCTCCTCTTTTCACCATGTAATTCATTTATTCAACTTTATGCAGGCTGGAAGGTTTCCCAGTGCAGCGTTGGAAAAAATCTAATTATGGAAAATAATTTGATGTTGGTAAATAATGTAAAACAGGCAGCTTTGAACTGCCCGAGACCAGCTGGCTTCATAATCCCATCCAAGTTCAATTACTTTCAGAGGAAACAACTTGGGAAGATCTGTGCTTTTTCTGTTGTCTGCCTCCATCATAGAGATACCAAGTGTTGGTGCCATGTGTAATAGTTTTTTTCTTTTCCTCTTTTCTGTGTCTGCAATTTTTTCCCCACTTAAACTGAGTAAAAGCTCCTTTAAAATTTTCACAGGACAGATCTCATAAGAAGTCGGTGGATTAAGAATACAATTCTCCATGGTGTTTAAAATTCGATTCAGGTCTTGAGAATAGCATAAAGTTACACTGAAAACTCTCTAACGCAGCTGGCCTGTGGCTTTTATGTACCCACATGCACAGGTAGAGCAACTTGTAAAATCCATAGTTATTGAAGACTGTATAGCGATCAGTATTTCATGTATTTTCACTAGTTGCCAGGTTTAACAGACTGACCGATCTGTCACAGAGGAAGTTCAGATCTAATCCAGCTCTGCATTAAACCAAATGAAAGGAGCTTCACAGATGGGATCATGTGTTTCAAACACTCACATAATCTGAGAATGCTGCTTTAATAGCCTTGAGTTTAAGGGCTGATCAGATCCTAAACACTTCTAAGGGGTTTATAATGAGGCAGCAGTATTTTTACAAGCTTGTGAAATTATCACAATTACTACAATGATTTTTATGCTCTGCTGCGATGACCACAAGGTAAACAACAAAATCACCCCGCGCACATAAAGCAGTCTCCAAGGTAACTGGCCCTCCGACTTGACACTTAAACTGCGCCACACTGTGACCTCATTGAAACGAATGAGGGGGCTGAATTCTTTCCCAGCCTTTATGTAATGTGTGAGCATGGCTTTACTCAGACTGTGTGTTCCATGACTTGCGCAAAGTTTCAGGGCAAAATGCCCACTTGATATTATTCGTAGAGAGAAAAGCCACAGTGAACATTTACATTTCTTATGTATATCTGACCACACCCATACCCAAATGTACGGTGTGGTCAGTTGCATATGTAAGCAGAAATACCTGAGATGTACCACGACCTAGACCGCTGTTATTATTCCACTGGGTGCATTTACTCCTTAACTTCTCTACCCTGAATTACTTGTCTCACATAGCTGGTCAGCACCTATGTTTTCTACCATTGAGTTTGTCATCCAGCTTTAAATGCATTTACATTAGAGCAGGAAAGGCTTATCACAGACATCTTGACATATGCAAAAACAATTAATTAAGTGGGCCAAATTTACCTCGGACGAGATGAGATAGTCATTTCCTATGAGAGTATTTGGTCTGTGATATGATTTCCTAGCCTGGCATTCAAGACAAATGCACAAATACAAATTACTGTGCAGCCTCTCAGTTCAGGTTTGATTTCCAAAGAGAATTATTAACAAGCTCAGATCAGAGTGCTTCAGGATGCAATTGGATAGACCTATGACCAATCAGAGCAGCAACCAGTCAGGCACTGAGGGACGTTCCTCAACAGTGCTCCTTTGTACATTCTTATTTTATCACAGCTGTATTGTAGATATAAAGTACCCCTGAAAATCAGTTTAGACAAAGGGGGAGCAGCCATATTAAGCCAGAGAAAATGAAATATGAACTCTCACATTCAACTAGTCCCCGGGCTAATGATTTGGAGAGGCAAAATTGGAATAGGGCCTCACAAAACCATACAACATTAATTATGTATCAACTAAATAATCAAGGAACATAAATCAATCAGTGAAAAAATGGGGAAAAAAATTCAACCATTCAAAGTACCTTATTAAGATTTGATGACGAACATGAGTTTATGAAGGTGAGTAGTAGAAACAGTTCAAGGTTTTTGCTTCTGTCGGCACATAGAAAGATAATGTAGTCTGAGCATTGTGTGAATAGATAATGAGCAGCTAATTCCAATTTGTGCAAATGCAAATTTTATGGTGTACTGCCACAATCTATCACCTCTTAGCAAGCAGTTGCTTTCTAAAACAGGGTGCTTGCTCTTTTTCCAAATTAAAATTCCAGACTTTTTTAAAACTGATACTTTTTTTCCCCAAGACCTTAACGTTATGTACTTGTAACTTGTGTGCCTACTGCCTACTTTATTGGGTGAGATTGTACCAACTGTGTTTATTAGAAATGTTCATTTGTATAGGCTAGTATTCAACGAACAAATGCATTATTCACAGTAAATTATGCTTTTACTGATGAAAACATTTCAAAACATGAAAATCACAAGTACATGAATTTCACATCAAACAAGTGTCGCAAAAACTATCTATAAAAAAATGAATGGATGGATGAATGTATGTAGAATTCAGTCTCTTCACTCACATCTCATCCCATTAGGCTAATACAGTACGTGACCAGTTAGTAAAATTATAGTTTTATAGCATTGCTTCCTATTTCTCATTTCACAATGCCTTTGAGCATACTGTAAAATTCTACCATACATTTATTTTCCATACTTTATTAAGACTTTCACACAAAATTCAAGACTTTTCAAGGTCTGGAAAACAGTGCTTCAAAATTCCATACTTATTAAGACTTTCAAGACCCTGTAAAAGCGCAGAATTATCACCAGTGTGAACACTACTTTGTTTTAGAATCAAATTACTTTGAATATATATCATAACGTTGATATATTCAAGCTGCTAACTGTGCTTTTTACAAGGAGAGCTGGGACAACACTTTTTTTTGTATGCCTGCTTTATGTAGTAATATAACATGCACATTTAAACAATGCACCTTTCACGGTAGTTTCCCAATTTAGAGATTTTGATAATTACCTTTTGATAATGATGACTAATTATGATGAATTGTTTTCAGTCAATTTCAGCAGTTACATGTTGCTGCTCTTGAGATACAGATGGGCAACATTCTTGAATTTACTTTTTTGAGTCACATAAACGATAGATTACACAAAGCTCTTTGTATCTGTGGCCTTTACCAGATGCATCTCTGCATTAAAACAATCGTACTAACAATAGAACAGCAGCAGAAAGGTTGTGGCGTGAATACAAACATGAAATCATGACACAGCAGATCAGCAAAGCACACGTATACGGCGCTACCAGCGTAAACCCGGCTTAATGGGAGCCAACTTTAACGGGTAAAAAAGTTTGTGTTAACTCGGACTACACTTTGAAATCAGCAGAGAGAAAATAAACAGAACTACAAAAAGCTGTCCCTGCGAAAAACAGCAGTGAGAATGCTGAAAAGCTGAATGGGGATAGCTGGCCAAGCTAAAAAAGCTGAAAATAATGAAAATTTAGCAGAAAGTTTTTTTTCTGAAGTCTCAAAAGGCCTGAAAGGTATTTTGAAAAAAGCTGGAGCTAGATGAGGGCAGAAAACTACAGAAAAGAGAAGAAAAATGCCAAACAAAAAGGGCAAAAATTCAGAAAGAAGAGAAACAATGCAGAACATTTTGAAAATTTAGTAGAAAGTACCTGAAAATGTATTTTTGAAAAGAGCTGGAGCTGGATGAAGGCAGAAAACTACAAAAAAAGAGAAGAAAAATGCAAAAAGCATTGTCAGTTGGAAGGTACTGCCATGATTCAGAGGCTTCTAATTCAAAAAGTAAAGTTGGTTGAAAGAGGACAAATTTTCCTACGTTTTAATGCTAAAATTATTTCTGTGGCTTAAAGATTTTGGAAACATTGACAAAATCATTTTTCTGAAGAATCTTTCTGTATTCTTCCACTCTCAGTTGCAGCCTCCACTCTACACATGAGCATTCCGTGTCATTGGAATGCATTGTAAAGTCAGAAATCACCAAGGATTTTACTAAATTTTTAAACTGTGATAGTTCAAAATTGCCTGAATAAAAAGCTGCATTATTCAGTAATAGCTGGATGTCTTGTGAAGATATTAAAGTTGGAATGGTGTCTAGCTGAAAGTATGCTGAAGTAGTTAAGTTTGAAAGAGGAGGAAGCTTTTTTCATAATTTGAAAGGATTTACCATTACTTTACCAAATTCTTAAAAGCATTCTCACAATAACATAATTACAGTATATACAATTATGTTTGATTATGTTTATGATTACAATTATTTATTTATTTATTTTTTTTCAAAATGTTCCATTTTGTATGATGAATAATTAAAGAATCCCAAATGTAACGCACTCTGTCTGACCCCATTGAATTAGCGACAAGCTGACAACCGTTGTTGGCATAATGCAGCAGTGTGTACACAAACACTGAAGCTCACAGAGGTTTTGTGCAAACAGATTCAAATATGTTACCGGCGAATAATACCGAAATGTAAGTTCTCACATCTGCATGATTCTAAAATGAATAGTTGAACACTGAATAGAGGGAAACTTTCTGAAGTGTTATCCTTTGGCACTCACACTTGGCTTTTTATTCACTGTTATCTTCCTAATGCTAAATGTTGTTAAATTGATGAAAAAGGGTCTCAGCCTTTTGTGCGTTTATTTATCTTTTTCATTTCAATTTTTATTTCATAGGCCATAGAAGGCCGTGTTTGAAGGATGGAGGTACAGACAAAAACTTTCAAAGAAATTCACTTTTTTTTGTCATTGGGTTTCAGATTTACGCACGTGCCTTCTAGAACTATTTACTCAGACCATTTAATTCTTTCAGTTGCGTTGCGTCTCTGTATGTATGCTGGATTTGGTTTGAAGTTAAACTCCTCTCAAGGTATTATTGAAAGAATACAGGGGAATATATGAGGAGAATGTGAGATTTCCAAGCGGTTGCTTTTAAAGTTAAAGAAAACTTCTCTTGATTTCTGACTGTTCGTCCAACTTTGCTTTTGTGCTTCTTCCAGACACCAGAGGAACTGGAAGATGACTCAGACTTTGAACAGGAGGATTATGATACTCGCAGCAGGACTAGTGTCCAGACTGAAGATGACCAGCTTATTGCTGGACAGAGTGCTCGGGTGAGTGGATAGTTACTTCCTCAGCGTGCTGCATGTTTTCAAATGTGTCCCACTCACAGAACATTTAGCAAACAGAAACAAAAAAAAAAAAACATGTATTTATTTTTGGTTCAAGGCTGGGCACCAAGCCCAAATTCTTCATCAAAATGACATCAGTGTTGGGCTGAGTTGCAAATCAAACTCCACTTTCTTCCTGACATTTACCCTCATCTGGTGGCCACACGTGCGTTAGTTCATCCAACGAGTTCCACTTAAATAGCATTTAAATTATCCTAACAAGCAACACTATTAAAAAAAGACGCTCTTCAGGGATGGAAGGTATGAAATTACAATCACCAACAAATAAGTAATTACTAAAGTCCCTTCAGACACTATCCAAAATACAGCACAGTGCTGTGCCAAGGCCTCGGTCATGGTCACCAGGGTCTGTGCTTTGTGCACATTAGCAATTTTTCACTTGGGCCCAGCTTAAAAGACATTAACAGGGTATCAGTGCCTGCTTCCTTCCAGCAACACAGAGGGTCTAGCGGTGTGTTTCATGTTGAATGGATTGTGGATGGCATGAATGTGACTTGGCTCAATGCCTCTCCCCATTGCCCATGCCTGCCTGAGTCTCTATACAGTCTGCACACACTGGGGTGATGCACAAGAACGGGAGAAATAAATCCAATTAAAACAGCAGCTTATTTTTGGTTAGATTTCTCCACTGGGCAGTTTTACAACCATCATTCCTTTTTTTCTTTTTTTGAGGGGGTGGAATCAGAAGACGCAGGTTAAAAGCAAACCTTCGTCCTTAAGTAGCAACAAGAAGCGAACGCAACAGCCTGTTGAAGCTAAATCATGCTGCGACGATTGCAGGTGTCAACAAACTGACAACTGGTCAGATTTTCTACCAGTCATCTATCTCAAACAGAGACTTCTTTAAAAAAAATTGCACTTTTCATTTGTAAAATGAAGGTTATGAACAAAATTTCATGTTATTCATTATTCATAAAAATGTGTTAAAAACCTTACAGTAAGTGAGAAAATCCTTACACATATTTTTTGCGTAAAAAGAAAAAAAAAAAACTGTTTCAAAAGGCTTTTTAGCCTAATAAACAATGAACAACTCAATGACTTTTCAGTGTATATCTGATCCCACGTTAATAATGGTTATTGTCGGTTTCAGACTAAAGTCAGTAGTTCAAAACCAGGACACACCAGATTAATATCTGCCACTTCCATCAACTGGTGTTATCCTATTAGCCGACAGGCCTTTTGCAGTCATCAGTCTGACTATTGCCTGATACTGAAGTTAGAACGATACATTTGTGCATCCCAAATTTTTACTATCGCAACCTCTCATGTTGCATTTCAGAAACTAGATAATGTTTCCTGTGAAAGACCAAATTTACAACGAAAAGTGCCATTATTTGTCAGTATGTTAATACAATTGCTAAAATAAAGCCTCCAGGATTCAACAAGTACGTTTTCCATCCTCTTTGGTCAGGAAATGAACAAATTCACATCATAAGGCAGTGTCAATGCTGGGTCCCAAACGGGAAACAAACAGCAGTCTTCTGTCGGCAAAACTAAATATTGTGTTAACTCATCTATCCACCTTGACCTCTTCCATAATAAAACAAAAAAAAACATCATCTTCATTTTTCTTCAGCTTTTGTGCCTCAGAGACTGGAGTCGTACAGAATTTCTACTGTAGTTATTAGCCAAGTTTCCAAATTTGATGCAAATTTGAGAAGATGCTAAAAACAAAAGGTTCAGTAGTCGTGTTTTGAATAGCTGATTTGGAGCAAATAAACAAGGCTGGGTAGTGTTGTCAGAAGATGGCGGTATGTTAACAGTGCTGGATCAGAAGTAAAAGGTGTAGTGATGGCAAAGGCAAAGGAAGACCTCAAGGAAAAAGTACCGAAAATGGAGAGCAATCCTCTGGATTTATGTCCGCTGGTATAGTCCATGTTTCTTCTGTTGAGGCGGAACCAGCTATTTATTCATGGGATCAGTCATGTGAAGGAAATCTTAGCCATGTCTTACTTGCAGGAGGAGTTTCCAGCATTCATTGTTGTCAAATAGTTTCAAAAACAATGACGGAGTCATCGCCTCGCTCAGCAAAAGGAGAAAAAAATAAATAAATAGTTGCATTGGGAAGCACACCCTTAATTAACCAGGAGCAGGCCACATTACATTTTGGATTCCTTAAAAAAAACAATAATATATACTAAGATAAGAAAACGAGTGCTTCATTAATGTCAGTGCTAGTCATCCACGAGCAGTAGGAACAAACTCAGGTTTGGGGCTGTTCCAGAATGACTGTGGGGGTTCTTGGTGTGAAGTACTTTGGTTTTGTTGTATTTATACTCCCACTAAGGCCCCTGCCGCGCAACATCGCAGGGCCATCTGAGCTAAGATGCACCAACGCTTGTACACAAAGGAGCTTTACAGCACCAAACTGTTAACCAGTTTTTCTGGCATTCAACTGAGCTTTGAGTGGGCAGCTTTTTTTGGGAACAGTTTGAAGTGGCAACATGTCCCTTTGTCAAAACTTGTAACTGTAATACAGTGATATATGGCGGATTAAAGTATCTTAGGAAGTCTTGCAGTTGTGCTCGCATCAAATAAATGCACAATACAATGTCAGGAAACAGGATTTCCTTTTCCTCTTTGTACATGCAATTTTCATCATCTTGTTGTATATATCTAGCACAGTGACAGAGGTTCTCGCACAGTTTGACATTGTCTGTTTTTCCACTCACAGACCATGTCATGACCTTGGAGATTAAACCTTAGAAAACGCAGAAGGCAGTCGCATCCATAAAAGATGTTTTTGCAGTGAACCACTGGTGATCTGCCCAATCTCCCTCAGCCTGTCATGTCAGGATAAAGCTTGTCGTCCTCTAACGGTCATGCCAAATCCACACTAGTGCTCTCTGTTTCTATTCAAATAAACAAGAAGAAGCATAATCCATTTTTCTCCATAGGAGCTGACATGCTGGCACACTGAGGTTTACAGTCATGATCCCTCCAAGACCATCCGGTGCTCTGGCATCACACACAGGAGCCGGGCGAGATATCTCCATTTTATCCTATCGATCTCAATATTTCCCTTTTTCTCTGTGGAGAGAAAAATCAAATCAAGTTCAAGACAGTCCTTGGAGCTTGTGTTACCAGGGCTTTTCCCTGTGTGGCACTCTACCCGTCACTTCTATTATACTTTAGGTAAAGTTATCAGAGCAAACATGCATAATAAGAAAGTAAAGAAAAGAGGGAAAAAAAAGGGGGAGGCTTGTATATAGTGCTTATTTCTAAAGATACGGACAAAAAGTCGATTTCTATAACATGGCCCGGATATTGCTCACGCAGCCAAACACAAATGCCACCCCATCCCCCCCACCCCCACATACACCAAAAATATTTCTAAACACAGTGATTGGATAACGCTGTTGATAGGTCATCCATAAAATTGAACTCCGAGTGTCTGGGCTGTTTATTTCAAATGAAACAAATTAAAGTAATTTCAACATGCCGCACTTGGTGAAGAAACCCGGAAAGCGCTTTAATCCCCGCAGACGTGGCCGAGGCGCAGAGTGTATTGGCACAACATTCCCGGCTGGATTTGCCACTATGTTAAGCTCCCAAGGCCCGCTCCTTGTTGTTATCAGTAAAGAAGGGGAAGGGATTTGGGGATAAGTGAATTCTAGAGAGCTGTGGAGGAGGAGAGGGGTGGGGGTTGTCTTACCAAAGGCCTTCCTGCTCCCCTGACATCCCAATTGGCTCATGCGTTCACCCCTTTGCTGCTGCTTTCTTTTGTGTTTAGAACCCTTTTCTCTCCCTTCCTCCCTGACACACTCTTTAGTCACACCGTTTTCAGAGCATATTTGTACTAACCAAATCCCTCACTCTGTCTCCCCAACCTCCCTTTTTTGGAGGGGGGATTTTTTGTTCAAATTGTTGAGCTTCAAGGGACGTTTTGCTCCCTTTAGTTGTTTCGGGGGAGCAGCCTGCATTGATTTAATGTTATTCTTATGTACAGAGGTTGTGCAGAACATTCTCATTGCACTTACAGAATAACCCACATTCATGATTCTCAGTTTACATTTAGATTATCTGACTCATAACTTGACATTTAGCAAAACCATACATGCCCATCCCTTTGACACCAGCTGTAGACTGTTTGGTGTAATCATAGAAATGAGTGAATAATTGATGCCTCAACAGTTGGGTGCGGAAACGATAGGAATAGCGAAGATGTTAATGACCGCCCTCCAGTCCTGAAGTCCTGAAGAGAGTTCCACTAAATGTCACAGTACACTCACCGATGTCACTGTTGATTAGGTAGCAATTAGAGTCCGGCTGCATTATATTTTTGGCCACACTGAACATGTAATCAGCAAACCATACCTAAGGGAGGTATTTACCGGCCTAAGCTACAAGCTGAGGGCACAAGCAGCCTTAAAGTGAATGACTTGTTGTTTTCACAGTTATATTTAAAGACAGGTGACACCTGAAATCAACAACAAAAGAAATTGCTTAAAAGAAAGTAAAAGTACTACTCTTTGAAACAAAGTCAAATGGCAAATTTAATCAGCCGAAGCATGTGAATTATTCTGTGAATGTACAATAACTAGGAATGTTGATATTTGGCATCCTGGGTTCTACCATCCCTGGCTATCTGCCACTGTAAGACAATAAGTTTAGACCAGCAATGAATATTCTTCTCCCACAATGGAGGAGTGCTCAGGGTTGTTTATGGCACGGAGATGTCCATTTAGAGTGAATGATTTCAGGTATTCAACCAACACAAACAGACTTAGTTGCAGACCTTAAAAAAGGTACCAGTGTGTGGCATATGGAGAGGACATTTGTATTTTCCACAGCAGACCCAAACTGAAGGACCAACAACAGCACCCTCACAACTAAGAGTGACCCATGGCTCAGATTGCTCCACATATTTATGACACTGCCCTAAAGTGCCACCATCATTGGCAACACAGTGGTAGCACCTATGTATAATACTGAGCAAGGCACCAAATTACCCTTGGAGAGAACGAGCTTGTGCATAGTGCTGCACAGACAAAAAAAACAGCAAAAGTGATTAGCAAGTCTGAATAGCAGCATAGTTAAATGAATGGGGATGCAAACGTCCCAGAGCCCCAAGTACATATAGACAAACCTGCAATGTGAATGTGTATGTACTCTGCCAGATTCATTTGTATGTTTTTTGAATAACATATTCCTCATCGTGCAGTCTAAATACATGGCAACTTGGTATTTGTTTTTAATGGGAGTTGTGTTTTCGGTACACATGCTGTTTAATGGGATTTGCCTCTGCTGTTGTTTGTGTGTCTTGGCACCAGCAGCAGAGGAAATCTCTCTGGGCTTGAGGGGGCTGGTCTTGCTTGTTTGTTTATGCCGGTTGGGTTTTGTTTACTTATTTTTTTAAGCTAACTACCATCAAAGCTGTGCACCACTCTGCTTAGAGAGCCGTCCGTAGGCCAGAACTCTTGGACGCATCTGTTGGCCGCCAATGAAGTTGTGATTCCATGCCTCCATTTCTGGCTGTGATTTCAATTCTCTCTTTTCCACTTTGCCCCCAGCTCCACCCCCAACCTTTCTTACTTATTTCAAAGAATTTCAGGAGGACAAGTCGTTTATAGTTTTAGTTTTCATATACCTCCTGACACATTTTTGGGGTTGGACACTGAGCCCACCCTATACACCAGCTCTGCTGTGAGATATAGAATCACAAAGAGGGAGAAGGAGGACTAGGGTGATTATTTTATTAAGAGAATAGCAGTTCTTGAAGGACAATCAATAATAGATGGGGTTAAAAAACAATAATGACTTTTCCTTTTTTTTTTTTTTACTGTAGTCATTTTCTCTATCTACCTCTCGAGTCAATAGAATCGACCTAATGGAAACCAGGTTACTCTTACTTCCACCTCAGCTCGCTGACATAATGTTGAACAAATGCATTATTCATTCTCTGCTCTAAGAAGCAAGGTAATTATACATTTATCTCCCAAATAATACTGGGCCCTAACTGCTCTTGTGACCTTGCCACAAGATTTATGCCATTTTGGACCTGCCCCCGAAGGCTGCTGAGAGAGCAAATATATTCTCATGGATGGAAGGAAGAAAAATGAAGGGGAAAATGGATTTGCTTTTTACATGTATAAGATGTCAAGAGGCTTGAAAAGGTCCAGTCATTAAATGCAGGTTTAAAAATTTATTTTCAAGCATTTCAAAAGGGCAAGAATAGTCGGACGCCAAACTTAAATTTCAAGTTTACAGTTTTGTAGAGCAGATTTGTAGAGTAGGAAAAGAAATTGGACTTGAGCTCACTTTTTATTCTCCAGCTTTTATTCAGTTTCTTTTTAACTAATCCTTTTACTTTTTCACCCCTTTTTCTCATTTCCCTATCATTCTCTCTTCTCCAGCTTTATCTCCCTCCTCTTCCTCTATTCTTCTCCCATGGTGTATCCCTCATTCAGAGCCATCTTGCTAATTTATTCAGCTCAAGTGAACCCTTTGAAAGTGTCCTCCTCCACTAACGCTTTTGTTTCCTGTGTTGCCTGTAGGCCATCATGGCACAGCTTCCCCAGGAGGAGAAGGCAAAGATTGCTGAGCAAGTGGAGAGCTTCAGACAGGAGAAGTGCAAGCTGGATGCAGAGGTCGCCAAGTGGGATGACAATGGCAATGACATCATCGTTCTGGCCAAGCAGATGTGTATGATCATGATGGAGATGACGGACTTCACAAGGTAAAAGTGACGCGCATTGAGAAAGCTTATCATTCTAAGACATTCAGAGATACTATGTACTGCTATCTTCTGTTTTTTTTTTTTTTTTTTTTTTTTTAAATGAATCTGCTTTAAAATATTCTCCTGTTGTGCCTTTATCACATTAGTCGTTTGTTTCCCAGTGCTTTGCTTGTTCAAAGCACATCTCTGGGTTGGATCATTAGGGACAAAGGTAGACTTTATTTGTTTCATCCATTACCTGGGAAATGTTGTATTGTCGGTTGATTTTAATGTCTCACGTCCGTGCTGCCAGCAGCAGCAAATTAGCTGCTATCTTCAAGCTTGTGTGACACCGGGGTGAGCTGAGTTTTTATGGGGAAGCTCTGCATGCCCACCGATTCTGCACAACTCCCACAGACCTTTTCATTTTTTTCCTCACTCCTTGAATTTTAACAGAGGCAAAGGCCCCCTGAAGAACTCCTCAGATGTGATCAACGCAGCTAAGAAAATTGCAGAGGCTGGTTCCAGGATGGACAAATTGGCCCGCGCTGTTGCAGATCAGGTAGCTTTGCAAACTTACTGTGTCTGTCACTGACTTTTGTTATGCTTGTGTCACTTTATGCAAGTGTCCCTCACTGTGTCTGGGATAGAAGAGCGAAATTCTAGAAAGAGTAAGTTGCGTGGCGGGTGAAAATCATTACTGCTAGCATTGATGAGTGTAGCTGGAGGGGTGAAGCTGTGTCGCTACATGACTTTGTCTCCCGATGGGGCCAACCATGTGAGCGCAAGACAGCACAACCAAGTTGTGTCTCTAATATAATTAGCTCCCAACCGAGGTGATGCATTCATTATCAGATGAGTACCTCTCTAAAACAGGCTGGCACATCCCATTTTCAATATCTAATCAATCAGTACTGTGCTGAGGGAAGATGGAAGCGAAAAGAAATGTGTTTATGCCGTGTAGGTGTGTCTTCACATAATGAAGTGGGAAGTAGTTTAAAACACTCACTCCAGGCAATGCATCATGTTCTTTTTCATTTCATCTGCCTCTAATAAGAAGTAAGGATAAAGTTTGGCTCAGAACTCACTGATTTATTGAGGCTGCCTGTAGTCTTTGTAATTGCAACTGCTGTTAGCTTGCACACCCTTAGAATAATTTGTGTCTGTTTCAGTATCACATGCTGAGATTCTATCCACTGCTGCTAAGCTTAAGAAATGTTGGAGCTCATATGAACTTTTAGTTTTCCTGTAATAAAATCTTTCCTATAATCCTGCAGCCACCTAGCCTGGCTGACGCGTCCACATCTCGATGAGATGGTGGTCTGGGAACTAGGTGTGCATTTTCTCGTATTTGAGGCGTGGTTTACGAATGCCTAGAGCCGTTTATTGGGCGCTACGAATGTCTATCAAATGACGTCAGGTTCTTCCCATGCTGCTTTGCGCGCGATTCATAGCCAATTGTATCACTTATACCAGATGACGACAGAAATTCGACGAGGAAGAAGAAAAAAATGGAAAATAAAAGTAAACTTGCGCTCTAAGCTACTTAAATTGACAACAAAGTAGGCCTATATGCTATATTCTACATGAATTTTTATGTTGTAGAGTTGTGAATTTATTTTAATAATGGAGAAATTGAGCAGCCTTGCTTTGTTGTCTACAGTAGTAGATCAACCCTCATCTTACTTTGAAGCTCCCAGCTCCCAGAAGTGACGTCGACGTAGCTTTAGCAGCAGAAAAGCTATCAGGCTTGTGTTGATGATAATAATAAACTCCTGGACTATGTACAAACTTCCAAATGCATCGTTTTGTGAGTACAGACCATATTTGTACTACTGTAGAAGTTTGGTGTCATGACATGTGATTCTAGTGTGGTAATTTTGGAGATACTGCCAGGGTCCGTTAGCGCTTGTACTAAGCTATTCGGGATAACTCTGATGTTCAGCCAATATCGGAAAAACTTCGGGTGGGCTACTTGGCTGGATGTCACGGTTCAAATGACGCTAGGGTGAATCTACTCCGAAACACTTTCTAAGGCTGCATTGAACGGTAACGTTGTGTCCGCTGTCATGTTGGATTAACACTCTACAAGCTTCGGTGTAGCGCATAGACGTCGTCATCGTCTTGCTCCCCCCCGTCGTTCTGTGATTGGTTCCCAAACTCTGGCAAAAATAAGGGCGGTGGTTTCCAGGCTGACTTTGCAGTGAGAATGAAATCGAGCGCAAAGCAGCATGGGAATTCCCAGGCTAGCAGCCACCTGCAGCCTGCACGTTTTTTTTTTTTTTTTGCACCAACACATCCACTTCGTTGCCATATGACCCCATACAGTGTCTGCAGCCAGTATATGAGCGACTGCTTCTAAAATCCAACTTTATTGTTGCTGTTACCGAGCAAATTCAACAACAAGAGGGATGTGTTTTCTCCCACAGAAGACATTAGTCCTGAATTAGCTGAAACGCTTCATTGACAATCCAGATGTTTCTTCTGTTTATACTTGTTGAAAAAAAAAAAAACACAAAACACCAGCAAAAAACTGCTCACTTTGCTCATTTTGAGTGCAGCGTGACAGTGTTTAATGGGCATTCAGTCCCCCCTCAGATGACTTAGCAGTTGACACAGTTTTATCGGCTCCGGACTCTGCAGGGCACAGATGGGAACGCAAGAGTGAGTGGGCACGGCTCAGTTTTTCTTTACAGAAACACACATTTACTGACTGTAACATCTCACACGGGGGCTCTGAAAGTGACAGAAACAACTCGTGGACAAACCGACGAGATTAATGAATTTCTACCGTCTATAAAGGCTCTAGCATGGTTGCCACGTCTGCTAGCGCGAGCGGTGTTGATGACGTCACGATTTCGTGCCGGCTATATACGGTGGCGCAAGTCGGTGCGCCAGTCGTTGCAATTTTCTCCGTCACAGAGGTGGCGCTGCTACGTGATGGTTACCGCTACTCTACAACCACGAAAGTGGAGAAGAAAACAATGAAGAGCAGGAATACTGTCATTAATTATACTGCTGCATTATTCGGATAATTTAAATTTTTTAATTCAGTTAAAAGAGGTGAATGTCTGAAGCCCCTGGCATCACCACTTTTTGAGTCTCTGCCCTCTTCTTTGCCTCCACGTATCTGTCCCGTAGCTTCTTCCACACATTCTTACAGAACTCTCCCTCTTTCCCCAAAGTTCTGCCAATCTCAATCTCAAAGTTTTGGGAGTTTACATTGGTCCCTGTGCTGTTTCACTGCAGTTTCGTACAGGTGCTGTAAAAACGCACCTCCTGACTGCCTGGTCTCACATTTGTCCATCCGGTTTGTCATTCTCGGCGCAGCCAAGTTACAAAAATCGAGTGGTGCACGACAACGCGATGCGCCGTCTTTTCAAGGGAAGCGCCATGCCTGAAACGTCATTTTGACGTCACGGTCCGCCACCGCCGTGACAGACACCTCAACTGTAAATCCAGCTTAAGACGCATGGCAGCTCACTTCGTGTCCAGCTGTGTGGGGTTGACGTCCATGGTCCATTCAAGGAAAAAAAAAAAAAACAGCTGTAAGCAAAACCTTCACGTGGGGTTTGAAACTGCGCTACCCCTCGTGCTCCATGAGGCCTTGTGGTTGATCGGATCCGTATCCAAATCTTCCAACATTAATGCGCTTCTCATATTTTACTAGTTTAGGACACTTGAATCATTTATTTCCAAAAGGAGCAAATCCAACTTCAGAAACTGTGTTTCATCGTGAAGTCTGAGGGATTCTTTCTCAACTGTGATAGTTATCTATGCCCGACGTATTTTGCATCCTCAACACTGCAAATATAGGGGTCCAACACACAAGATTCCTTTGACAACAACATTTAAAATCCCACTTTCTTCCCATAGCATGCTTACGTTGCTGTTTCTCGGTGCTCAGATCTTACAGGAGTAGGTGCGTAAAGGCGCAGGCACAGTGCCACCAAACTGTTGTTAAGCAGTCTGTTTAAACACATTACCTTTGGTATCAGGCATGGTTTATTTACATCACCTTGTAGTACTTGGGCCCTTATACCTGTGTAGTGGCTAGTTCGGTATACCCTAAAACAAAGATTTAGCACCTACCAGTTATTTAGGAGGGCGTTTATAGGAAGCGAGAGCTAAACCTGAGAGTTTCAAGATGAAGGTGACAGGAGGCGCTGGTGCAATGTGCAGTACGAGGAGAAAATATTATTTTCTCACAATGCCTTCAGCCTATGATTTCAGGATGCAGGTACGTAGAAACAGACTCCTTACATTTTCTGTTTTCCATGCCTGCTTGTGACAATATGTGACTGAACTAGAATATATCAGCAAGCCTTCTGCTGTTACCACAGCGCAGAATGTCTGCTAGTTTTTGTGGCGGTAGAGTATGCTAAGCTTTCGACGGGACAGACGGCGTGTTTAGTCAGTGCTGTCACTCTGTCCTGCTCTCTGGAGCATATTGCACTACAGAACAAAGTTTCAGACTCTGAACGCAACTCTTCAACGCTGTCTGTCACGCAGTAATGAGAACGAACGGAGAGTTGATGAGCAGGATATTATTTATTTATTCCTTGCATGAGTCTCGTATATAAACACTTCTGCATATCCCCATGTGTGAGAGCATTTGTCTCCACTTGCGGTCACGTATGTTGTTTGGAGAGAGATCTTTGCGCATACACTTCTTGGCTTGTGGACAGCCAACTGACAATCAGTTTTTAACAGAGTGAGAGTGAATATGTCACCGGGCAAATTACTGGAAGAACCTGGGTCTGAATGAAGAGTTTGCTGTAATTGAAAGAGCAGGTGGTTACCCGTTTTTAATTTTCACTCTAACATTTCCTCGACCGGCGTTTACTGAATATTCACGGCCTTCTGTTGCAAGTTTTGTGTAGGATATAAAGAACTTTCTTTTTTTTCCCTAACTATGCAAGACATTTGCTTTATGTGTTTGCCACCCATGTAGAAGAAGATGCCAAAAGAATGTATCAATAAACATCAAAATATGAAAGGTTCACTTCAGTCAGACATCTTTCATGGAATTACAGCACAAACAGCTCAACCTTGATTACTTGTCTTTGTTTTGTATGAAAAAGACAAGTATTTCACATTCACACTAAATGTTAGGTAACCTGTGCTTGTCGACAGCACTACAGCCTGACATTAAGAAGAAAGGTCGCTCCACTGCTCTCATACAGCTCCCTTAAGTAGCAAATCCTGTCACCATGACTCCTCATCAGCCCTATTGATGAACACATGTGAAGCAGAAGGCAATTCAGCGTGGAAGGATGGGACGGCGAGCTCTTTCATAGTCATTTAAGCTCAGCACTTGACATAGAAAAAGCCCTCGGGGAACTTCACCCCATTTCACTCCAGCAATGGCTCTTTTTCCCCCCGCCCATCGCCCTATGATGCTTCATCTGCTGCATTAACTCTAAAATCTGTGCCAAATGTAGAATTCATGAATATGAATACATTAAGTGTCCTTGGATTCCTAAATCTATTTGGGTTTAACATAAAAATAGATAATGTTCTCCCGTGTATGCGTGGGTTCTCTCCGGGTACTCCGGCTTCCTCCCACCGTCCAAAAACATGCATGTTAGGTTAATTGGTGTCTCTAAAATTGTCCCTGTGATGGATGAATTGGCAACCTGTCCAGGGTGTACCCCGCCTCTCTGGGCTCCAGCCCCCCCCCGCGACCCGACCGACGGATTAAGCAGGTATAGAAAATGACGAATTCTGTGAAAACTAAAATGCACCGAAGGTGACTAAATGTAACTGTAGCCGAAGCCTGAGAATAACCAAGCTTGCTCAGGCAACTTGAGCTCCCGACGGAGCAATCGGAATACATCGCAGGAGAGGTTAATACTTATGAGGGACTCTCATTTAGCTATAGCTTTATTGCTGCTTATGATGCAGATACAATTGGCAGCATGACAGAACTGCCACAAACCCACAATTGTGTGGCTCAGTAGTTCAAATTGGTCCTTAAATTGGTCTCAATAGGTCTTTATCTCCAAGTATAAAAACAAGACTTCTGGATAATTGTTTTGTGTATTTCTCAGAGAAAACCAATAATATTGGACATTAGGTAAGCAATGAATGTGTGAGCTAAGTCTTTTTTTTTTGCCATTTCTTTTGACATTGTGTCACTTGGATTATGTTTTTTAGGGTGTAAAAAGTTCCATATTATGTATTTCCTTGAAAGTTTTCAGCCATTCGCTCTTACATATACTTTGTATGGGCAGCCTTATCTTTTTTTAATTCCATCTTAAATGACCTTCCCTGCTTTTTATTATTATTCCCTTCTTATTACCTTTGAAAATAAATTCCATTTGTACTGCACTCGTGTTATCCTTCAGTTTAAGCTTTGAATAGCATTAAGGAAGCCGAGCAATTGTCAAGCTATTTTTTAATAAATGCTGCAAAACACATTCCAGGTTAAAGCTAAGCACTCAGTCTTCCAAGTTTGTCTTTAGCTGTCACAGCAGATGCCTTTGTCACATTGGGTGCAAAACAACAAGAGCAAAGCTCCTGTCGCCCGCTGACAGCAGTGAAACCAAGCGTGACTGATGTGTAATTAAAAGACTTCTCAGTTAAGACAGAAACTCCAAGTTAACAGGTGCTGGCTGTAACAGAGGCAGAATCGACTAACTTTAGCGACACGTTTTACTGAGTGAAAATCTTTTTGTTGAGTGATGAATACTTCTGAATTTAACTCTCCCTTGCGGATGGAATGGATATGATGGGATATGACACAAGAAGAAAAACAAATATCTTTGTGTGTACTGTTACCTCTTTAATGTATGGGAGATATATGAATAAAGCAAAAAGCCACAATCAAAGAGAACAAAGCGGCAAAAAGCAGCAAAAAGGGAGCAAGCTAAGGGGGATGAAACGGGTTTTATTTCCTAATCTCGACTGTTGACGGACTAAATATTTTGGGTTCCGCATCAGCATGAAGAATGACTCTCCAGAAATGGTTTGCCTTCATCTTCACTTCTTCTCTCTGGATCATTCACACTTTGTTCATATCGAGTCAGAATTAAGCAAAAAAACAAGAACAAGCCATTCCCCCCTCATACTGAAACAAAGGCGTATTATATGATGGTGAAAGTAGCGCTAAAGTCATGAAGAGTTTTTGAAAGGTCGAACAAAGTCAGACAGTGAAGCACAAAGTATTGTCTGACTAGTGAGTAATAATTCCTCTTTCACTATGACAGATAAAGAGGAAGACTGAGGGTCGCAATGAGGCTGGCAAAGTAATGGGCCGTGCAATTTATTTACATCTACAGGGACCCTGTGATAGAATCGGGCTTCCAGTTAGCTGTACAATAGGGAACAATTGTGTCATGTCTGCATCAAACTTGCCTGTGGCAGTGGTGTACGTGCATGTGTGTATTTGTTCCCGCAGTGTGAAATGTTATAAATACTGACGCTAGCCAGGAGTGGCGATGCAGCGATAATGCCCAGCAAGAAGCTCCCTCCTGCCTCACTGGCTGCTCTATGAGCTAGCAGCTCCACCTCAGTCTGCACTCACTGTCACTTATGTGGTGCCGGTGGCAGCTTTGGTCTTATTTACTGTGTTGTTTAAAGCTTTGTCTGGATGACGGCTGGAGCTATAGTTGTAAACAATGTCTTGAACTACTCTTTGCAATTGTATTTGTGAGTTGAGGAACAAACATTTCACCAGATAAGATATGGCCGTGTTTTACATACTATTTCTGACCGTGATTGAATTTATTGGAGGTGTGGGGGGGGGTGTCTTGTGGGCAGTCAGTACAATTTTTAATGGGATGCCTTTTTGCAGACGACAGAGGAGAATATGGGTGGCAAAGGAAGCTTCAAGTCTTCTGGTATATATATTTTAATGTCACAGCTCGATGTTTAAGTAGAACCATCCCCCTCTCCACACGAGCCCACAAGACAAGGAAATGAGCTGTGCATTTCCCCACACAGGACTGCTGAATGTCCTACTTAAGACTGTTTAATATTAATGGCTAGAAGAAAGGTGTTTCTACAAAATGATGCTTATAGTGTTTAGGCAGCTGATACAGTGCTCTCAACCCACTGGGAGCTTAGTGGGCCATGGCTGACTTCTGGAAGGGCTCCAGAAGGAATAACAGGGACAAACTGTGATAGCAGGGCACCCGAGGACGCTGTTCTCGTATTCCATGTTGGTCCATTTGCTGCGCTGTATGAGAGGTTTCTCTGCTGCAGAAGTAGCACAAAGGCCAGCAGGACCAGGTCAGTACTATTTAAAAAAAAAATAAAAAAAAAGAGGGAGAAGTGGGGGGATAAAAAAAACAGGGGGCAGCTGTTAGGGAAGCGGATCTTGATGAGTTTGAAAGTCCATCCAGTGTTGATTGAACTGTTCTCCTCTTGTGCAGCATGCTGTGACAAATGTGTTTCATGTGAAATAAATGAGTCTAACACCCCGCAGTGTAATTGAGCTTGCCTTTGAAACCCATGCCAGCAACAGACCAACAAACAAACAAAAAATTTTTGAGCAACATCTTTCACACTCATTGCAAAAAAGTGGTACAGAGTAATTAGCAACCCTAAGTGTGGAACCTGACTGTTTTTGTTGGGATTGTTGCTTAATTCATCCTGCTTTAAAGCCGTCTCAGCATCAGAGACCAGGAGGTCGTAGTTTTATTTGAATCTTTTTGGGAAATACTGCACAGTTTGAAACTACAAGTGTTCCATAACCAGCTGGCTGAGATTTTTGTCTCCACTGAGTGAACGACCTTCCTCCCTCATGTTTTAGTTTTTGAGCAGAACTAGAATATGAAATGTTCGCAGTGTAGTATTCCTTGGTATTTTGCATCATCTCCCTGGTAAGTATTCTGTTTTCTGCCCAGAAAATCTTAATGCATTTCATTTTATGGATGATTTCTGTCGCTTGTGTTTCACGTCAGTTCTTAGCGGTGACACAGAATGACCTGAATCGAAATTTTCTGCTCACTGTAAATTATTGAGTGTACTTTTTCTGGTGGCCTTTTTTTTTTTTTCTTTTTTTTTTTTCTTGCTTTGAATAACTGGATTTGAACATCATGATACACAAGGTGGCTGAAACGAAATACAATGAAGACAAAACGGCTGATTGAAGAGACCCGAGATAAAACTAGATACCAAGGCCTTAAAACTGTGTCATGCCTTTTCTTTTTCTTTTTTTTCTCATTTAAAACCAGTGACTACCTAAAGCTATTCTTTCTGTCAAGCGTGTGCTCTTCCATTTTTAATTTGTTCATCTCTTCCATTTAGTGCCCTGACTCAGCCTGCAAACAGGATCTCTTGGCCTACCTGCAAAGAATTGCCTTGTACTGCCATCAGCTCAACATATGCAGTAAGGTGAAAGCTGAGGTGCAGAATCTCGGCGGAGAGCTCATCGTGTCTGGGGTAAGTCTGTCCATACATGTCCTGCCCCACAACCACTGATGCTAGATTGGCCTTTAGCACTGAGTCACTAAACTTAATCCTTTTAAGGCCGTTTTTATGCTCAGCTATGTGCTTGGATAAACTTTTCAGTTTGAGGTCTCGATGGAGCTCAGACGATCATCATGCAGATTAAGGCTGATGCAGTTAGATTACCATGTAAAGATTCCTGAAACGTGCACCGCAGGCTTTTCTCCATCTGTGTTTTTTCATGCCTTATGAACATTACCTCTCAAACTAAAACCAACATTTGGCTTTTAACTTTTAATGAAATCAGGCCTCATTTTCCGACTTCTTATATTAATAATAATAATATTACTTTTTGGGGCTGGAGGTGTGAAAAAGCCACAGTTTCATCACCATCACTTTTCTAAACACATCACTGAAATTTGTACAAAAAAAAACAACTGCTTAAAGGTAAGGAAGAGAGGCAATGCATCATGATCATCCTCATGATTTCTAGCATATAGATGGTTGATTCTGATAGGCTCTATTCAGTAATCTTTGACATGAATGTCACGGTAATGTTGGTCTTTCAGGGATTTCTTTCATTCTCCCGGAGCAGAATGACTGAACATATTCATTAACAGGGAAAAAAAAAAAAAACATCTGGTGCTTGAGTCTGAATTTTCTATGTCATTTCTGAGATCAAAATAAAGCCTATCTTGTAATTGGTGAAATTCTCCTTGTCCAGAGGATTTTGCTTCAAACAAGCTCACAGCTGAATTCTGCCGTGATATTTGCCCACTCTTCATGCCAGAATTGGAGTTAAATTGAATGTGTTCATCTTCTGGCAGGGACCCAACTTTTAATGACCCCTTTTTACGGTCACGACTTTGGGAAGGACATTGCAAAAGCTTAATGTTAGCCTGCTGTATTCATCCCACGACCAACTTTAATGCGTGCTTCAACAGTCTAGCTGATGGTTTGAGGCAATGCTGAGGAAGTCTGAGGTATTCCACCATTTTTAGTTTTCAATCAACTTTCTGCAATCTGCCTGTTCCACTGCTGGCCAAATAGTCCCACATCGTGATGCTACCACCACCATGATTAATAATGATCACAGTGTTCTCGGGAATAAATGCCTTACTTTTGTTTGTACAAACTTACCTGTGGTCACTATTACCAAACACCTCAGTCTTTGTCCCTCCCGACCATAAACCTTTCCTTCAGAATCCCTTTTCTCTGTTCGGGTTGTCAGCTTTAAACTTAAGTGAAACTTGAAGGTGTTGAGTTTGGAGCAGGATTTTTCTCAGACCATGTCAATGTAAACCCTCCTGACTGAAGACAGTCATGTTCCAACAGCTTCCAATTCATGGCAGGGTGGCACCGGTGTAGCTCCTGGGTCGACCTCACCGTCTGAACCAACATCCTGTCAGATGTGGGTGACAGTGGGTCTTCCTCCAGATGTGACTACACTTCACCAACAGGCTGCGCTTGCATAAAAATGTTTGGACTGATTATCTTAAATATGCAGTTGTGTAAAACCTAAGTGATGACTTATGTGTAAACTTCTTAATGCAATTGTTAATCTTTATTATGGAAAAGAAAAAAGTGTCGGTAGAAAGTTTTAAAAGAAACTTTATTAATTCCCTTGTTACGTTTTGTTTGTCTACTCAATTTTTAGCTTTTCTTTGGATGTCCTTTCATCTTGGGTTGATTTTTCATAATTTCCCAGCACTAATATGGTTTCCCTAACATGAGATATGCAAGCCCTGCTGAGATTTTAACCTTTTCATGGTGGCCAGCTGGAATTCACACTCATTAAATCGAAACAGTTGACTCATCTCTGTGTGATGTTGGAGGAGGCCCTCTGGCCGCCGACCCTTAAATGTCAGCCAAACAAAACAGATGGAGACAGAGGTACACCTGACCCCTGCCTCTGCTCATTAACAGCAGCTAAAATAAGATGTCATATAGTGAGGGCCGTGTTTTTTATCCTGCTTAATTGCTAGTTGCAGCACCCCGTAGGTGCTGCATGTAGCTAATGTGTCTTAATGTCGTTGCTGAGGCCAAGAAAATGATTGCACTTTTTTCTCAGAATCAGAATGCCTTTATTGTCATCATACGTGGTATAACGAAATTCAAAGCCACCAAAAACAGTGCAAAGAGTGCAAATATAGAAAATATAAAATACAAAAATATATAGTAATGTAAAAAAAAAGGGAGGATGTAAGGTGCACAGTTTTTTACGGTACTAAAATAAATAGAATCAAATATGGTGTTAGTGGTAACATATAAAATAAAATAAAATAAGGTGTTAGTAGGTTCAAGTATGTGGATGTGGAGATATTGCACACAACAGCTTTTGATATTGCTTTTGACATTTCCTTTCCAATTGTCTTTGTCGTCTCCTAGTTGGATAGCGCCACTTCTCTGATCCAAGCAGCCAAGAATCTAATGAACGCAGTGGTGCTGACGGTAAAAGCATCTTATGTAGCGTCCACCAAGTACCAGAAAGTGTACGGAACAGCTGCTGTGAACTCGCCTGTGGTCTCTTGGCGCATGAAGGCTCCAGAGAAGAAGCCTCTGGTGAAAAGGGAGAAGCCAGAGGAATGCCAGACACGCGTACGACGAGGCTCCCAGAAGAAACACATCTCCCCTGTCCAGGCCCTCAGTGAATTCAAGGCCATGGACTCCTTCTAAGACGGGGGGGAAACAAAACAAAAAATAAGTAATGAAAAACAACAAAACACAACGGTTGACAAGTTGGTGAAAAAGTCCCTTTTTACATTGTGTTAACCCACTTCTGTTTGCTCTGTGTGTGCTCGGTGACACCCCAGGAGGACTGCAGTACATATTAAACTGCCCTACTGTGAACGCTGTGGTCTTCATGGCTCACAGACAGCCAGCACACACCCAGCAGTATTTATTGGTCTTATTGTAGCTTAATATGTGAGAGCCAAAATGTGACACAAACTACTTCTGAAAATATGAAAGTTAAAACATATCCGAAGAGGAAGAATGGCATTTAAAAAAAAAAAAAAATGAAAAAAAACAAAACTGTGGCAGTTGATATTCTAGCTATATCATTAATGTGCTACTGACTGGCTGCTTGTGAACACTAAAACTGTCTGAAGGGAAACCCTGAATGAGTAGAGAAGTCATTCTAGAAGGACGATATCAGTGTTGGTATGACCGCTCTTAATTTTCTTTTCTTTTTTTCCCTGGTTTGAATGTTGACCTGTAGTACTAGGAATAATTTATGGCAAAGATGCAGGGAAGTGACAGCATCCAAGTAGTCTCTTTGTTCCTGATGATTATAATGATAATAATCCCTATGGTGTTTTCTTTTTTTTTTTTTACCAAAGCACATTCATGGTCTAATGTATTCCCGTTTTTAAATCCCTTTTATTTAATGATTACATCACTAACTATGATGACTTTATTTGGAAGTTCTGTAGCGTATAATATAGAAAGAGAGGTCCGACTAGTTGTGGTTTGCTCAGAGAATAGAATCCCTGCATACAGTACCTTTATATTCACCCTTCTCTAATAAATCCCTCAACTTGACCCTTTAAGTTTCCTGTGTCTTTCTTCCTGTCATTCACAAAACCTTCTGCAGTTCTTCTCCCGTCAGTCTGTGAATATTATAGCAGTTAGGCCTCTTATTAATTTGAAAGATCTGACATATTCATTAGCGATCCGAGATCTGCAGACTTCAGTGGAGGAGGAACCTATTAGCACTAAAAGCTTGTAAGGATAGGTATATTGATTCAGGGTCACAAGTCGGCTCCCATACTTTACTGTGACTTGAGATAATTGGTCTTAGGTCAGCACTGTTAATGCTTTTTTTGTGATATTTTCACCAGTTCTTACACACACACACGCACACACACACACACCCCGTTTGGATGTACGAATGATTTTTAATCTAAAATATCTCAAGACGTCCTCAATAGAAAGCCATGACTTTTCTATTTCTATTAGACCTCCGTGGTTCAGAGAGGATGTATCTCTGACCTTTCTTGTCTTGTGCAAAAAACTCAGCATTTACCACAAAACTTTTCATACGGACGTGAATGTTTCCAAGATGGCAAGTCCTAATGACATCGGTGATCCTCTTACCTCGCCCCTTTGTCCCTGATATCAGACACAACTGTCAACTTGTCGCACTCCATTTCCATCCTCAGTGTGACATTTCCTCGGCTCTAAGGGATTTCTTACCACCCCGAGGTTGACATTTAGTGCAGTGTCATGACCACTATTGTCGGTATTGCTATTAATTTCAGTACAGAGATTTGTGTTCCCCCACAGGATGAACTGTTATCTATTGGCTGGTACCTACAGTGAACTGCAAGGAAGTTAAAGTTGTCCTCCCAGCAACATTGCTCAGTCACCCACTCACACGTCAACACCAAAGATGACCAGGCTTTTTCCACAGCTGCCCACAGGTTCTGCAGGGGTTCAGATCAGATCTAAAGGCTTGCTTTTTCATCTTTTGATTTCAGTCAGAGGTTTCCCGTTTGTTTTTAATTGATACCAGTCTTCTGTCATTTTAAACTCTTGATTTTCTTACTTTCATACGCTTACATTTCTCTTCCCTTTCTTCCCCATTAGCTACTCATCTGCATTACCTCAGTTTCATCATGATTAGATTGTTTTTGTAGTCCTCATGTTGTTTTTTTCTCATAGATGTGCTTCTCATGGTTTCTTCTCTCCTTTTGCCTTATCTTGAAAGAATTGCCATTGCTTTACTTGTTTTTTTTTTTAATTTTCCGTAAATATGTCTGCACTTGATAAAAGCATTACCAAATTAGCAAAATGATCAACACTGATGACAGCTTATGGCACTCTGTTTCATACTTAGCTGTTTTATCCATATCTCAAAATTCACTGCCGACTCATTCTCTGGTTTGTAAGCCTGTATTGACCACAGAAGTCCTTATCAATCTCTTAAGCCCCCAGAGTTGTCCAGTGGTGGAAAGGAAAGATTGGGGAAGAAGAGGAGGAGCAGCAGCTTGAGACAGAGACTGAGCAGCTGAGAGGTCACAAGTCAGGAAGGCAAGAAACTCAGGAATCCCAATGAAGTTGGACAACTCCAAAAGCAAAGACGGATCGGAGCGGAGGCTACCCATGTGAAGTGTTAGAGAACTTGTCTACTTTTTTAAATACCATTGGGACCTGGCTGCAACCTGCTCTCATAGAGTGGCTCCAGTGAATTAGGTCATTTTAAGAGACAGCACAATGCGTTGCTTTCACGGAGCAGCTCTATCAAGTCCCTGAAGGCATCGCATGGCCTCGGCCCTGTTAAAACCCAAAGAGCGAATCGGCTAATTGCTGCACATGACCTTGATCTTTCACAAATCAAATCAAAAGCATTGACGAGCACAACTGTCCCAGTAACGGCTCACGCAACACTAGTTTAGATAATTCTGCTGTTAAGTCCCTGATAATGAATGAGGTTCTTGATGTAGCCACATTGTACTGCTAATGACTATTAAACACAGCATGCATCAGGCACCCGTGCATCAGCAGAGTACCCTCTGTTTAGGAAACGGGGCCACAGGGGAGAAGTAGTAACACAATCCAGTTAATGGAGGGATTAATTCCTGGCTGCGGTGCCTCCTCAACTAAAATAATCCCTGTGTGCATCCATTTCCACTGTCCAAATAAAACAAGGCATGATGGATTCAGCCTGCTCTCTGGAAATTAAAAAAGAAATAACTAAAAGGACATAATGATTTTAGCAGACCTGCCAGTGTAATGTGGGATTTCAATACGGTAATTTGAAAGATATCTTCATGGGATGTGGTGTATTGAAAGGATTACAGCAGAGTTCTAATCTAGTTAAATAAACCTCCCTTAGACCAACTATAAAACTGGACGGAGAGGAAAATGATTGTCCCACTCCCAGAGGGAAGATGTTGATAAACGGCGCTCAACCAGCTGCTGCAATATGTTCTTTTGGCTTTCAGTCTGTGGTGTCAGAGGCCTTCTGACACAGAGCATTTTGCCATCTGCACATATGGACATCAGTGCTGTAAAGGGACATCTCTTATGGCTGCAAACAGAAGTGAGGTCACAGTTGTGCACCCTTTCCTACCCTATCACCAAGCTTTGAAAGATTAGAAAGGTTATCGGCTGAATAGCACTCTTGTTCACTGAAGTGCTCTCTTATTTGGGCTCCCTGCTTTGCATACAGACATTGGAGATGGCAAACAAATACAGATTTTGGAGCAGATGAATAAGTTCTCTTTGGACCCTCTGACACAGCGCTGCTACAAATTCATAGCAGGCAGTTTTAGAGATATTTGAAATAAGACCTCAGGCTTTACCTTCTTTATTTATTTACTTGTTTATCTCTTGAGATGTTGTCCCAGGACAAGGTCAAACCTGTTTTAGATTCTAATCTTTTTTTCTGGCAAGGTGGGGAAATTCGAGACGATCTATGGTTTAGGAATGCTGGATGTTCATGTAAAAGTTTATTTTAAAGCCTTGTGCCAGAAATTCTTTTTTCATGCCTCTGTCAACTCTTTGAATGGGTCTAAGGGGCATGGCCCCCCCGAGTGTTTTCTGATCTTTTCAAGCGGCTCTCATTCGAACCAGTGGGAGAAAAGACTGCGAACAATCTTCCCCTTTTACAGTGTTTTATTCATTCAGATCATTTGAGGATATTAAACGCAGTAAAATGACCAAATGTGTTATTTATCATATTGTCCTTTCGTTTCTGTATATTGTTTCTAATCATATGAAACACGTTTTGTTGCCAATATTTGTCTACTTTGGACATTTTCATGAAATATTTTGAACAGACAATATTTTCTCATTTATTTCTAGAGGTATTCTAAACACTGCGCTTGCAATTTAAGGGTGCTGAGAAATCTGAGGTAGTCTGAGGTTATGGAGAGTAAGTAAGTAAGGCAAGAAGCGAGTGAAGCAACTAAAAACAACTGGTTTAGACTGTTATTGTTCAAGATAGGTGAACTTTATCTGACGCAGTCGGCTGCATGAAAGTCAGATGTGATGCATACCCAAACACCGTAGCCGTATTTCTCACTGCATAAAGGTCATCTACCGCCTGCATTTGCACGGAACAAATGCCCTGGACATAAATCATGCACTGCACAAACATCTAAATGTGAATGTGATACACAGACATTCCCCACTGCACATACCAGTTAAAAGATTCTTCGATTTGAAATTGCATCATCGGGTTATTATTCCCACCGGCTTGTTGAGCTGTGACCCAGGCAGAAACTGCTAAATATTCTCAAAGTCCTCCAACATACCTCCACAGATCACAGGTAATGAAGGAGATGTGTTTGGGGTTACTGTAAATCTTCGCCCACTTGTTTGAAATGAGCAAAAACGTGATGTGCCCTAAATGTGTTTGTGCAGCAAAACGTTTGACCTTTTCGTGTCAAGTTGAAAAGGCTCTTTTCTACATATTGTTGTTTTAAAGGTGCAGCCCCGGCATCCTTGGAAGCTTCCATGATATTTGCAGATATGTACCGGCTGCTGTCAGACCACCTTCCGGTTTGCTGGCTGATACATGTTTTAAACACTTTGGATGCTGCCATTCTCTGGCGGAACCTCCTTAATTACCTCCTTGCCAGGATGGCAGTGATAGACAGTCGCAGAGAGAGGAGAGGGCAGGGGCTATGGCGCTGTCTCTGGGTGTAATGGACAGTGCGCCGGTGGGTGGAGACATTGGAAGGGAACCACGTCCGCAGTGTAATGCTGACCTTTACAGTGATGGACAGTTTAGGGATTGGGGTGGTTGTCAGTTTCAGTCCTGGCAGAGAGGGAGGGTGAGATATAGGCAGTTTGAGCGAGGGGTCGGTGGTCGTAAGTGGCATCCCTTTCGGGCTATTTGTTGTGGTGAGCAGCGACACGTGTTGACATAATGCAAAAGCTACATATATTATACAGTATAAATGAATAAATTACAGACAAAATAAACTTTAAAAATGCTAAATTATATATGTTGTAGAAAGTGTGGTTAAGAATCAAAGCGTTTAGAGAATCTAAACTGCGGTGCAAAAAAATTACTGAAGGGTGCTTGATTTTTTTTTTTTTTTTTTCTACTGTAATAACAAACTCAACTATATCATACTCTGAGTCGTATTCTTGTCATAGATCTGAATAATCGACCCAATCAGCCTTAAATCAAACATTCAAAATCAACTGATCTACTCAGTTGCTTGGCCTGGGCTGGCTTTGTTTCACCACTTAAGTTTGAGGTGGGGTGGATGAAGGTCTCTGCCCGTTGTTGTGATTGACTGGACTAACACAGTTAACCGGATCAGGAGCTGGAGTTACCTGGATCAATTGGCCTGTAGCCCCCCATAAGGGGTTATGACTTAACCCCTATATAGCTGTGAGATTGGACATAAGCTATACTGAGTTAAATTTATCCAGTATTGCATGTCTGTGAGTGGCAAAATGATATGAACCATTGCTTTCAGCATCTTCTTGGATCCCATTGTGTCACAGTAACTGCAATTAAAAGTTTTTGGTTTCTCCTGATGAGTCCTGCACATCAGCTTGGATGAGTTTTTGCCCATAACTCTCTTCAGAACTGCTGCAGCTCATCACATTAACTGCTCACTTCCAAAGCATTTCTGTTGGATTAGGGTCAGCAGCACTTTGGTTTGGCCTTTCCAAAACACTTACTTACTTCTTTATCATGCAACTGTATATTAAAATTTAAAATTTGATGCTTTTTAAAAAGTGCTCTTGAGTCTCAAAAGTAACATTAGTCTACTTCTACAATTTAGGGCAGTGAACTGAGAAAGTTGGACAACATCCGCACACTCAGTTTCACACAGACTTCAAGCTTAATATTTGGTGTAATACGCTGTTCACTGCTTTTTGCCAAGAGTTAGATGAAGCATGTAAATATCACTTTAGCCATTCTGTGATTACCATAGATAATAGCTACAGCAGCAAAGGTGGATGAAAATCAAACAAATACAATAAATTATTGTATGTGTTTTAAGTCTGAGACGGAAGTAGAAGGAAAGACAGCATACTCATTTCACCTTTTGTTTAGTTTCCTATAAGTATCCAATTACTGGATGCTTATAGTACCATCATTATGTGGTTTAATCCCACATAATTAAACCAATGTTGCTTTACACATTCAGACTAAATAAAAAGATCTGTCCTGAGGTATTTATTAGTTTCTGGCTTTGTAGGAAATATTCAAATCACCCCAGAACTAAGGTGCCCATGCCTCTTCAACAACATAACAAACATTTAGGTCATTCTTTTATATATCGTAATATTTTCTCACCCCCCCGAGCATCAGCTGGAACTGTTTGGAGTGCCCTGGGCAGGCCCGTCTGGTACTTTGAAAACCTCGAAATTTGTGAGATTTAATGATGCTAAAAGGTTTATTGGGGGATTTTTTTTTTTTTTTTTTTTTTTGTGACAGGATCATTTTAGCCTATTTTCATCCTCAGTGATGTAAGCATATTTTTATTGAGTACTTTTTTAAACGTTCTTTCCCTCTACAGCCTGAGTTTTCTTTAAGCCGTCAGTCGCAGGTACAGTACATCGTCTCATAGTACGCAGTATTCAACAGTCCATTTACAGAAATCACAGCTTCAAACGCGCTTACACAGGGGACATGATAAGTTCAGCCAGTGAATGGTAAAGAAGATACAGACACGCACTCATACGGGGGGGAGGGGGGGATTGAAAAAAAAAACATATTTTGAAACTGAAAAATCCTATACTCTTTTTAAACCTAATGCCAGACATTTAGAAAATGTTGGGACAGTGTCATGCTTACCTCTAATCTGGGAAAATCTAATCTGGACTCTGACATACGCTGCTCCAAAACCGGCATATACAACCCAGTCTCAGAGAAAAGTGTGATATATGTTCATGAATTAAAAATCACAGAATTTAGTCGCTGTTTCTTGGTGCTTTAGTTCAACCCATGCCATGTGAATTAATGCACCCGCATAGAGTTTCTACAGGTGCTGGTTTCTAAACGGCATGCTGATGAGAACTTGTGTGCTCCATCTCCCTTTAGCTGTCTTTTCTGTGATTTCAATCTGTGATTAATGCAATGCTGCCAGAGGGCCCGATGACCAGAGTCATTTATTATTGATTCCTGGCCTTCCCACTGGCATACATAGATGTTTTTGGATTACCTGATTATTTTTAGTTTAAATGATATTATGTAACGTCTGTAGAAGATCACTGTTTTTTTTTAATCTCATATTTAACTATTTGTGCAAGCAGTCTTTCAGTCTGGTGGGACTCACTGAAATCATGCTATACATCTCTTGATTGACTGACCCCTTCAGTTGCGAGATGTTACACCAGATATTTTCCACCTTTTCCTGCATTTTGTTATCCTTATTGTGACAAAACATGACCTTTATTGAAGACCACCAATTCTAGCTTTTAACATTTTACTTTTTTTTTTTCTTTAATGAACAATAGACTTGAAATTATTCTTCCATAGCTGCATTAAGTTTGGATCTACAGTCCATTTTGCATCACATTTCAAGTTTTTGGGCGTTGTACAACAATGCATATGATGCATCACTGAACATAAACACAGTACTTAACAAAGTGGAACATGAAATCATTTGGTTCTGTGCACAACTGAGTACTTTCTTCTTTTACTGTGTATTTCACCATATGGCATCTTGGAGAGCCAAAGCTGTCAATGTTTAAAATACGCAGTATAAGCACACTGTGAAACATGCTGTGCAAATTTATACAAGGTCGTAATAAAGTGGTCAGCAGTCGCCCAAAATGGCTGGAGGAACAGCTTGATTTATGTCTGTCTGTAATTGAATGAGGAAAGAGAGTGACCTCTACCAAGCCAGGAAATTCTATCACACACCAGGGATGTGGAAGAATTATTTCTTCCCATCACCAGCCCATGATCCTCTCTACAACTATTAACTATGTACCGAACATTAGCTTTCAAAGAGACTGAACATGAATGGAGCCCATCAGCTGGAGTCCATATTTACTCATCAGGAGGGATGTGCTTTCATTGAGGTTGAAGAGTGGATGAGAAGATACTGATGAAACTTTAAACATTTCTCTGCCTGGTCAGCAGCTTTTTTATGGATTATTCTGCTGCAACAGTAAAGCCGCGATAACTACTGATATAATTCAAGCTATAAAACAAAACCATTTGTTTTAATGTTTTATCAAATTATGAGTTTTTCTCCTCAGGCACGAAGCTGCAATGCAAGCCATTGGTGTCACATGGGGCTGGAGTGGATGGACAAGGGGATGTTTGGGGGGAACAAAAACCGAAAATGTTTACCCAAAGGGTGCACAAAGGAACAATTATCTGCCGGGTGACTGCGTCGTCACCTCTGCTCATTCAAGTGACACCCTTCGGAAGTCTTAAACATTTGAGTCTTGAAATGATGGAATCATTCATCATGCAAGACCCTGGCTGTGGGAGTGAGTGGTTGTACAATTCTAATCAAGCATACTTTGAATCAAGCGACATATTGATTCACTTTCAAATGCTATTTTTACATCAAATATACTGAGAAATGACCAGACATCCATGAAACAAAAGCTTAGATATTTCCAAGTGAGTAACTGCATGCCCTGATATACTTGTCTTTGAGAAGCTATGTGTTTATACAAAAGAAAATCTTCATACGAATCTTCATAAGAATCGGTTTTATGTTTTGGGACTTGAGGTACATGATAGAGACTTCCCTGTCTTTGTATTTTTCTTGTATTATCCTTCTGCCGCTGCTCTAGGATCCCCAGAGTATATTAAACAGCTGCCTTATTATTTATTTTTTTTCTTGGTAGTTGGTAAAGTTAACTTCCTTGTCATCTCTACTTAGCAGCTTGTCTCTGCCAAACTAATCAAGACCAACACTGCTTTCTATCCTTAGGTGGCATATGCACCTCTATGATGACGTTGTTCAGAAATTCCTCTGTGGAACCTCTCCCCCATCGACCTGTATCCTCATCCTCCTCTGATTCATTGCACTGGGGTAAGCTTTGGCACGTCAGACCTGTTTAACCAATTACTTTAAATAGTGGAATTGCTAGTTTTACTGTAATAAAGTAAATCCTCCAGTAAGTTCAATAGTTTTTGGGAATTTATGCCAAAGTTACCTACCATAACTTTTTATGGTTAAGGTAGCTCATTTTTCTGGTTCTCTTTCTCAAATGAGTGATGGAATTCAGCTGGCATATGTCAAGACACCATATATTATGTTTCAAATTTAAAAAGAGGAAATTGAAATGGAAAAGTGCGCTCCATTTACTGGAAATATCAAATCAAATTGGTCATAAAAAAGGAACATTTAAATCAGCATACATTGGGATGAGCATATTCTGATTCTATTCACATAAACTAAATAATTTTCAGGTAAGACCTGAAGCTTACAGAATCTGATTTCCTGCAAACACAGCCTTAGACAGAACATATCAAGTCTACCATCTACACAGCAAGAAGAAAACCCATCAAGTCGCTTCTCCTCCCTGTTTCTGCTGCGTTTACCTTGTATGTGTTAACTTTTACTCCAGCTCGGGCTGGCTTATTGTTTCATGTATTTTTTACCTACAGAGAGATGTGGATGTAGTGATATCCTAAGGCTTCATACAGTATATCATCACATAAAATACAGACCTGTTGTGACTAATTTAATTGCTGTTCCATTAGAATTAACCTTGCCAAGGCTACAATCTCACTCAGTCAGTTTTCACAGCATGCTACTGTCATGTTAGCCAGTGGCTAATTCTGTCTAATTGAGTAATGATAACAATTCTGCCGAGTGATACCTGCACTGCAAGGTTAGTCCAAAGCACTGCCAGCTCTACACAGAGAAACTGAGTCAGGCTCACTTGCTCCACAGAGCACACAGCAGGAGAGGCCCTAAAATCCAATAAATCTAACTGCAGGTATCAAACACACACCCGTGCAGGAATGCACACACGCACACATTTACACACACTCTCAAACTGAGCTAGCGTTGGCGCAAGCCAAGCCGTACAAGAAGTGTAATTGATTGTAGCCTGTTTGACATTGTATCATCACAGTTAAATGCATCTGAACTGATTGATGGGCTTTTGTGTGGTGTTTGCATCAGCCATTGTTTGTACAGTTATTCTTGCGGAACACTGAACTTAATGTTTGACTTCAAAGACACCGAGGAGACTGCTCAACGAACCGGAATGTCTGCCTTCCTGTGCTGGTCCTGGATCTTCGGATCTAACCAATCTGCTAAACTCTACGCAGTTACATAACCACAACTATGTGCACTAAGAGAAATGTCTCCTGATCTTCATCTAAAATCTTTATCACATCAAATAAGTAACAAAGATCTTAGTTTTTAGCGCTCATTTAAAAGCAACACTTAAATGAGCAACACAGCAACACTTCTAGTCTCGACATTTGTATGTGTTTGAAAGGAGAATTTCTTAGCCTTCTAACTGGTCCTGTTTCCTAAATTGTTTATCAGTCCTCTGGCTTCAGGTTAAACTGTGGATTGTCTGCAACTCCTGAAGGAATTCAGTTGGAAGAGAAAATTAATATCCAAAGGCTTAACACTCCATATGGCTGCGTTGGCCCGAGGTATATCTTTGCTCAGGAATAATGGAGCATGTGTGCTTTACAGAATATACAGCTCTCCAAGGCAAATCTGTTATTTGTGTAATTTAAATTTATAAATGCAACTCCACTGACTGGCACGATGACATGAGACACAGAGGGACACGAGAACAGTTGTACAATCTCATTGTTTGCCCACTGATACTCTCTGTGGTGAGGATTTAGAGCCCTTATTTCCATTAAAACCTTGTTCATAGCTTTATAACTCCAATCTTATTGCACTTAATAGAAATAGGGTTTTAGACTATGGCACCAAGGTGCTGTTCTATCCATTAAAACGTTCGACTACACATTAAGTGCATCTGTACCTTCTTGTACGTAGCTCGATATATCAATATCACGGCTGGTAATTTCTCAGACCATACTCCTGGAGAGACCGGTGGATTAGTTTGAACATGAAATTTGATCAACTTAAAGCCGTGTTTGAGTCAAAAAAAAAAAAAATAGCAGGAACACACAGGGGAGAGTACCAAGGATAAAAACTTGGTGATCAGGCCAAAAATCTTCATGTGATAAGTATCTCAGTATACATGCCTTTATGAGGTGGACTCATCACTGTTGGACTTCAAGGATTGCAGTTTTTGTAGCGAATGACCGTGAATGTCGATAGACAACGGTATTGAAGTTTTGCATAAACAACCCACAGAAGATCAACATGCTTTGTGACTTGAGCTGCTTTCATACATGAAACGCTTTCTCTTACTCTGAGCAACTGACGGGGTTAGCTTCGGGTCTGAACAAACACCCTGGTGCTATTCACTGACAAACAGCAACGGCTTTCATATCAGATCAGACCAGACATTTACATATCATTCAGTAGGGCAAAAGTTTGAACTTGCACGCACATTAATGGAGAAGCGCACTTCAGTGTTAATGCAATCTGATTCACTAAATAACAGCAGTGACCAAACTTTCCTTTTGTTTGCTTTTCTTACCATTATCAGATTATTGCATGTGTGGTACGTTTCTACTCTTCATGCACAGGGTAAATACACAGCGGTCAACATGGAAGAGACAAGAGACAAGTCTGGCTCTTTAAAGCTCTTTAAAGGACTTTGGCATTGTACGTACCGTTATACGTGCTGTCCAATCCCTTGCGAATTGAAAATAACCCTCACAAAGTTTGAACAATATTAAGCTCATTTAGCTCTGCTGAGGCCAAATGTTGACTTTGTGATGATGTCTCACTGGTCAGACTCATAACACAAATAAACTGTAAGCTGGTATGTATGTTAAATGTACCTTGTTGTCTAATCATCCATTAAAGATGCTCTGTCAGAACAGTATGTCAGAAATACTGTGACTGTTTGAGGGAAGTTCAGGAACCAAATGACAATGAGTTTGAGTTGAGAAACCTTGATGTGCTTATCATTCTTAAGCATTTCTCATGCTTAAGAATGAGAAATGAGTTTTCCCTCTTTCCTGTTTCCTTACCCTTCATTTTAACTTGGAGCTACCCTGAGCTGGAGGCCTCATTACAGTCTCGGGAAGCAATTCCCCACATTTCAATGAACACAATATCAACAAAGAAAACACTTGGTTCGTGTAAGAGGTTTGGGAGGTGGGGGAGATAAAGCGCAGCACTATAACAGCTGTTAAAGGAGTGATGTGGTGAGCACAGTGCAGGCCAAATGAATCAAACCTGCCTCAGTTATAAAGCACGGTAACTGTGTGGGAGAAAGTGCAATTGTGAGTGGTTGTGACAAGAACGGACCCGTGACTGCCTGAACTGCTGTCAAGCAGCATTTGCAGCGCACCAGTGAGGCGAGCTTTTCTGTGCTCGTCATCAAGTCACGTTGGATTTAATACTCTGATTTCCTGCCTTCGTTTGATTTCACTCAGTCAAGATATGGTAGAAAATGACGAGAGAAAGATGAAATTGAAAAATTGACATTCGAAGTTAACTTAAGTTCTTAACTCAAAAACAGGGATGTCATGATATCTGGTAGTTCGTATCAACACAACTGAAAGTCAACAATTTTTTTAATCTGATTTTTTTTTTTTCTGACACATCAACGTAGTAAATCTGATCAACATGGCAACGGGCTATTTTTCACAGGCCTTTTTTTCTCAGTTCACGGCAGCATGTCAGCCAGCCAGGAGGCACAATACCAGCATCCTGGCTGGGCTGGGTAGAGTCGTCTCACACGTTACTGTGTGGTTCGGGCTTTGTTGTCATTTTGTTTGTTGCATGAGGCACTACTGCATTTTCTCCTGTGACAAATTCTTATTGATTAGTTGAATCTTGGTAAGGCTTTTTTTTTTTTTTTTGTCTTCCGCTGTGAATTCTTTTGATGCATGTTTGCTGTGCAGAGCTGTGAACAAACGGATGATACTACAAATGAGCTCAGTTCAAAATGAAACATGTCTTGTTTGGATTATCTTGGGCTGAGGATGAAGGTAGATTTTTATGATACTTGTTAGAGTTTTCAGATTCACAAGGCTGCAGTTGTAACTGTGTGTCAGTCTGTCTGTACACAGGAAGTATTTTGAAGATACCCAATATTAAAGCTCTGCTCAAGGGAAAGGATATTTTGGAGATGGTTCCTCTCTCAAATTTAAAGACATATTTTTTGAGTGAAGCTCCTTGTTTGAACCCTCAACCTTCTTTCTCAGAGTTGAACATTAAAAAAAAAATAATAATAATTTGCAATATTTAGGAAATTTTTCCTGAAACACACACACACACTGCTTGAGTAGTATAATCCTGAGTATATCTTTGATTTGACTTATTTTCACATATTGTTCCCACTTTTGTTCCATTCTGCTGCTTTTTTTCGGGAGTGTTTCTATTGCACTTGTGTATGCTTGATACAAGTATTCATAGTGCTCAAAATAAAGAGGTTATGTGGCTATGTGAATACACTAAATGACAATTTTTGTCCCTCGACAGATTTTTTTTTCTGGATCTATATTTCATAAGGCTTCAGCTTTCTGGGTTCACTATAAAATTACATTTGTGTTCCGAGTGGTTTGAAGGGGAAACGTTTGATAGTCAGTCTGCTCTAACATTAATTCATACGCACTTGAATTAACACATTTTGATAGCAAAAGACTTATTTGTTTTCAGATAAACCTTTGATAACACTTTTAAAGAAGAAGAAGCACTGTAGCCAATATTATTTACCATTATGGCTGTATCAGGATAGCATTTCTAAAAAAATGTATGTATGTATATAAAGTGAGAGATGTAAAGTGATGTTAAAGTGAGATGTAAAGTGAGAGAGACATACATCTCATGATGGGATACTGAGTGATTTCATCATTTTTTGTTGTTGATGCTGGACTTCAGGCTTTGCAAGAAGTGCTTTGCAACCGGGTGCAACAGGTGTGGGACTACTGCTCTCAGGTCAAATTTCAAAATAAATTCTCCATTCAGACTATTTATTGACCATCACATCAATGCACCAGTAAAATACAGCATTAAGCCAGATCAAAGGATTTTAACCATGGAGAATGAGAAGTTCAGCAGTTGAGAAACGCACAAAGATTTTACATTACAGATGCTGTTTTTTTTTTTTTATAAAGGATAACACCAGAGTGGACGAGGCCAAAATGATCTGCAGTCGTTTTTGGGAGTATGCAAATGACCCAGTTATTATTAATTACAACAACCATACATGAATAACTAAAATTGAGCGATCTCTTTAGTTGGTCTAGGAGCCTTGACTGCTGGGGGACCTCTCATCCATGTTGCTGTTCTCCTTGCACTAGGAATTATTTTTTCACCTAATTATTTACTTTGATATGCAAGTCTGGCACACATTTTTCTGGTGAAATACTTTCTAGTTGATATCTCTTACCACATTTGGAATGTATTAAAGGGCTGTCACTTTTTCTTTCAAGTTTAAACTTGAGATTTAATGTGGAGAAACTTCAAATGTCAGTACCCCATTCGAATTAAAAAATGATGGCCCAAAAGTGCTCTGGAGTATAGGCTGTTTTAATTCTCTAGGTTGGGTTCCAGCTAGGACTTCATTCCTCCAACTGAATAACAGCCATGAGCAATGCAGCCTAAACCACCCCCCTTTAATGTCTTTACGGCGCCTAGTTTTTTTTAAAATTCGTTTGATTTTTTGATTTTTTTTTTGTCTTGAAACCAGTCAGTGAAAAAAATCTCTTTTTTGAAGCTTTTCAAAGGATTGCTTCAGATTTGTGATAGCGAATGGAACCCTTTACCCCAGTGTAAAGGTTGTGCTTTTCTTGAAAAGACGTAAAAAGTTAGCCTGGGAATTCCCATGCTGCTTTGCGCTCGATTTCATTCTCACTGCAAAGTCAGCCTGGAAACCACCGCCCTTATTTTTGCTAGAGTTTGGGAACCAATCACAGAACGGGGGGGGGGCAGCAGCAGCAGCAGCAAGACGATGACGACGTCTATGCGCTACACCGAAGCTTGTAGAGCGTTAATTCAACATGACAGCGGACACAACGTTACCGTTCAATGCAGCCTTAGAAAGTGTTTCGGAGTTGATTCACCCTAGGGTCATTTGAACCGTGACATCCAGCCAAGTAGCCCACCCGAAGTTTTTCCGATATTGGCTGAACATCAGCTGAGTTACCGAGTTATCCCGAATAGCTTAGTACAAGCGCTAACGGACCCTGGGAGTATCTCCAAAATTACCACACTAAAATCACATGTCATGACACCAAACTTCTACAGTTGTACAAACATGGTCTGTACTCACAAAACGATGCATTTGGAAGTTTGTACATAGTCCAGGAGTTTATTATTATCATCAACACAAGCCTGATAGCTTTTCTGCTGCTAAAGCTTCGTTGACGTCACTTCTGGGAGCTGGGAGCTTCAAAGTAAGATGAGGGTTGATCTACTACTGTAGACAACAAAGCAAGGCTGCTCAATTTCTCCATTATTAAAATAAATTCACAACTCTACAACATAAAAATTCATGTAGAATATAGCATATAGGCCTACTTTGTTGTCAATTTAAGTAGCTTAGAGCGCAAGTTTACTTTTATTTTCCATTTTTTTCTTCTTCCTCGTCGAATTTCTGTCGTCATCTGGTATAAGTGATACAATTGGCTATGAATCGCGCGCAAAGCAGCATGGGAAGAACCTGACGTCATTTGATAGACATTCGTAGCGCCCAATAAACGGCTCTAGGCATTCGTAAACCACGCCTCATATACGAGAAAATGCACACCTAGTTCCCAGACCACCATCTCATCGAGATTGTGGACGCGTCAGCCAGGCTAGTAAAAAGTGTGAATTGCGTCTAAATGCTATAATTAATGAGAACTATAGCACAGGAGGAAGAACAGTCGCCTGTCAGTCGGAAGGTCGACTCCAGACTTCTCCGGGCCGCATGTTCAAAGAGTCCTTGAGCAAGACACTGAACCCCACGCTGCCTACCGATGCCGATCCATCGCTGTATGATTGTGTGTGAATGATTAGAACAAAAAGCACTGTGTGGCGTGCTGTGTGAGTGTGTGAGTGAATGGACGACTGTGACATGTAGTGTTGAACCGCTTTGAGTGGTCAGATTAACTAGAAAAGCGCTATACAACTACAGTCCTATTTACAATGGAGCAGATTAAAAAAAAAAATTTAACACTAAAGGCATTTGAATTTAAATCTTGTGCATCTTCAGCATGTATTTTATTTTATGCACTGAATTAACTTGTTTACCTGAATTTACCGTATTTATAAACCATTACCTGAGACTTTTTTTTTTACCCACCTCATTTCCATTATGCTACTTTTTTTCATTTAAACTCTGCCAATCAAAGTAATGAAAAGACTGTTTGCAAAGAGTCAGAGCCCCCCCCCCCGAAAAAAAAAAAGCAAAGGAAAAAAGAACTCCCCAGGCCATTGTTCTATTGACCCAGTCCCAGATGTGAAAGCAATAGCTTCACAGCTTTACATCTCAACAACAGGTAAGAACTGCATGGGGCTTTGGAGTTTTTCGTTTATCAAAACCAGTGCACTTTTTAACAGTCCGTCAAACAGATATGTCGCCTCTGTGGTTCGCTCAGCTGTAGAAAGGTGTTGGAATGCGTGGGCTATATCCTGTATGAAATGGACATTTCAACCAGGATTTGGAAACCATTCAAAGGGCCACAACTGCATTCTCTCCTGCTTTACTTTGAGTTCCCCTGGCCGCAAAGTAAATTGTACACTGTGAGACGGGCAATAAGATGCTTAGAAATGTCCCGTGGTCAGAGAGCAGCCTTTTCATGAGATAAAAAGGGGTTTTCACACGAGTCCAGCAGAGTGTTTCTGACAGTAGCGGCAAGACGAGGTAGCCAGCACACCAGCACTAACGACTTCAAAATGGAGCCTTTCATCTCACCAGCAGGCGAAGAGACCTATCGTTCAAGGCTCAAAGGCAGTAGACATTTTGATGCAGCAGATCAAAAGGGAGAAATATTTAAATGCTACAGGCCCATACATTCCAGTTACCCTCTTAGAGTAAATACACTAATGAATACACGCCGTCATTTACATTTCTATATCAGCTAATAACCCTGCAATGTTTTACCCTGTCTTTACAAAGCAGTTCTATTGCTCCAGGACTTACTGATGTTCCTGCATTTAGTCTTCAGCTTCTCTCATTCCATATTTCACTCTTATCAGATCTTAAATGTGAAATAAATTTGATCACTGCTCATGAATGCTACTTGAATTTGAAGTTTTCACCAAGAAGATGTTTTTATATTTTTAACATTGTAACGACAAATAAACAGGTTTGTTGGGTGTAGTTTAACTATATGGACATGTTCATGACAACAGCTGACATTCCACCTCTTTTTAAAAAAATTTTTTATTAACCTCCGGTCATGAGCGCTGTCTGCATTAAACTATATATATATAAATCTGATAAATTTCCATTTAAGTGGTTTGGAATGAAGAAGCTGGGTTTCTTTGTGTCATTAGATGGTATTGATATAAGCTGCTTAACAGAACAGAAGGCATGTTTACAAAAGTGTTGTCCGTGTTATTGATGGAGCATATGTTAATATTGATCAAAAGACCTGCAGTTGAAGGCAAATTTTCAACCATCAGCCTTGAGAATGATGTCTGCTCTGATATGGAAATGCTCACGAGTCATATGTCCCTTCTGTCACTTGTGGGACGATACTTTACAAGATGCTAATATAATTTCTATTGAAAACTATCGACAATGACCCACTGTATATTACCATTTCATCTGTAGGACTTGTATTTCAATCATTCTTCTCTGCCAGCAAATATCCCATCTTTCTAATATTGAGGAGGAAACAGCTGGTCAGGCTTAAATATTTGTGACATTAAAACATGACCTTAACATGTCATCTTAAGGTCGTTTGCTCACTCAAAATGGAGAAATCCAGAAAAATTCTGTGTTGATATTGCATTAAAAACAGACCTACTTATTCTAGAATGACTGTAATATTAGCAACAACCAGCTAATCCTCAATTGTCATTAGTTGTTTGTTGGTGTTGGGCGTTTTCTCCCACCCATAAATCAGTTTAAACGCCGGCGCACAGTAATCCCAGGTATATGTTGGCCTCACAGTGTGACATAAGCACTCATTCAGTGCAGAAAGGAAGTAAAAATAAACAAAAACATTACATCGTAAAACCACAGAAAAACTGGATGAGTGTGAAGTAGGAAAAAAAAATCAGCCTTTTATAATTATTAAAGGGAAGGAGGATGGGCAGACTATGCTGCTGCTGAAGGTGACCAAACCATCTGACAGCGATTTCTGTTCATGGCAGCATGAAAATACAGACCCAATACAGCCCATCTGTCAAGAATAGAGTCCAGTAAGTGAATTAGAAAATCTCTCAAGGAACTCAAACAAATCTTTTTGCAGTATATGGAGAGAATATATGGAATATATTATTCCAGCAGTATATAACACACTTTTAAGGGTCGTTTTTTTCATTTGTTGCTCAAACTTATGAGGATCTTTACATTTTTATGGTGTTTTAAGAAAGCTAAATAATCCATCTTCCTTTTTACACATGCACACACACACCCTCACACTCACACACATTCATGGATGCACTTACCAAAAAGTATTTCCTCTCATCTTGATAAAATAAAGCACTCACCATCCCTTGTGTGATTCAATATTAGGCTTCCTCCGAGAACAGCAAGCTAAATGTTGGCAGCGGGGCCCCTTTGATTTCTCATTTGGAGACAAATTGGAAAACATTGAAATTGCCAATGTTGCAAAACTTATTACATTTTTCATCTGTGTGTTACAGTTTCTGCTCAACTGGGAACAATGCTTGATGTCTACATTTGTGTGGTTTACATTCTGCTTAACACGCTCCCTTTGAGTTTCCATGGTAAGCATCAGCTGTGTTTGTGCTGACCATGTTAAATGGTCACTGTTTAAAATGAGCCTGTGCAATCCTTCTGAGAGGATAATCAAATCCTCACAATACCATTTTAATTTGTCAGACGCATTACCAGTAGTGGCATTCTCAACATGCAGCTACATTGGGCAGGTGCAATTAAAATAGAAGATATCTTGCCTGATGGATATGGAAAAAACACAGATTTGAGAGTCTTCTATAGATACTGTGCAAATAGTGATACTGATTGAAGCACAATCCCAAATTATGCAATCTTGTTAGGCTGGAAAATCAGCTCTGTGAAGATAAATTGAAAAATCAGTTCATTGTGATTCTCAAGGATAAAGCAACAGTACATTAATAGGTTATAAAGAAGCCTTTGAAATCCAGCTCCTTTAATCTATCTTCTAGCATTGTTCTCCTTTTCCTGTAATACTGCACAACACCCCCATCCTTCCTTCATTTTTCTAGCCTAGGGAGACTGCATGTCTCCAGAGGCCTCCACTTCAGTACAAAAGCGGCATTAATGAACTCTTTAGCCTGCGCAATTGCTCTCAGGAAAAGAAAAGTACAAAAAAAACTGCTTCTGATGTTTTGTTTTTTTTCTCTTGATTTTCTAAAACGATCAGTGACATTCCTGAGACACTAATTTCTTGAAGTTAAAGGAACATTTTTACTGTTTTATCCTCCATAGTGTTGTGGAAATAGCAAGAGTAAGGCATAGAGAGCAAGATCATTCTGCTTTGACTGTCAGATAGCAAGAATGGCGGGACGTGAATGAGCCTGGAGGCCCACACTCTGGATTCTCTTTATAGCTCTGCCATCCCATGCAAAAAGGAATTTTGAATGTAGCTCCTACATATTTAATAAACAACTTGTTTCACAGATGTTTCTCCAGACATTTTCTGCCTCATAAAGCAGGTTATATTATTATTTAATAAGCCAACATCCCCTGTTGTTATGAGGATACGTTATAAAGCACATCAAGGTTACTTTGATGTGAATGCTGACAGATGTAAGCATAAGCTCGAATGACAGGGCAAAAGCATGCAAAGGCAATGCTTACATGCAACTTTTGTGTGGAGTAATGCAGGGTGTAGATCTTCAAAGTAAGTAATATAATTTGGATCTCAGGATGTAACAAAAATCAGTATTTCAGTAGCAAATCTATGCCAAAATTCTTAAGAGTAGATACCTCCTTTTTAGTATGGTAACAAGTTTGAAAGATACTTAGATGACATATTATAGGTTCTTATGATACTGGCTAGTAACAGTTGCATGGAAAACTGGTGAGAAAAATCAACGACAAAGGAGCAGGTTCGCTTCAACTTATGGGGAAAATCAAAATTTCTATGTTCATTTTGTATTAAATTGATATGAATGCAAAATCAATTTGAGCATCATGAAACCGAGACCCACGGCAGCACTGCTCCACATTCATTCACAAAGGCCAATGCTGTCTGATTTAAGCTAATGTAGCGATAATTTTTGATGTTCAGATGCTTTAGCCATTTCAATTAAATTGGTCAGTTTTTGAGTTCAGGATGCTCCTTAACATAGTGGACAAACATACTTTTTCCTGCAAATGAATCCTCTCTGGATGATAGAATTCCCAAAACAACTTGCAAGTCTTATTTAAACTGCTGAGAATTATTGATGTTAAATAGAAAGGGATACATTTGTGGACAAGAAAGGGTAGCTACGCACATATTCAGAGAAGCTCATTATGCTGTAGCTAGTTGAGCTACACTGGTGTTCACTGACTTAATCTGATTATAGTGTCACCATACCTGCAGTGAAACGGCTCTGGACAGTGGTCAGAGCAATCTTTGTTTAAAGATTTAGGGAGGATTGCTGAAAGGTGAACCAAGCTAAGAGCTGCTCAGAACAGAGACCACAGAGGAGCAAACATTGGCCACTTAACACAAGTTGAACCTTAAAAACTATTTCTATAATAATTGCTTTTGATAGTGATTTTATGCACTTGTCATTTTTGTATCAGACAGTATTTTATTTTATCACCGTTTTCTCAACAGAAGAATATCTATGTTGCAGCACAGCATTGCATGGATGGTGTCTGCAGTCAAATCCCAAAATATTACCTACAAGACAGTAAAAATCAACGAAAACCCTAGAAAACAACAAACGCCCCATGTTTCATGATTCATTCGGCAGTCATTGTGCACTTAACTTTGTTCCTCCTAGATTCGCCAAACTGAGAGTATGCAGACTGCAGTCTTCTGTGGGCACGACATTGGTTACTCATAAGTACTTCACTCAACACCACTTGAATGAAAATAAAATCCCTTAAATGCCTGATGCCACCCACTGTTGTAATTAGAGTTCACATAATGAAGTGGCTAACCAAAGGTCGAAGACTGCTTTGCCAATAATAAAAACTAAATTGACAAAGATGGAGGCTCTCCCAACGAAGCAGTCTAAAGCTTAAAAAATGTTGGCTCGGTGCACACTGTGCTTGCTGGTTTTGTGGACGTTGCTTTGTACTATATATTTTTATAATTAATCATTACATATTTCTAAAGTCTGTAAGTCAGGTCATAATATCCCTGTTACTTAATCAAATGACTTTATTAAGCTTTAAGCTTTATTATGATAAAATGATTGATATTGACGAGAGCGGAGAGCCAACATAATATCAAATGATCCACATTCTCTTCTTCTGTGCCATTTTTTTAAATGAATTTTTTAATTATATTTAAATTATTTGCTTGTTTTTCCACACTCGGATGCAAGCGTCAAAGTATTTTCAGGAATTAAACATTTATTTGTCTTTGGAGACATGTGCCACTTATGTGTCTTACATTGACTTATCATCGTATGACAATAAAATTGTTATTGCCATTACAGGCTCAGCTCTGCATCAAACATTCTTTACATTTACCCTGACCATGTTTCGTTTTTACTTGGACTAATGTAGTTCTTTTTTTGATTTTCCGGACTAGTAAAATTGATAAGATCGCTGGACTGACGAACAGCATTTCAGATTTGTTGATGTTTTTGTAAATAACTGAATATTTAGCTCACTTAATAACTCCTTAAAAGCAAAGTTAAGCTGTTTTTTTTAGATTTATTTACATTGAAGTGAATATCTTTAAAAAAACTTAACCCCCTCCCGCCAAAAGAAGAGGGGATGCACACAGCTAAAAAAAAAAAAAAGTAACTTGTCAAAGCTGCGGTCACACATGGGTTTCTGCATTATTTCTCTTCTATTCTGGATCTAATTTTTAAATCCCATTATATTGCCTTAAAGACTGTCTGTAAGAAATGAATAGAACCGAAATATACTTTTATGGTTTTTCACAGTGACCAATTTAGTAGGTTGCTATTCCTCTCACCCAGCTCAGAGAAGCTTTTAATGCACACCTTTGAGAGTGCTGGAAGTCTATTATAGGCCTTTTTACCAGAGTGGATTCATGCTGAGCTGTGAAAGTGCTGAGGGAGGGCAGTACAGGTCCTTGTGCACAGCCACATCCAGAGCTCAGGAGCAGGTTTCATTATTCTGAGTCAGTAAACGACCACACTCTTCTACAGCATTTGTCTTTGCTTGGAACAATCAACATACAGTATACAGCATTTAACACTTACACTGGAAAATTCAAATTCAGATGTTGTTCATATGTGTTAAGTCTAATTCAACTGACAAGAATTGTTGCCTGAAATCAGTCTATTTCCTGTACGTGCTCGATAAAATTCTGGGTCGCAGGAGGCTGGAGCCTAAACTATCCTGAATAGGTCGTCAGTCCATCGCAGGGACTACACAGAGACACACAACCCTGCATGCTCACTCTCACTCATAGGGTCAAGTAAGAATCCCCAATTAAACTAACATCCATGTTTTGGGACAGTGGGAGGAAACCTGAGAGAACCCACAGATGCACAGGGAGAACAGGCAAACTCCACAGAGGCCCCCCAGGCAGGATTCTGACCAAAATCCTTCTTGCATTCACACCACCACACCACAGTGCAACCCCTGTTGGATGAACATGTCTACATAGAGTCATACAGTAAGACTGGGGAAAATGTCTCATCAAATGTGCAAGCTGCCCCAGCAAAGCAGATGTGGGATTGTACAAAATAAAGTGGAAAGGATAACAATGGATCCTGCAGATCATCTCCAGCAGCTAAAACCAAGCCAGAGCACAATGCACCAAAGTCTCTCTTGAGAGTTGATTGTCGTAGAGCATCAGATTTTATCATGCATTCTGCTGGAAAACTAGGACTTATAAAATGTCATTCTACTGTGCAGATCTCTAATAATGGAAAGCTGAAGTACTGTGGCCCAGGCTCAGCAAACTCATAGTCAGGGATGTCAGGGAAGTGGTCCAGACTCTAAGCAAGCTTTGTTTGGAACTTGTATTTGAGTATGCCGTGTCATTTATCCTCAGCTATAAACAAGAGATCTAGAAAGGAACAATTTGCCATGTAAGTTTGTGAGACATTGCTTCTCAAGCTGGCCACCATGACTCAAAAGGAGGTTAACTAGTCAGCATTAAAAAAGAAACTTTCATTATTTGCGTAATATACAAAGATTAGAAGTCTGTATTTGGTTAAAGTTTAGATCGGAGCAGCACCGCTGTCCTGCACATACTGTCATATGAAATGATGGCGCTCCCATGACAAACAGTAATGCTGACCAAATGTGACACAGTCAAGAGTTAAGCTCAAATGAGTTCAAACTTGTTTATTTCTTCAAAAGAGGTCATTGTGGAAGGGTACAATATTTCATTTTTGGCGCTGAAACACAATGTATAAATAAGTAGAGCTATGTTAGCTGTGAGGCAGGTCTGGACTCTGATGAATTATCTTTGGCTCTCTGTTGCAGAGCCTTCTGGGCATGTAAAACTGAACAAGGTGCCCTGATACAGTACATTAAGACTGAGAGCTATACTTGGCTTACACTGCTTTGAGGTCGTCTTATTTTAAGAATTCACTTACCTAAATGAGCCAGATTTGAAAGAAAATGAAAGTATTGAAGTTTTGGAGTTAGTTTTTTTGCATCCATCACTGCATTGGGCGAATGGAGAGAAACTCCCATTACCATTTTTTATTATTTTCACTTTTTTTTTCTAATTTATTATGTTATTTATTTATTTATTTCAGATTTATTATCCTATCACAACACCTGGCTGGGGCCTTTCTATCTATCAATCTATCGATTTATCTATCAATCGATCTATCCGATGCATCACATCACACATTTCCCTAAATAGAAACCCAAGCCTTTATGTATTCAAACTGGTTAGATTACCAGGCCTTTATTAGATGCAGGCCTATATTCAGTTGTTGTTGTAAGTATGACTTAAATTATCTTCTACTATGCCTAATTATAATGCATCAAAACAAAATCTGAACAATTTACATAAACACTTGACCTCAGGTCCAAATACTTACGTGCTCTTAACTGACTTAAGTGTCAGAGTTTACGGAGGTACGTGCCTGAATAAAAATGATCCGGTGACTCCTATGCAAGAGCCATGCTTTTTTTCCCCCATTCTTTACTTAAGTTAGATGGCCTTCGTCCTAAGTCTGAGGATCCGATAGATTTTTGCTTTCCAATAGCTTTGATCTGGAATCAGAAGCAAAGCTGCTAAATCTGAAGAGATATTTATCCAAACCTAACTTCCTTTGACGAAGGACGAAAATAAAAGTTGCACAATTTTACCACCAGGCAACTGTGTTTTGCATAATAACCATCTATGTGTTTTTCTCAAACCAATAATTGAATGATTGTTGTTTCTGGTCATACTGTGGGCAATCCTAAGGCCAAAACAAAGAAAATGAATTCCCAGGCCACCCTCTTTATTTGTTTTACAAAAGTGGTGCTAATTATCTTCAGAGCATGACTGAGCAACATGATCAGGTGAAATTAGAGGGCGAGACTGAGCAGAAAACCAGGCACAGGTAACTGTTGCGCAGCGTCGATGCAATGAAAAATGCCTCATGGTATGCCTGCTGTGGGTTGTCCCAGTTACAGAACATAACTGTTCAACTAGAACGCACTCAGTTAACCAAAGCAGTGGCCTAACAATAACATTGATTTCTTAGAAAGTAAAAGCCTTAAAGGTAGGGTAGGGGATCTTTTTCTGGAACATTTTTTTACATATTGCTTGAAATACTCTTCACACCCCCATTGCAACCAATTAATTAAAAGTTTTGACACAAATATGAAAAGTTTTAGTGGCCTCTAGAACGTACAATCTAGGAAAAACAGTATCCAATCATTGTGAACGGACCGTTCACAATGATTGGATTCTGATGCCGTCTATCAAACTGCAATCTGCTCCTCCCTCCCCCTCCTTCCCCCTGTGCGCGTACCCTGCTCCGTGAACGAATTACGCGTCCAGAAGCTTGGCAGGAAGCTAAACTAGAGCCAGCTTGGCTAGCACCTAGCATTATTAAACGTATAGTTATCATATACTAAATACTAAATACTAAATACGGCAAGGATCGATGCTTGCTGTCAGAACAGCGCTCGTGCACATTCGTGCTCGTGCGCGTTCATGTACTCTAGAGCCGTGCCTTTGGGGAGAAAGTGAAGAAAAGGGTTGGGACTTTTTACCTGTGTATTTTCAAAATGCAGCTTCGCTGGACTCAAAATCCAGGATCTCCTACCCTACCTTTAAGCCCCTGGCTGATTGTGAATCAATCTCATTATCGAAGCCATTAGTATTAGCTAATGCTAAACGACAAGAAAAAAGAAAGAAAGATGAAAATAACAAATTATTTCCCTAATATTTACTATTTACTTGTGTAAAGTTTTCTTATGGAAATTTGGAACAGGTGAGCCACACAGAATGTTTCCTCGTAAGTGTGGCTTCATCATACTAGCAGGTTGAATCCAAGGCTAGGCCAAGGCTAGGCCAAGGTCGAGGCCAAATAAGGGAATGCAGGGTGACGAGACAAATTATGTAAATTTTCCCCCGAAAATCTTAATTGTTTACCTAATGATACTTTCAAATGTAGGAAGCTCAATTTTTCACCTCATAGTGACTCTCAAATATGTGCTCTCAAGAAAATAAAACACCTTTTAAACACTGAGATTTCCCCAGACTCCCTGAACCTTTTTACAATGTTATGCTCTGTAAATGTTGAAAAAAGATTTGCATTGTTGCTTGAGAAATATTTCCTTTTAACTGGCTGATGATTCCCTGGCAGACCTTGGCAGAATGTTGTGAATTACAACCCATCTTTGCTTGGAAAAATTTAGTATTTGCTGGATGCTTCTTTTATACTCAGTCCTGACACCCTCACCAGTCACCAATTATCGTAGAATCTTTGAGAACAGTGCAAATCCAATAATCTATAAACTTTTCTGTCGATTTTTGTCTCTCTTCCAACTTTTTTTAAGAGCTTATTTCAAAAAGTTTGCTATTGTTAGAGGAGACCAACCTTAGAATATGCATAAATGATGCAGTTAACAGAGCACTTATTTCCGAGATGTTTCTTCCTGTATGAAAATAGATGCACAAGATGTAATCCTGTTTGAGCAATGGGATGTCAGACTTTTGAGTTGTATTGTGCTGTTTATTTCAAAAGTGCATCAAGAGCATGTCTTTTTAATATTTCAAATTTATGACATTTTAATGCCGTTTGGTTTCGTATATACATACATTTCCCATTTTGTTTGAACAAATTCAGAGTATATGCCATTTATATTTCAAAGTTTCAGAAATACCTACAATAGATATGAGAAAAGCAGAGCAGCAGAATAGAAAGATTACTAATGGAAGTGTTAATTAAGTGTTCTCTGCCATCTTCAGTTAATTATCTTTCTTGTTGCATTTAGTTTTCTCTATTTGCTCACTTAGTATTTCTATGATTTATGCATTTTGATTTAAAGCTCTTCTGAGCAACGTGTCATGTATAAAGACCCAGAGATTGACAAATCTGAAACTTTTATTCTGCTTTACCCCATGCTGAATTTTCACAGAAACATCTTCTAACTACATTCAACACAGCTTCACTACCTGATGTGTAATAGCTATATTGGTCCACAGTGCAAAAAAATGTACTTATTTCACAAAAAGGGTTAAAAAAAAAAATGTAACGGGACGACTAATAGTATTAGACTACTAGATTAGCCCTAAATGGTCAAAACCTCACCTTTGGGCGAGTATCTGGGCAGAGCCTTCCCAACATGCATTGTGACAACAAGTTTTTGAAACAAAAGTTTTGTTCAGTGTGTTTTTAAGTTACTTAATAATGTTACTCTGTGCAGTAGTCATTGTTGACCTGTTTTATACCTGTTTTGTTAGATTACTGTTACTTTCATCAACGCAAATGATTGCACCATGAGTAAAAATGTTCATCCAGTTAGTTCTGTGAATTATGTATTCAGAAAATGCTGTAAAAAAACAACAAAGCAACGATTCATTATTAAATTCAATCTTCTCAATTCTGAACTCAAGTAATTTTTATAATTATTTAAATACATTATATAATGTAATATAATGTGTAATATATAATGTGTGTACATAGCACTAAAATATCTAATTGCAATTATTTGCATGACTGTACTTACCCAATTCATGATAAATGGCAAAATAATCATGCTTTTTGTTTTAAATGTACAGTACCTTTAAAAGGATATTTTTAATACTTTTTATCAACACAGAAGCAGACAAATTCTTGCTTTATTCAAATGGATATTTTATTAATTCTTAAAACAATCCAAAACAAATTGTTTTGACAAATACAGTCAGAAACATTCTGTAGCATTTTCAAAAAATATGCTCAAGCCCAAACAATAATAATAGAAGGGCATATTGACCTGAATGTAAATTTTCTTTGACATGTGTAACATTTCCATTTTGAAAAAATTAATCTTACACATTGTAACCGTCTAACCGTGCATTGGGTAAAATTTCAAGTTTACAGAAAAAAATCCCCTTTCTGCAAAGTAGGAACAAAACAGGGTGGGACAAAAAATAAGAATTAAAAACAATAAATAAAGTGCTCTTCTACTATGGAGAAATCTCTGCTTCAGCTGTGTGCTGACATACTCCAGAGATAAAGCAATTCACATCAACAGCACATAACTTTGGAACAATCGAGCAGGGTTTTGAAGATGAACTTGCCTTTCAAAAGACCCTTTTCTTAATCCATTGAATCAATTGTAGCTGGTCATCCATAACATGAAGCTACTTCCCTTCTTGATTTCTCGCACTACGAGGTGGACCAATGGTCACATTCACGCAATGTGCCTACATAAATTTTTTGTTGACTCGTTATTTACACTTAATTTTGACAGCCCGTAGTATATGTTGCATTACCTCGAAGGGCTAAGGCTGTGTGCAGTGGACAAGCTTGAATGCTTTGCTCTGCCAGAGTTAGAAATGGACAATGAACTGACAATGGACGGCTCCAGGTCTGTATCCCCGGAGAGAAGCTATAGATAAGGAGCTTGTTATTGATTTAAGTAGGTTGAGGTAAGAGAGACAGAGGGCAATCAGGGGAAAACCTTTGCCCTGTTCTGCACTCTTGTGTCCCAGCAGACACTGCAGTAAGTCTTTATCAACTCCACAACCTGCCTAAGTCGGGAGGAAAAAAAAAAAAACAACCATGGATGGGAAGGGAAATACGTTTTTTTTGTTTCTGGTGCTGAATAAATCTATTGGTAGATTATATAAAATTTTTTAATTAGATATAGTTACTTTTCAAGTCAAATACTCAAGTTCGCTGTTTATTCAGTCATCCTCATTCTCATATATATTTCCATACCTAAATATGTACGAACAAAACATGAAGAAGATATTTTTTCCATTTGCATCTGTTGCGGTCAAGTTTGTTGCTTTTTGTAGAATTAATATTTTTTATTCAACAGCAGAAACAATAAAAGTCTTGGTCCTTTAATGTCAAAAAGGCATAGAATTCAAAGAAGCCTCGTGGCCCAAACCATTACTGTAACCATTAAGACATAAAGAAAGCTGGCATCCTGTCAACATGAAAAAATACTAATGCCCCACCATAAGACTAAGCAGATTCTAAAGAAAAACACATTAATATTCACAAAAACTATTGACGGCAGCCATCTAATTTTACGAGTACAAAAAGCACTTCTCCTGTTGGAATAAGGGTTGATGCCGGCACCCCACATTGTGGCTAGTTGATTGATCTGTGCAACGTGAGTGGAACAGCCGCGGGTTCTGGAAGTGCTGGAAGGCCAATTCAAAATACTTCAACGTACTGTGAGTTAGCACAACATTTAAGATCAAGAAGCTTTAAATTCTACCCCTGTAGCAGTCAGAAGAAGTCACGCTCTTGTCAATAATGAAATTCTCTTTCAGTAATTCTGTGGATCACGTGGCATACCAAACAGCAAAATTACAATCAGCCATGGACACGAAGTGGTTTAACTCCTTCTCACACCTTCTAATATCTCATTGTTTTGGAATTGATCAGTAAAACCCAGGAAAAATATGACAAGTAAGATTTAAAATCCCTTTAGCAAGACAGTCCTTCCCAAGACAAGCAGCAACTTAATCAGCAACATATACACAACAGTTAACACACAGAACTCATAAAAGCAATCAATTCAAGGTGAGTAAGTACTTTAACATATCCCAAAAATGAACCAAAGCAACATCACATTCATATACATCAAAACTAAAGAAACATGGGATTTCAGATTATTAATTCATCACAGCTACTGCAGGTCAAAAAAGGGCATTTATGATAAGTCATAGCATTTATCATAATATTTACACTCCCAGCCACTGATGCTTGCTTCCGGTTAATTTAGAATTCCTTTAAATTTATTTTGCAAAACCAGCTTCCTATGATACGAATGGGTTTGTGCCTGATTCTAAGCTAAGGGAGCAGCATATTCAAATTTAGTATGGCGTTTAGGGATAGATAAATTGAATAACATGCAAGTATCAGCAAATCATTAACACATGAAAAAGTTTGAGATTAAAGAAAACATGCCTCTTCCGCAATACTTTATTTACAGCTTTCCGTATTACATCTACAAGATTTTTTATTCATTCTGATGGCATCAAACACTTCCGTTTTGTCGGGCCTGCTTGGCATCATATGTCAACTCAGGAGGAAGTCTTTAGCCACATTTTTTAAGTGGCAGGTAAACACAGTGAAACAGTGTTTTTATGTAAAGTGTTAGATTACCTCTGTTAAGTGGTTTATTTCTAACTAAATTGAAATTTTTCCTCACCCTAATCAAGCAATTGAAGTGCTTCGAGCGGCTGGTCAAATCATTCATCTCCTCCTCACTGCCTCCCACCCTGGACCCGATGCAGTTTGCATACCGGTCCAACAGGTCTACAGATGACGCCATCGCCCTGACAGTGCACACCGCTCTCTCCCACCTGGAAAAGAGGGATTCGTATGTAAGGATGCTGTTCGTTGATTACAGCTCAGCGTTCAACACCATCATCCCCTCCAGACTCGTCTCCAAGCTTGCAGACCTGGGACTAAACACCTCCCTCTGCAAATGGATCCACAGCTTCCTGACGGGGAGGCCACAGGTGGTGAGACTCGGTGACCGCACTTCAGCTACAGTGGTCACAAGCACTGGCACCCCCCAGGGTTGTGTGCTCAGCCCCCTCCTGTTCTCCTTGTTCACACATGACTGTGCGTCAACGCACAGTTCCAACCTCATCATGAAGTTTGCTGATGACACAACCATCGTGGGCCTCATCACTAACAGTGACGAGTCAACCTACAGAGAGGAGGTTGACACCCTAACAACATGATGTCAGGAGAACCACCTCTCTCTCAACATCAGCAAAACTAAGGAGATGATCGTGGACTTTAGGAGGCGGCAGGGGGTGGAGCATGCACCCCTCCACGTTCCTTGGGGTTAATATCAGCCATGATCTCACCAGGTCACAGACAAGGTGGTCAAAGCTGCCCGGAAACGCCTCTTCTTCCTGAGGAGACTCAAGAAGTTTGGCATGAACCCAGTCATCCTCACCAACTTTTATAGGTGCACTATAGAAAGCATCCTGCCTGGCAGCATCTCAGTGTGGTTCGGGAGCTGCACAGCCATGGACCGTAAGGCCCTACGCAGTGTGGTCCGATCTGCTGAGTGCATCATTGGTAGGAAACTCCCAACCCTTCAGGACATCTACCACACAAGATGTCTTCGTAGAGCTGGCAGAATCCTAAAAGACTGCCATCACCCATCCTTCAGACTGTTCACCATGCTGCCTTCTGGTAGGCGGTACAGAAGCATCCGGTCTCACACCCGCAGAATGGAGAACAGTTTCTATCCTAAGGCCAGCAGGCTCCTAAATGGACTATAATGCACTCTCATCACTTACACACTCGACACTTACACTTATACTTTACACACTTTTAACTTTACACATGCCTACCTCCACTGCTGTTTGCACTGCAACTTGCAATATTGCACAATATTGTATTTTTTATTTTACCTTGTGTTATAGGTTAGTATAGGTCTTAGATTAGCATTGGCTATTATGTGTATTAAATGTTCAGTACAGCTCTTGTAATTAGCGCTAAAATGTATATTTTAGTATCCACTTGCCTACTTATTGTTACTGTCTTTGTTAGAGTACTTATGACATGACATGTTACGGCATGTTATGTCTTGTTATGGTAGCTGCTGTACGGTGTCCTGTCCTAAGAATTTCAGTGCCCAGTCCGACTCTGTTGTTCTGTGTATCTGACAACAAAAGACTTGACTTGACTTGACTGTAGTATTAATAAAGCAAACCAGCAATTTCTGTTCTCTGAACATAATCAGTTCGTTTTATGCCTAAACTTAACCAAAATAACTATCCCAAACTCATAATGAACTCTGCTCCCATTATTGTCCTGTGTCTTTTCACCAACCGACCTCCATCCCTGTAATGAGGACATTGTAAGTGACACTAAAGCATTTCCAGCATGCATAGGATATTGCCACAACTGCCAGGGATGCCAAAGCTGCGTGACTACCAGAGATGCCAAAGATAAAACAACAGTGTCTAACACCCCGGGGATCACGACAGGTTGAAAAGGTTTATATATGAAAGAAAAAAAATATTTTTTCAGGCTTCAAACGATCAAACAAATCTTCCAAATCCTCTGAGTAACATTCGTGAGGCTAAGCAACGCAGAAAAATGAGTCAAGTGGAACTCTGTACTCACTCTATTAACAAAACAGTTTGTGATATTTAAAGAGGAGGGGCGATATGGCACAGCACATTCTGTGTAATAGTTTTATGCAGACACATTTTTGCCAGCTGTATAAAAGATGATGTCAGTGACAATTTAACTAAAAGGAAGCAGTGTCGACACTGACGGAGGACTGCAGCTGCTGCTTGACATCTTACTTTTGCTGAAGCCCCTGAAAACAAGGTGTTGGTCGAAAAGCAGTTAGTGGCGTCAGTTGAAGCTATTTGTAGACATCAGAGGGTAATTGAATATTCACATTCAACGTTTTACACAAAACAAACACATAAAATGCAAACACTTGTTTGGGTAGAGAACATGCTGAGCTTAGTCTGGAGCACTGAAGCACATCTCTCTGAGTACACTGCTCAATGTGACTTTATAGATATTAATATATCATATGTTTTCTTAAGACATTTTGCGTAAGTATTCTCATTTTACCCAGACCTCAGATTTAAGCAATACCAGTAACCTATATTTATCTGGTGTGTCCTGGATGTGTAGCATTGATCTAACTTGCTCGACAAAGAATACATTTTGAGCCATGTAAGTACTAAATAGTCAGTGAGTTTAAAACTGTAAATATATTCATTTATTTTTTATGATATTAATTTGTCTTCCTGGGATTAAAAGGAAAACATAAATGCAATCATCCAGTCAGCCAGTTATGAGGAAGAAATGTATAAATTGTGCAAATAATGGTCAGGAGCTTCAGTAACTTTCATGTTAAACTTAAGAACATAGAGGAAAATGGAATTTCTCACTTAGACTGTGGCATGACAGAGTTGGAGTATTTCTGAGAGTGTTCATTTCTTGGGGTTTTTCGCTTATAAAATCTCTTGAGTTCACTCAGAATGGACCAAAAACAACAACACATCCAGTGAGCTGCAGTTTTTCAGATAGAAATGCCTTATTGATGAAAGGTCAGAGAAAAATGGCCAGATTGGTTGAGGTTGACAGAAAGTCTATGGTCCCTCAGGTGACCACTCTGCACAACTGTGTATGCACAGTATCTCCAACCTTGAAGCGGATGGACTGCAGGAGTCGACAAACATGCTGAGTGCCACCGCTGTCAGCCAAGAATAGAAATCTCAGGCTGAAGTTGGCACAAGCTCAACAATACTAAATCATTGAAATGAAAAATCTTGATTTCTGTTGAGCTTCAGAATGTGTTATCGGTAACATTAATTGATGGACCCCACCTTCCTTGTGTCCAGTGTTGAGACCAGGCTGGGAGTGGTGGTGTAATGCTGAGGTAAATCTTTTCTTCTAAACAAATATATTAGATTTCAAAGTCAAACTCTTTTCAATAGCATGGATCACTTTTAGAAGTAAATGGAGTATTCCTCCATTTATTCCACTGACTGAGCAATTGGATAATACATTATTTTGCTTCATTAAAGAACAATAATAACTAATTACATATGAAACAAAAGAGGTCTCTGAAAATGATCCAATCATTGGTTTCTTTTTTTAAAAAATGCAACAATTTGTCTTAATGCAAGGCTTATTTTTTATGTCTTGTTTGATAATTGCTATACTCACTCTATACTCACTCTATAATCACCATACTTACCAGTTCAAGGCACAATCAACTTACATTCTTTGCTACAGTCCATCTCATCAGTCATACTGAATTACTTCAAAACGCTAACGTGAAGTGTTAACTTGAGCTTGTACTCCTCAGAAAACTAGATACAGAATGAGTGCTTTCTGCTGAGATGATGAACTGTTGACATTGTGTGATTTTCGTTTTGATTTTACAAAGGACAATCTGTATCATTTTGTTAAGACTCTGTCAGACTTTATTGTTTGACCATGACAATTTACACAATAAAAATGTGCAGGTAGTGGATATGTTCAGGGTGAGGACAGTGAAGAGTCTGTGTAAACTGGACTTTGGATCCCTGGGGCTCAGCCCCAGCACTTAAGATCTGTCTTGGGAAGCTTAACGTCACATATCTTCAACAATTCATGTTCGAAAGTTTTCTCTCCAAGCAGCTGTTTTCGAGTGAAAGTTGACATATGAGACCTAATTTCCCTCCAGATTTACAGGAGTTACATTCCACATAAGAACCCATATCCACAGCCCTGCACACATCCAAACAATCCATTTTCTCTGGTAATAGCTTCATCGAGACAATCGGGGGCTGCAGTCACTTGTAATTCAGTCAGACAGAGACAGACATCAAGATAGCTGAGTAAAGGGTGAAAGGTATGGAAGAAAAATCTGCTGTTATAACCAAATGCATTACAATGATGTTTGTCTTAAACAATACTTCTCAAATTTTTTTTGTAACTTTAATTCAAGATTTGAGGACAGTTTCCTTTATTATGATATTTTTAGGGGCTTTTCACGCCGCCATCTGGCACCTTGTTTTATTTACAATTTGTCAAGTGTCGGTCAGATTTTGTAGTCTACACACTCACCATAGTCTGTGATGCACCCATTGCTACCCAAAAAAATCCAGAGCCAGAGCACTCTCTATGTATCTATTGTATTTCAGATGAAGACTGCCATTATTGCACATGAGAACGTATAAATGGAAGTTTCCAGATTCAGATTAAAGCATTTACTTCTCGTAGCTGGGTGAGTGCTTGAGAGGCGCAAGATCAAATTAAACTTTCAACAGCTTAATCAAAGTAAAAATGCATTCTGCGGTTGAGCTGAAATGCAATGTTTAAGAGGACTAAAGTAACTTTGCAGTTGGATGGGTACAGAAAACCAAGTTTCACAATGCTTTAATATGTAGACACGCGTTCACTTCTGTACTCCCATAATGGCTTAGGCTGTAGACTCTCAAATAACAAAATAGATGAGTAATCGTTGTACAGAGGAACACTGGTGCAAGTGTTAGCACTTGACTGACATGAAACATATGGCAGTGGATCATACAGCCAACCTCAAAATAAGAGGGAAAGAGAAAACGGAAAGCAAAAAGAGCCAGAAATACCTAAAAACGGCTTTGGAGGGAAAAATCAATTCTTGTCCCTGCTTTCAGAAAGCTGCATACATTCATGAAGCCCCTCAGCAAGCCCACTGCACACTGAAAAGTCAAATTTCAGTCCACCCTCTGATCGGGTGCCTCACCAGCTTAACTGTAATAAGATGCACAGAATCACCTGGGAAGTCTTCTGTTTGCGAAGTGGAAGTGGCAGGCACTTAAAATATCTTTCAGCTGATTGGATGAAACGTGTCCAACACTTTCTATCACAAGCAAACTTCAATATATGAGTTTGCGTAAAGCCACCATGTGAACCACCACTGCTATCTTTCCTCATATCTGAATGTTATGTTACCAACAATGAGCGCTGAGTCGGTTGAAGGAATGCTGGATCATTTTAACTTGAAAATTTTTAATGTAATGGAAGCTGTTGCACCGATAAGAATCAAGAGCACCTTGATCAAACAGAAAACCCCATGGAAAAACACCACTACGGTCAAAAACCTGAAAAGAGAATGCAGGAAAGCTGAACGTAAATGGAGGAAAACAAAGCTTCAGATTCACTATGAGCTATACAAAGAAAGCCTGCGTAGTTATAACAATGAGCTGTGCAAGGCCAGACAGCTACATTTATCTGAAATGATTAATAAGAATGTCAACAAGTCTCGAACTCTGTTTGCTATGGTTGAAAACCTCACAAATCCTCCTAAAGAGTCAAACCCAGACCTCCTCTCCACTGAGAAATGCAATGAATTTGCCAACTTTTTTAGCCAAAAAATCAAAACAATTAGACAAAACATTAACGCAACAAAGACAAACAAGAAAACTAATCTGTGTCTAAAACCTAGAAATAACTCTGACGTTATGTCACAATTTAATATTGTTAATTTAAAAATCCTAGAGGAAACAGTTCGGCAGCTGAAATCAACAACTTGTTCTCTGGACATAATCCGACTTTTTAAAAACTGTTTTTACCTCAGTAGAAAGTGATCTCCTACAAATAGTTAACAGCTCACTGGCATCAGGCATTTTTCCCAAGTCACTAAAGACAGCTGCCATTAAGCCACTCCTAAAGAAGAGAACTCTAGACGTCTCTATGATTAACAACTACAGACCTGTGTCTAACCTCTCTTTTATATCCAAGATTATTGAGAAAGTTGTATTTAACCAGCTCAATGACTTTCTGAATGAAAGTGGAAGTCTTGATAAGTTTCAATCAGGCTTCAGACGTCATCACAGCACTGAAACAGCTCTGGTCAAAGTGTGAAACGACATTAGGTTGAATACTGATTCTGGTAATGTTTCAGTCCTGGTTCTGTTGGACCTCAGCGCTGCGTTTGATACTGTAGATCACAGAATCCTGTTGCACAGGCTGGAAAACTGGGTTGGACTTTCTGAAGCGGTCCTTAACTGGTTCAGGTCCTACTTAGAAGGCCGGAGTTATTTTGTTACTATTGGCAGCTATGAATCTGAGCGAGTGGCCATGACTTGTGAAGTCCCCCAGGGGTCAATTCTTGGACCTCTTCTGTTTAACTTGTATATGCTCCCTTTGGGTCAGATATTGCAGAATTTTAACATCAATTATCACAGTTATGCAGACGATACACAACTTTATGTGTCTCTGTCACTGGACGACTGCAGCCCAGCAGACGTACTGTGTCAGTGTCTGGAGGAAGTAAACACCTGGATGAGAGATAATTTTCTACAATTAAATGAAGACAAAACTGAGATCATTCTGTTTGGTAGCAAAGAGAAGAGGGTCAGCATTGGTAAATATCTTGAGACTCGGGACCTTATAATCACTGACCAAGTTGGTAACCTCGGAGTGTTGATAGACTCAGATCTGACTTTCAGATCTGAACACATCACACCAGTGTTAAAATCTTTACACTGGCTTCCAGTCAGTCACAGAATAGATTTTAAAAGCCTGCTGATGGTTTACAAATCCCAGAATGGTTTAGGCCCAAAATACATCTGTGATATGTTCAGAGAATATAAACCCAGCAGAGCACTTAGATCCAAGGACTCAGGTCAGCTGGTCCAGTCCAGAGTCCAGACTAAACATGGAGAAGCAGCATTTAGCTGTTATGCTGCAAATAAGTGGAACAAACTGCCACTGGAGATTAAACTTTCACCAAATGTAGACATTTTTAAATCCAGGTTAAAAACATTTCTTTTCTCATGTGTCTATGCATGAAATATCTTTTAACTTATCTAGACTGTTGCCTGATTTTAAATTCATTTAAATGATTTTACTTGTTTCTCTTTATATTCTTTTATGTATTTTTAATGCTTCTTGCACTCCCTGCTGCAATGCTTTTATTTTATGTAAAGCACTTTGAACTGTTTGTACATGAAATGTGCTATACAAATAAATCTGATTTGATTTGATTTGATCTCCCCACAGTGGCCAGCATAGTACACATAGTCCTTGTTTTCTGGCCAATAATGGAAAGCTTGGTGCCTGGTAGGATGGATTATCTCGTGATTGTGATTCCAGCTGTGTCAACTGAAGTGTTTCACACCACCCTGTGTGTTTGTCTTTGTTTACTGTTTTTGCCTCCAAACTAGCTGTTATTGAATTATCTTACTGAGCAAAGGAAATTCTGCCAGGAAATTGTTGAAAATGAATGTATTAGAAATGTTATTAGGGTCTCTGGACTGCTGCTGTATCACTGAGTTGGACATCGTATTAAAGTTACCTGGCCATGTAGTTCCTATGGCAACGACATTGAAGAAAGATTCAAAGTAGTTTTAATTTTCTCCTCATGAGTACTCATGTTGTACATATGCCGTCACTTTCACATTTGCTTACTTATTTATTGTGCTTGTTTTTCCTACATTCACATTCAGTTGTTGTATTTTTTGTTTGTTTTTTAACTCAAACTATTTAAATTAAATTCTCTTTATTTTCCCAATTTTGGAAGCATATTGTCCCTTTTGGTTGGAAAGTGCTCTCTAAAGATACGAGCCTTATACCATCTTTGTCATTATTATTTTCTCTGAAATTGCATATTTAACTCTTCTAACTTATCCACAAGTTATTACCTTTGTAATATCATATTTTGAAGAAAATATGGAACTTGCAGTACAAGTTTGTGCTGGTGATTCTTTGGTTTCTCCGTCCTTCTGATTAAGAAGCTCTGATACAACTGTTGCTGTAGGTTTTTATCTGCTTGTACAATGACACTTGAGGATGGAAAAGGCTTGATAATTCTGCCTTGGCCAGAAACAACGGACTTTGGCTTAATTCTTTCTTTGTTGTTCAGTGTTGATTTTTTTATTTGATGAACAACAACAGCAACAAAAAAAATCCTTTTGATCAAGGAACAAATTGAAAACTCAATGTGAATCAGGTCCTACAGAAACGTATAGAGTAAGCAAAACTTCTTCAACAGTGTTTGAAATGAATGCTGCCATAAGTGAAACAAAGTCAACATGAAGTCAATTTGCAGATTTTGCTAATTCTGAGGTTGTGGTGAACACCCAAACTAGACTACATCTACGAGATGGCATGAGTAAATGTACTTGTCTGCAAAGCATGTTCAGGTTACACGTTTTGCTGTCTACTAAAAAAAAACTAAAGTACAATGCCGAACCAAAAATAGATAAAAAAAAATAAATGTATTAATCACACACTAATTTTTCTTGGACTACATTTGCCTTTGAGTACAGCAGGCATTCCAAAAGGGGATCGTTTCATTTCACTATCACAACGTTCATTTCCATCCACCGTTGCATTAATCTTTTTGCCAAGATCTTGTATTGATGATGGGAGAATTGGATAGCTGCATAAGGTCTTCTGCAGCAAAATTAAAGGATTCTCAACAGATGTAAGGTCTGGGCTGATAGGGGAACATCAGGGGAAAAGAAATCTAGCGCAAGGCTGGTCATTTGGTATGTTCACGTATTCAGCTGACAGCTGAACTTTGACCTGGCCCAGTGTAGCAACCCCAGTTATTTGGTTATATAAATCCAGATGGTGACCTTTTTATTTTGCCCTGGCGGGGTAATTCCAAACAGTGCTTTTAGATTGTGTGGAAGTGCAAAAGTCTCTTTGCTGCCAAACTGAGTTGTGAGCTCTGCCCCCATTACTATGCTGCTAAAGAACTATATGCTCGTTTCAGCTCGACCTACATTTCCTGAAAGTGAAGTTGAGTGTCATCTGCGGCGGTGCCAGGTAGCCTAACTTAGAGACCCACTCTGCTATCCACATTCAAACACAAAAGGAAACATACTTTTTCATACTTTTTTCTGTTCTCTTTAGGTGATGAGAATTTTCATCTAATGAAAATCTGATGGAAAGTTGAGCTTTACCTGCAGAGAAGGCAGATTATTTGCAATTTGGAGAACAACGTGATATTACATAATGCTGTTTACCTGAGCGTAGTTCCTTTCCTGAGTTCCTACTGTGCACCTTGCCAGCTTTGCCACCCTCCTTTCCTTGCACGTCACATGTCCTCTGTGCCCACAGGAATTGCTTGGTTGACTCAAAGGATGTGGGAGGAGTATTTGTCACAAGCGCCAGTAAAGCTGACTGCAAAAGCTGTGAAACACGGCGTGCAAGAATCTAATCACAAAGCCACTGTGCCACACAAATAATACTTGCTATTACCTTGCAAAAGTGATTAACCAGTCCAATAAAATACAGATTTGAGGATGATAAGACCTACTTATTCATGTCTAGGATGAAAACAACAAACGACTGTACACCTGTATACATTTACTTGTATACATTGCTTCATGCTTCTGAAGAGTGCAGACGTGTCTCTGCTTCCTCCTGCTGCTTATCGCTTTATTTGCTTTTAAATCGTTTTACTTCTTTCCACAAGTCTAGGATACAATTTTATTATCTTTCTTTTAAGTGAATCAAGACTTTTTTTAAATCTTTTTTATTCTTTTTACAACTTATCTGACGAGCCAGCGACTACAGTCCTTTCAACCTGCCCTGTGAAAGCTGTTGGATATATCAACAAGAAAATTGTTTGCTACAAGAAAGGATTTTTGCCTTAGAAACTGAAATGGGACTTCATGAAACGCTCCCAATGGAATCCATTGGTAAGAAGTCCACATTTACTTCCAAAGGAAAAGGTGAAAAAACTGCTACTTCCAACTTAAAGCTAAATGATACTGTCTCTTTTCCAAGACTCTGTAAAGACACGTATAATGGACTTGATGCTAAGCCGAAGAAACGTCAAACTGTTAGTATCAACAGAGGATATGTAACATCACCCGGAATAAAGTTAACAAACAGATTTTTACCACTGTCAGAGCCAAATGTGACTGAGTGTAACAGACAGAGAGACGGTACAAAGCAGCAGATGGACAGAGAAACTGTGCCGAGTGTCAAGGTCAAAGATACTCTTGTGCTTGGAGACGGAGCCATATCTAATATAAACATAAACAGAATGGTTACATGCAGCTATCCAAGTGCCACTGTCTCTGACATCACAAGATTACTACCTGAGGTACTGGCAAAACATCAAGGGGTGAAACAGCCGGTTGTCCACGTTGGTGCAGTGGACATCAGAGAGAATCAGTCTGAAATCTTAAAAATAGACTTTGAGAAACTATTTGAGAGTCTTGATAAAGTGGCGATACCAACGTTCATAAGTGGACCTCGACAGGAGGATCAACAAATTCAGCCGGCTGCTTCAGTTGAACACATGGCTGTCCAAAGTCTGTGAGTCCAGAGGACCTCATTTCATTGAGAACTTTAATCTTTTCTGGCAAAGAGATGATCTGTTTCAAGGAAAAGCCCCACACCTCAACAGAGGTGGAGTGAGACGACTGACGCTCTGAGGCATCAGAAGGGGCCAGGGACAGGACCGGGTACTGTGCTGCCGCCGAGAGAGAAGAGGAGCGAGAGAAGAGCTCCTGCCTCGCCACCCAAGGACCCAGCAAAGGATTCAGCCACAGCAACCACAGCAGCACCTCCATCATCCCGAACACAGGATTCAGCAGCTCCTCCATTGCCTTCACCACAGCCCTCACCACAGGCCTGGGACCCACCTGCTGCATCTACAACCTCCAGAGAAGTGTCACTATTGTTCTCTTCTCCACCGTCACCCAGGAGATTTCCTGATCACCTTGAAAGCTTGGTGAAATCAGGGATTAAAATGGTTCCTCTCACGCCAAACATGGCAAGATCAAGAATTCTATCCTCAAAGAAGCATCGAGCCCCTCTCCCTCCCCAGCCTACTCCACCGACCAAAGCCCCCCCAGTGCAACTATAACTAATCTCAAACATGCAGTACTCAATGTCAGCTTTTTAAGTAACAAATAATTCATGATAAATAGTTTTATTTCCTCTCACAATCTTGATTTTATGTTTTTAACTGAGACATGGCTCGACAAAAACACAGCAAATGCAGTCCTGATTGAGTCTAGTCCACCTCACTTCAATTTTATGTCTGAAACAGGCGAAAACCAAAGGGGTGGGGGTGTTTGTGCCATGTTCAGGGACAATATACCCACCCACAAGTTGTCATCTGGGGTTTTTTCATCATTTGAGTGTGTGTCATTCAAAATGGAGATAAAACAATCTTCCATACTTTATAGCACCATTTACAAACCACCACAGAATTGTTTTATTGATGATTTTACTGAACTACTTTCAATTGTGTGCACTGCTTTTGACTGTTTAGTCATAACAGGGGACTTGAATGTGCACGTGGATATAGCCCATAACAAGCAAGCTAAAGAGCTCACTGCTGTCCTTGAAATGTTTGGTCTAACTCAGCATGTGATTAAGCCCACCCACAACAGAGGGCACACTCTAGATGTGCTCATTTCAAGGAGTGTTGTTATTTCAAATGTGGATGTCGTCAATATTGCTTTATCTGATCATTTTTGTGTTTTCTTCGACCTGTCTGTTATACCCAAACTGGGTCTGCAGTTGTTCGGGGAAGACTCATAAATGACAGAACAGGGACACAGTTTATGGAAATGATTAGGTTTGAGAACACCCCGTGTTCTAATGTTGATGATCTGTTGAACTCTTACACATCAAGTCTCTTAAATGTTTTGGATACCATTGCTCCTGTCAAGGTTAGAATGGTTAAAAGTAGGCAAATGGCGCCATGGACATAAGAAGAGTCGGTCAGGGCACAGAAAAGGGAGTGCCGGAGAGCCGAACGGAAATGGCGCAAGTCAAAGCTCCAGGTTCATTATGAGACTAACAAAGAAAAGCTATGTGTGTTCAACCAGACTTTGCTTAGAACAAGGGAGAGTTATTTTTCTGAAATCATCAAAAACTGCAGTAACAACTCTCGTGTCCTGTTTGCTACAGTAAACAGATTAACAAACCCTCCAGTTTCACTGCCTTTAGAACTCATTTCTACATCTAAGTGTAATGAAATATTCTGATGAAGGAAGAATAGTTTAATTGATGATGTAAGTCTTTTTAATATGAAACGAAAAAGTCTCATGTGCTGACTTTTAGTTAAAGCGCCAGAGTTTTCAATAAGAGGTTTTTCTTTACTTTCCAACCAAAACTGCAAAACCACCGGGGATGTTAATAAGATATCTTCAGACATAAGAGGTTTGACTGAAAAAAAAGAAGCTTTGAATGAATGAATGGAAGATCTGAATAAAATATAAGAAAAGTCTTATTCTTTCAAGGCCTGTCTTTGTATTCAATGTACAATCTTTGACAATCTTTGCTTCAGGCCAGAAGTTTCACATTCTCAGATCTTATAGTGTCATTTGAGCCGTTTTAAGTTATAGATATAAAAATAACTTCAATCTCTGCTATACACAGCTATCCGGTGTGGGAATATATATCATGCACTGAACACTATGCAAATATGTTCTTAAAGTTGCTGCTCTACAATATTTGGACAATATTTATGACAAACAGCCATGGCCTGAATGTTGTGTAAACCACTAATCTTGCCTTGTAGGACAATGGCAGTGATGAATTCCCCCCCAAAAATGTTTCTGCTGTGGGACTGAAAATGTGGCACGATGCAGCTTGAATTATTTTCCACACAGCTGCATATTCTGATAATTAAAAAGAAGGGAAGACAGTTCATCCATGATAAATGTATGTGTTCTGACAGCAGCGAACTGCTGAACTGCAGTAATGAAGAAATTCACATACCATGGATGGCTCATCTCCACCAAGATGACTTGCGTCATCTCGTGTAAGTATGTACTTAGAGTGCTTTTAAAAAAAAAAAGTAGCAACTCTTTTGGCATTATTTCTATTTTAATGCATTGCAACATGTGGTTTAAATAGATATGTCCAGGATTTGATGTAATTTGGTGAAGTTAAATGAAACAGACAAACGAAATCTGGAAAGTAGTCTGTCTATTGGTATTAACATGCTTTGCTTTCGAGCCCTAAAGCATGATTTGCCTTCAGAATTCAGATAATTAGTTCAGTTAAGACAAACTGTGCAATTAACAGGTCACATGATCTCGTATATATACCTTTTGTGAAGGGTCTGCAACACCACTTGGTGAGCAACAACACAAAGTCTTAAGTTAAAATCAGTGTAACTCAAATAACACAAATAACTTTCATACAGTTGAAGGGACACAGTAGAATCTGTCACCCTTGCCTAAATCAAATCAAATCAAATTTATTTATATAGCACATTTCATGTACAAACAATTCAAAGTACTTTACATAAAATATAAGCATTGCAGCAGGGAGTGTAAGAAGCATTAAAAATACATAAAAGAATATAAAGAGAAACAAATAAAATAATTTAAATGAATAACAGTCAAGATAAGTTAAAATATACTGTGCAGATTTCATGCATAGACACATGAGAAAAGAAATGTTTTTAACTTGGATTTAAAAATGTCTACATTTGGTGAAAGTTTAATCTCCACTGGCAGTTTGTTCCACTTGTTTGCAGCATAACAGCTAAATGCTGCTTCTCCATGTTTAGTCTGGACTGTATTTTGGCCCTAAACCGTTCTGGGATTTGTAAACCATCAGCAGGCTTTTAAAATCTATTCTGTGACTGACTGGAAGCCAGTATAAAGATTTTAAAACTAAAGAGGACATCTATTTAATATTCATCATTACATTCCTTATAAAATGTTATAAATCAGTTCACTGGAAGGGAAAGATTTATGTATGCTCACTTCTAAACTGACAACATTTAAAGGCCCTGCACACACACAGTTGTTGTCCAGATATTTTGGCCATTAGGAATGTGCTCAGATTGAAGATGAGTGGAGTTGTTTTGAAGATTGATGTGACTTGTCTACTGATGGAATTGATTAACAAGGTGACAATGTTGCTCCTCTCACCGGTGTAACAAAGCTGAAAGGAGACCGAGGGAGATGTCAGTCAAGCATTGTTGGTATGCACCACCACTCTTCTACTAAAAGGTACAATCAGCTAAAATAAGATGTGCTTTGTGGCTTTACTATAAACGTGAAAAGTTGTTTCTTTTATCGATCAAATAACACTCATTGTATGAAAGCATGATCATATTTCTTACAGAAAAGACAGAGAAAATATGATGTTGATAACCCACTACTGTATTACAAGATAGAAGGAACAGCTCCACTTAACAGACAAGTTGTTCCTCCTGTATGCCTCAGTGGTGAATAATATTAATGTGAAAGGACACAGGAAAGGACACATAATCCAATGTCAGCATGTATGAGAGAATACATTAAAGACACCAAACTAACAATACCCGAGTAACCCTTTGGTAGGTTAACAAGTTAATAGCATACTCCAACCCTACCTATCTCTTACCCACTGAGAGAATCTGTGTGTACCCTTAACAATGCTAAGGACACCCTCGCTGCTATGACATTACTGATGATTTTATTGATTTGTATCTTTCCACAAGAAGAAAAACAGCTCAACATATTTGGGTCCATGTCAGCATTGCAGCACAAGTCAAAGTAAATGGAATAATCACAGTGTGATGCTATTCTGGGCTCAGCATTGCCTGCATTGTTGTTGACATCGGCTTGGTTTATTTATCTTAATCATTGTGTGGATGTTATCAAGTGAGCGAAACATTTCAGCTTATGTGCTTCACTCTCAAATATGTGACTAAACCATGATATTTAGAGTGCATATAGGAATATTATATATGTCTGCTAATGGACTGCAGCATGCTTGGTCATTATGAACATGTACACAATGAATGCGTTTTAGTATTCTGTTCATTAGTATTTCTAATCAAATGACTCGATATACGAACACTGAACATAGTATTTACCCAGATACTCCAAAAACTATCTAGATTATGCTCAGAATTGCAAGCCCTAATGAATACTGTTTGCTCTGTTATTTTGGTAATTTTCCCCCAGCATCTTTGAGAAAAGTGTGAATCGACCTATGTTGCAGTAATCTAGCACACCCTGAGCATATCTGTCAGGTTACTGGTGAGACTTTCAGGAAAAGAGCAGGCTTGCTGTGAATCATTGTGGGACAAAAATAGACGATGTCTTCACTGACAAGAAGCAGAAGTTAAACAAGGTAAGATTTATTTAAGAAGAAACTTACAAAGTGGCACTGTTACTTGTGACCAATCAAACAAACAGGTCGTAGAGTTTCTGTTGAATTGCTGCCAGTGTCCAGAGTCATGTCACTGCACATACAGAGTCAAATATGCTTGCTGCATGCTTGGGCTCCTTTTTTTTCCGTTTGAGTGTCCCAAACCTTCAGGTTTATAAAAAATAAATAAATAAATAAATAAAAAAATTTTAAGCAATTTACTAATTTGACTTTGGTTTTATTTTGTTGTGAAAAATTTAAAAATGACATTTATGAATGCTGTATTACTCATGATCTAATTAATTTTGATTTGATTTGAAATGAAGGAGAATAGTATGTATTCCCCCTTTTTATGATTCTATACCTGTGAGTCACAAAAAAATTCTTCAATTAAAGAAATATACATGTATATATCTTTCCTTTTTATTTTGTTCATGGAGTTTGCCAGAGGCACATTTATACTGTTTTCTGTTTTGTTCACAAACATGAACCCACTCTAATGACTCAGGAATCATGTTTTCCTTTGGGAGCCACAGACAACTGAGCTGTCCAAAGAATTGAAGCAACATTATAAAGGATGACCTTGCATCTGAAGCTTGTCCTGGAAAGAGATCATGAATATTTTCCTCTGCATTTACCTTGCACTGGACACACCAAACAGTTTTTCTGGTAAAAAATGAATTCATCACAGTTTTTACAAGTTACCTATCAAATTCAAGTTATTTTATTCATATAGCCCAATATCACAATATTACCACAAGGGCTTTTACAATCTTTTGGATATTGAAAAGGTTCTCCCCAAAAATATTTTAGTCAGTCTAGTGGGAACTTCAGGCTTAATGAAGTAGTTCTAGTAATATAGTATGACTGTCAAGATGACAAATTACATATTCTAAATTCAAATGAAGAATATGATCTGTTTGGATATCAAGCAATTAAGAGAAGTCCAGGCAGGAACTGAGCAGCATGACCTCCTCAACAAGCTAAAGAATGCATGAGAGAGAGGATGCTCAGGCTTGTAGATCAGCAAACACACATTGTTAGACATGTGTGGTAATTGTGAGAATGTTTATGGTAATAATGTCATCTCCACAATTACATGGAATATAGTGCTCCTATAGGCTTAAAAGATGATACCGAATATAAGCAGTTTGAAAGATAATAATAACCGGTGACCTACTCACTGTTGCTATAATCACAAATGGGCTGCTTCTGTTTTGTTTCAGAAGCTCTAACCTGCAGTCTATAACCTCCTCGAAAATGACAGTCGAAAAGGTGAAACTGGCTTTTAAAGAAAACATGTTTTAGAAATCTTTAAAAGCTGGAGCCACTTCTTACGTTACTGTTATTATAGAGTTGATTATAATGCTGAGAACACACAGGGCCAGATGCACAAAGCTCTGCGTAGATTTATGACTAAAACTGTGGGTACACGCGATGGCAGATATGTTCCTGTGCATTCTTTCGTGGGCATGGTTCTCTGCTATAAATCTTAATCACTGCGGAATGTAAATGGATGTAAGGCTAATTAATCTAAATATACAACATTTGTGCCACATGTTATGAGATATGGCAACAAACACAACAGTGCAGCCTCATGAAAAATTAATTGGAGACAGAAAATTGAACACTGCAGGAAAGGAAATTAAAAGTTGTGGATTTAAAAAAAAAAAAGTTGTATCAACTGTGACCAGCACAAAACACTCTAGCAGAGGAAAAAATAGAAAAAAACTAGAACAAACACGTTGGTAAAGTCCTCTCATAGAACACCAAGGAGATCCTTATTCAGGAACAATGCAAAAATATAGTGTTCAAGTTGACTCAAGAACTAGTTAAAAGTTCAGTTCACATAGTTTAAGATGAACAAGTTCATGATCGTTGTTCAACATTTGAAATCATAAACTAGGTTCACATTTTCAAACTGAATTAACTCACACACATTTTTCATATCTATTTGTTGAGTTTTTTTATTTTTCATGATTCAAAAACTGTTAATTCAATTCTGAAGTTACCAAGGTGGTAACCAGCTTTCCTATTCTGTTAAAAATGGCTTCATTCTGTTTACAATTCCCAAAATGAACATGTTTGAATACATAGTAATTTATTTCAGGACTTTTTGAAGTTTGCTGATCTGGAGGATTAACATAATTCAATTGGACTCTAATTGGTTTGAATTGGACTTTATTATTCAAGTGCCTTGAAATGACAATTGTTTGGCGCTATGAATATAAAACTGAATTGAATTGATTGCAAATTTTTAGTCCATCATCGTGTTGAGGGAAAAAAAGCATTTGGGGAGGGTTTATGTGTGTTAGGTCAAGACGACTGTCTCCATACAGTCTCTGACATTGTTACTGTAAAAGAGGCTGCGGCTCTAGCTTACTTACATACTGTCTGAGAAAATGGTGCCCGGGGGCCATGTGTCAGGATAGTGGAAAACCTAATGTCATTATCATGCCTTTCCTTCCAGTCCCCCCTTATAAGGTCTGGTCTGATTAAACTTAAAAAAAAAATACATGCCCTGGGTTTCTAGTCTCACTTTGTTCAACTTCTCAGAAAAGTGTACTTCCATTTTTCCAACAATCTTACAGTGAGAGAGATTATTCAAAAGTGGAAACCACTCAAGATACCTGCCACTCTTCCCAGGAGTGAATGTCCCAGCAAGTTCATCCCAAGGTCAGACCGTGCAAAGCGCAGAGAAAATGAAAAAAGCCTGAGCACTGAATTTAAGACTCTACAGGTGTCAGTCAGCATGTTAAATGCTAAAGTTCATGACAATAGAATTAGAAAAGTACTGTAGTAATGTAAAGTACTATCATCTCAACTTGTTGAAGGTTGTTGAACATTTGTTGAAAGTAATTGTTCAAAGAGCTAAATCAAATTCATATAAATGGACACAGAAAATATCAGGGTATGTAACTTACAAAAAAGATGCCTGGTTTGTGTGGATATGCATCTAAAGTATGCTCTTTAGCTAGAATAAGAGTCCAAAGTTTGATGTTTCAAAAAATAAATCCTACAAATAAACCATTTCAGCTTTTTATGACTGTGTTAAGGCACTCACAGTAGCTGATTAATATTTTTAAGATTAGAGAAGGTTTCTGTTCTTGGTTAGATATTGAAGTTAAATTAGTAACTTTAAAACATACTTTGTTTCTTTCCCTGAACCTAATCAAAATGCTTTTAGTATCCAGATGTGGCTATCAGAATGCATGCACAAGTCTGTGGTGTCGGCATCCTGCACTTTGTTTACACACACCATCCAACACTGCAACGTTTACTTGAATTTAGTTAATAAACATATTTTATCTTGCACAGGGAAAAATGTTTTCAGGGAAATGAAAGACGAGTACCAGCAGAAATTAGATTTCCCCACAAATGTAGCACAAATATAAAACAAAATAGAATGTATTTAAACATGAGTTAATGAGAATATATTCACTCATTTTCTTTTCATTGTATTAAAAAATTAATAGTTATAACACTCAGTTATTATCCAACCCTGATGGGCCTGGCGATGACTAACAGTTAATCTTTCAGTGCCATGCTTGCCTGGATCAAACCGCCCCTGCTATAGATCTTGTGAATATGATGATTAAAAGAAGTACTGCAAGAGACTTGAATGACATTAAACAAGACAATTACCATCCTCCAAAAAGCAGAAAGGACAACACAAATGGAGAGAGGGCAAAATAATAATGGTAAGCCTGTGAGCATATGAAATACACATGGTAAAGCTGTTCTGACACACCAGACTGAGATAAAGTAGACAGACCTCACAAGAGACTGGCATTTAAAGCCCTCACCAAGCCACCACAAATTCTGCCCCTGGACAACAAGACAGAGTAAAATGACACACATAAATAAATGTGGCCTGTCTTTTGAGGTGTGTGTATGTTTGTTTTTATATCCCCATGCGGACATTCTATTGACACAATGCATTTCGTAGCCCCTTCTCCAAACTTTAAGCATCATATCCTAATTCTAACCCCAAACCTGTCCATAATCTATCCCTAAAACCAAGTATCAACTCTCAAAAATCACTTAGTACCCAGTGGAGACTGCGATGTGGTCTCCATGGGTACAGGTCTGGTTTAGTTCCCATCATGATATAAAAGCATGCACACCCACACAACTGAATACATAAATACATAAAGCTTATATAGGTGGGGGCTTAATAGGAAGATACACTCCCGACAATTGCTCCATTATCAGTGAACACAAACATGCACATGTGTGTGTATCCATATATGTTTGTGCATTTCTCACATGCCATTTACTCTCCACACAAACGTGTGGTCATTAAACAAAGGAGGGCACACTATGATAAAATAACAAGTAGAATGTTAGGGTATTTCAGTGGTGCAAAACACGCTGAAAGATCAATAACCTTTCCAGATTTATGTAAAAGCCAGACTTTTGCCTCGTTACTCTTACCTTTCTTCTTCTTACATTGTTGTTTGGCGAACGAGCACAAAGAGGACAGAGAGCACACTTAAAAGAAAATACAAAATCACTATTCAACAACAGGCACCAGTGACTAATTCAAATTAATGACAGCCATTATCATTTGAAATAGTGTGTTTAATCCAAATAGTTGCATAACAAACATGCAGCACCATAACTGCTGCTGTATAAGCTGATCATTTTGAAAAGGTTCATGCAAAACATCAGCGGAGATTCAGCACTGAAAAAAAGATTGTTACATAGCACACAATGTATAGTGGAATGAAGTATGCAGGTGGGGTACAAAGACAGACAGATTGTTCTCTTTCTGGTGATTATCTTTACTCTCCCACAGCGTGTAGTCTTCTATCTAATTTTCTCCTGGATTTCCTATCCCTGCTGAATAAATCGTGTTTTTTTTTGTTTTTTTACAAAGACTACACAGAGCTATGCAGTGAGGTTAAATTAGAAAGTGGCAAAAGTGTCTCTGTATGCAATGGGAGGACAAGTCAATGTGCCATGGTTTGCCTGGCATGACTCACTGGTGTTGTTTGAAGGGTCAGCCTAAGGTCCGGATGCAAAATTCAATGACTATGTGACAGTAATCACCCTTCTGTCTGATGTAAGAGCTGACAGCAAAGCTTGTTAGCACTCTACTAAGCTGCAGGCTCTGCAGTCCACGTCTGGGATCGTGTGATTTTAATATTGCATCCATGTTTCTGTGTACAAATGATTGTGTGCCACTAATAAGTTTTAAAGTGTGAGTGGAAGCTTGTCAGGGATTTGGATATAGTCTTGTTTTTCAATGGCAAAAAGTTTGAGGTAACTCTGTTTTTTGTATTAACACCAGTTTTGCCAGTGTGGCTCATGTATCACCCCATGTTAATTCTTCCACTCTAACAACATCCATGGCAGAATTCATTATTCTTACAAGTGCCTTCATATTAAGCACAAACATGGACTCAAGGATGAACTGAGGCTCAATGTCATTACTCAAGGCTGCCAGATTTTTAAGAGAAGTATGAGGGGAAAAATGAGGAACATTGCATAATACAGCCTGTAACCTATATTCTGATTCCATTTGCTTTCAGAAATTATGAAATTTTCAGAAATGTGTCATATAAATAAAGAGCTTCCATCTATCTATTTCCTATACCCACTTGATCCTATGTAGGGTTTCAGAGGGACTGGAGCCTATTTCAGCTGCCATCAGACAAGAAGCAAAGACAGGTTGCCTGTCCATCACAGGGCCGACACAGAGACGGACAAAGAGCCACAAAGCCTCACACACACTCCTACGGTCAATTTAGAAGTTAGCCTAACATGCATATTTTGGTAAGCAACCACAACAACCCTTTTTGTCCTGCTTTTCATTTGTGAATTATTTCATTAAGGACTGGTTCATCCACTTAAATCTACAAGCCGCCCCTGATTAGACTGAATTAAATAGTAAAATATGTTCTCTTTCTTGTTTTTGGTCTTGGTCCTTTACCAAGTAAAACAATCCCAAACCATGAATACTTTAAATGTCTGGCAAGATGTTGTTGACTGTTCTGTTCTGTTTACTGATGTTGGGTACTGACTAACTTGGGAAATACACCTTTGCTGAAGGTACAGAATTAGTGATTCTAATCTTGTGAGCCCCCCTTGAATCTGTGTTTGTTGTACACATTGTCTGTGCTGCTGGGTTGAGGGTGCGTAAAGTATCTACGTTTAAGAATTCCTACCTTGTTTGCTGTGACATCCATAATTAAAGCATCATCTGCACGCATGGCTTCAGCTTTAAGTTCTGTCAAAATGAGCCTTTTCAGCCAATGTTCTCAAAACCTTGACAGCTGTCACTGTATGTATTGTGTTTGCAGATATGGTTGCAGTCTGCAATATGACTGATCATGATTGTATGTTACTGTAGAAATATGAATGCCTTGATTAATTGTTGGATTAATTTGTTTATTGATTAATTAATTGCTTATTCAAAGAAGAGGGGAGAGGGGGAATAAATCCCTCTTTATTTATTATGTAAACAAGAACATGTGTATCTAATATATAATGATACTTGCTTTTTATTATCTTAAGACATTAGTCAGACTGTCGGCGAGCACCCATTCCAGGCTGAGAAAACAAATGTATGGAACAAAGCTGTCAGGGCTTAACCTTTAGCATAATGTATGCAAGTAAGAAGAGAAATACTTCCTCAGAGGTATGATGATTATTAATGTAAAGCCCTGTTTATGGCACGACAAGGACAGACATGCACTCCTCATGTAGGCACAATAAATTCTAATTAGTTTGAAAATGTGTAAGGGCGGAACAGATAAAATTAACAACACTCTGATGTTTTTTTAACTTACGAAATGCAGAAAAAAAAACGTGTTTATCTTACCAAATGCCTTCAAGTTCTTTATATAGCAACTCATAATGAAGGAACAAATTAACTCTGTGTTTTTATGTGAGTGCATTCCAGCTAAAATGATTTTTTTTTGGTTTCTTAAAATTATGCCGTAATAAAAGTTGAGAGATGGGACTTCGCTGCTGCATCTGTAAGTAAAAACGTGGTCATAGCCAGTGCCTGTTTTGGACAGGAGTTTTATGTACCGGAAGATTTTATTTAGTTCAAGATGGAATATTGATGCCAGGACCAATTTAAATTCATTGGAGACAGCAACTCCCTTCATGCACTCTGTTACTGTCCCATCATTGGCAACAGCCTCTGATCTAGGCACCTGTGTTATACTATGTTGGGGATCAAGCGGGGGCTGGATTAGTTATTAGCAATTATCAATAAGTGTCCAAGGACAGTAACAGTTAATGTAATGCAGTGTGTGATATGACAAACAGGCTCCCTGCTGAATCTTGGGCATGAGGTAATGTTTCAGTTTATTTTTTGGGTCCTGTTTAATACTCAATTACTAAATCTTCACATCTAGTTTTGTTACATTCTAATATGTGATGACAAACTTTAGCATCCCGTTATCAATAATTAGCTAACATCTGTAAAAGGAAACCCCCTTCAGCTCTCCACTGGTTTTCCTCATCACAACACGAACTTGTTTGCCCTGATGGTTTTTTCATAAAGCTATGGTTTGTTATGTGTGTGCTTTCACATTTTCGATCTCTTTGACGCTTAAATGTTATTTTAGGTCATCTGAAGACACATTTTTTCAAATACTTGGTTTTTGTTGAGCTTTCTTACAAGTTACCAGGATTTCCAACCAGGAAATTGCTTTTTAAACATTTATTGTCCACTCTAAGATTTTCAAATCGAACAACTGTGGAGGAGAAAGTTTTAGTATGCTGAATTGACACAAGCATAATTCCTACAAACTTTGAGTGTGTGTGTGTGTGTGTCTGCATCTGTATGCAAATGGGCGATAAAACAAGCTGAGAGTCTGTTTTTGTGCAGTTTTTTGTGTTACCAACAATATACCCTTTCGGGTGCTCTGAGATCAGTTTACATTGTGCGAGCTAAATTGCCAATAAAAAACAAACAGTCTTGTTTGTGACACATATTAAGAGCCTTTTCCCCTGGTATGCTGTTTTTGAGGAGTAACACAAGATTGATTAATATGGTTTCCCAAGTTTCCTAGCCTTTGGGAGACTGCAGCACAAATGTGATCCACTTTTTCTGATTGACTGTGGAACATTGTTGTTCATAAAAAACTGTCTGAAATTATCATGTTTCAATCAGTAAAGCTTGTAAATTTACTGGATATATTTCAATGAGTCCATTAACTGTCATGGATGTAGCACACCCATGACAGCCATTGCAGCTCTGCTGACTGTATTTCAGCTTAAATTATAAAACATATGGAGGCCTTGAAAATGCAATAGATGTTGAGTGAGAAAAGGTTTTTCCACCCATTTATGAGGTCAAATTGTAGAAGACGCTCCATAGGGAACAGAGTTTCTACTAATGAATTGACAAGCGTCAGATTATCAAATCAAATTAAATTTATTTGTATATCACATTTCATGTACAAAACAATTCAAAGTACTTCACATAAAATAAAAGCATTGCAGCAGGGAGTGTAAGAAGCATTAAAAATACATGAAAGAATATAAAGAGAAACAAAAATATATAAATAAAATAATTTAAATTAATTTAACAACAAGCAACAGTCCAGATAAATTAAAAGATATCGTGCAGACACATGAGAAAAGAAATGTTTTTAACCTGGATTTAAAAATGTCTACATTTGGTGAAAGTTTAATCTCCACTGGCAGTTGTTCCACTTGTTTGCAGCATAACAGCTAAATGCTGCTTCTCCATGTTTAGTCTGGACTCTGGACTGGACCAGCTGACCTGAGTCCTTGGATCTAAGAGCTCTGCTGGGTTTATATTCTCTGAACATATCACAGATGTATTTTGGGCCTAAACCGTTCTGGGATTTGTAATTAAAATCTATTATGTGACTGACTGGAAGAAAGTGTAAAGATTTTAAAACTGGTGTGATGTGTCCGGGTTAAAACTCTAGCAGCAGCGTTCTGGATGAGCTGCAGATGTTTAATGCTCTTTTTGGGAAGTCCAGTTAAAAGAGCATTACAGTAATCGAGTCTACTGGAGATGAATGTATGGATGAGTTTCTCCTGGTCTTTTTGGGAGAGGAAACCTTTCATTCTGTTGATGTTTCTGAGATGGTAAAAAGCTGCCTTGGTGACAGCTTTATCTGCCACCTTTTTTGATAGAATGGGATTTTAACCAATCCAGCTATCCAGTTTTCCTTGAAATATGAACACCTTATGACGTATGTCAAACCACACCGTGTAGGGCTGATGTAAGAGGTGGATTTTCCAACATATAGCAAGTGCTTGGCACTTGAGATTCATGCCGGAAAAGTGAAAAAAAATTCAAAAGTGATTATATGAAAAGAGGAGACTGGCATTGCTAACACTGCCAACGTTGTCACCTAATTAAAATCCAATAATCAATGTTTTTTTCAAAACAGTGACGAGGGACAAATCTTGCGTCACTCTGGACAAGCGTCCCCAGTACTGCCCTGCAAGACTGTGTTATTTCTGTCAGAACCACTCTCGTCAAAATGAGACGAGAAACAGATATGAATTTCAGAAGCTTATTCTGAATGCATACAATTTATGTTTGGCGGTATGGCTCTGTTCGGAGGAAGTTCCCGACTTTTCCATGAGCTCCATGGAAGCCAAGACAGGGAACAGCAGCATCCTCAGGTGGAGTGCCTTCCATTTGCTGTAAAGGCAACAAACCCCCTAGAACAGAGCAAGCAACAATGAACAACAGTATGACATTGTTTGCAATGAGAAGTCGGTGGAGCAGGGGAGGTGGTGGGTGCAAGCAGAGAGCAAAAAAAAGCAGTGACAGCAAACCTAGTTTAAATGAAGTGCCCCAAATGCCAGCATCCAATTGTGAGCATCAGCTGATTACCCAATTGAGCACAGCTGGTTGCGGAGCCATAAGGGTTGGGTCGGCGTCAGCCAATAGGCAAAGGGCGCGTTGACTACGTGGTCTGCCAGAACTAACGCGATGCTCCATTTGTCCCTCTGTTAGAACAATTATCTCTAACTCAATGAGCTGCTTGCACAAATGCAGTGCGATCCCTGTGGTTAGAGGCATTAGACACTAAAGAAAACATTTGAGATATTCTGTTACTTCTAACGTTCTCTCTGGATACTCTGGATAATGTTAAGGTCAGTATAACCAAATCAGAGCACGGCCATTTCCTTTGACCTGTTTACAAACTGTTGTTATGAAATCAGATTTTTAATCAGAGCCGAGTAACAGTCTTAAATTGCGGGTTGACGTGTAGTTTTTACAGTACACTATTTAACCAAAACTTTTTGCCTCAACTCATTTTACTATCAGACAAAAACAGAAAAATCTGTCAATGAGAGCATCTACATGGGGAATTATACCGTTTTAATATAAAAAGTAGGAGAGAAACAAACTAATGTAAAGGGCTAGCCCAAAGTTGAATGTAAATGTGATGTTGCCTACCTCACACCTGGCATAAAAAATTTCTAGGAAAGGTGCGGCCTAAACTTAGGAAGTCTGTTTATATAAGTGGCTTCTATTCGTGGTGGATTGCATGGTGAACTGTGGAGTTTACTTTGAGTCACAGACCTCAGAATATGTCAAATTTTGTTACATCGAAACATGACTTTTGATAAACAAAAGCTTTCTTCTCCTTAACAGCCCCACTTTATGCATTTGCTTTGGACTCAATGCAGTCTTTATTTTAAAAGTGTGTATCGCCTTTGCGAAGAAGACCACAATATTGCAAGAGTTACATTAGAAGCTGTACTGGAAATACTCATGTACAAACTTTACTTTGAAGTTTAAAATGATGTTTTCCTTTCATCTGATTTTTTTGTCTATAATTGTGATAGGTTGTACAGATGCCCAAAGAGAAGAAACTGTCCATTCATGTGACTAACCCAGCAAACCAAAGGGTTTACTACTACTGGCTCAGCTTATGATTAGCATGCAGATTCAGGAGCTAACAATGTTGCCGCCTTGGCTCAGCTCAAATCAGACAACTGCTCTCAGCGCTACAGTCTCAACTAAATCAGCAGCTGACTCAAAAAAACTATTTGTACAGGAGCGCTTCCTGGATTCAACAATATTTATCTCAGGTGCTCTTTGGATAGGGTTGAGAAAACTAGAACATAAAATAAAAAAAACTCCACTTTAAAGGCAGGGTAGGGGATCTTTTTCTGGAACATTTTTTTACATATTGCTTGAAATACTCTTCACACCCCCATTGCAACCAATTAATTAAAAGTTTTGACACAAATATGAAAAGTTTTAGTGGCCTCTAGAACGTAAAATCTAGGAAAAACAGTATCCAATCATTGTGAACGGACCGTTCACAATGATTGGATTCTGATGCCGTCTGTCAAACTGCAATCTGCTCCTCCCTCCCCCTCCTTCCCCCTCCTTCCCCCTGTGCGCGTACCCTGCTCCGTGAACGAAGCTTGGCAGGAAGCTAAACTAGAGCCAGCTTGGCTAGCACCTAGCATTATTAAACGTATAGTTAGCATAAACTAAATACTAAATACGGCAACGATCGATGCTTGCTGTCAGAACAGCGCTCGTGCACCTTCGTGCTCGTGCGCGTTCATGTACTCTAGAGGCGTGCCTTTGGGGGGAAAGTGAAGAAAAGGGTTGGGACTTTTTACCTGTGTATTTTCAAAATGCAGCTTCGCTGGACTCAAAATCCAGGATCTCCTACCCTACCTTTAAATGCTTTAGTTTTATGGCATAGTCATAGAGACTCTTAAAACACCAACCGTTTCCGCCCACCAGCCTGTCAGGTTCAGACAGACAGTGGACCCACAGAGCAGACCAGAGGCGGACGAGGTAGGAGGAAGGGAGTTTATTATCCAAAGTCGGTACACGAGAAGGCAGTCCGTTAATAGTCTGGGAATTCCCACGCTGCTTTGCGTGCGATTTCATACACAACGTTACCGTTCGATGCAGCCTTAGAAAGTGTTTTAAGTAGCTTAGAACGCAAGTTTACTTTTATTTGACTTTTTTTTCTTTTTCTTCCTCGTCGAATTTCTGTCGCTCTACATACGTCATTTGGTATAAGTGATACAATTGGCTATGAATCGCGCGCAAAGCAGCATGGGAAGAACCAGACGCCATTTGATAGACATTCGTAGCGCCCAATAAACGGCTCTAGGCATTCGTAAACCACGCCTCAAATACGAGAAAATGCACACCTAGTTCCCAGACCACCATCTCATCGAGATGTGGACGCGTCAGCCAGGCTAGTCCGTTAAGGCAAAGGTACAAAAACGCTAGGCTAAAGGGATATCCAGAGAACTTAGGCCAAAAGTCGAAAAAAACAGGAATATATTATCACGAGGTAAAAAAACTGCCGGAAAGCTACTCAAAAGACGCAGACAATCTGACAAAGGCACACTGGGGAGAACAGGTAGATATAAACAGGACACAGGTGAAAACAATGGGCAATCACTCACACACACACACAGGAAGTCAAGAAACCTAAAGTAACGCACAACAGGAAGTGAGGAACAAAAATAAAACAGGAAACTGACAAGACTATCAAAATAAAACAATGACCAGACAAGACAGACCCTGACAAGCCTTCCTCAGGGAGTTAAATGGAGTTAATGAAATTCAAGGTATCTTTATAGTGAAATTCTACCAATAGGCATTCGCTGCCTGTAATGGAACTTTCCTTCAGCAATACTCTACACACAGGAACCCCAGAACAAAACTAGAGAGAAATACAAAAAAAATGGATGCAGATGATATTGTTTGATCCACAACATCCCCGCACTAATATTCAACAGCCGCAAATTGTAGAGAAATGGGACTTACTTGAATCATTTTAATAAGACGTGCGTGTCGTTTAATAAGGTGTGCGTAATTCATTGTCAGTCATTGAAAAGTATTATCATCAACATCATCACGCTCAACTAATGATGGAGTTGTTAATAGTCATGAAATGAGTCATTAAATATAATTTAGGTAAACTTTAATGGCTTTTGACATTGTATGGTGGAAAACGACAGTTTGAAAGGTTTAATATCCTTCTGAGATAAAAAAAACAAATTGCCTTTTTATTTTCAACATTTTAGACATGTACCGGATGTGTGGCACCACACGATGCTGCGTCAGTCTTGCTTTAATCTGTAGATTTCTAAAACATACTAAAAATGTTTGTCCAACATTATACGGTAAATATTGATTCATTTTTAATTCTTTTTTACTTCAAACGCTTCAGGGACTCTCATGTTCAAGCTCTCCACTTACCTGCTTCAGTGATTTCAGACTGGTGGCAGTGACCGTAGGTGGGAGCAGAAGGAGGCCAGGGGACGATTAAAAATTCATGAAGGAATGTAATTGGTTCAGGAATAAAAGAGGAACATGTCACTCCTCATCAGGTGACACTGTGAATGTTGTTTCTGTTTGTGTGAACAATAATGAAAATGTTTAATGTGACTACATCGACGTTGAGGCCAGAGTTTTCCCCCTGACACTTTGTGATGGCACCTTCCCACTTTCATTTATCTTTTAATATTTCTTCTAAGCCTTTGGCCAACTGCCACTGATATTCAGGGAAGCTCACTAAGTTGTTTGTCAGTCATACATCAGTCCGTGGGACAGAACAACCAATAAGAGCTGACTGAGAAAGAAGTACGTGTTTATTCCAACTACAGAGTAAATTAAAGGGCCCGGTCACCCAAATGAAGCAAATATCATGCTTTTCCCTGGTGGTCTTGATTTGTTTTGCCAATGTGTTGAGACATCTGTTGGTAATACCTGTGCATCAGTAGAGGCGAATGTGGTCATTAATAAAAACACATACACACACGCACGCACACACATAAAGGTGGATAATTTGTGCAAGTATTTATTTTACATTTACTCTTATTCACTTCAGAACATTTCAGATAGAAATTAATAAACTTTTTTCCAAAGTTAATTCATCTGAAAAGAAAACTTGCTTCTGCTATTGTATAAGTTTTCTATACGAGTATTAAAACAAGCAGTGTTCATGCGACTTTGTGCTTAAAATACGATCGTCAAATCTTTCTTCAATTGCCCCTTCCTCACTAACGGGTTTTCACCGATCTTTGAGACCAATCCCAACCATTTATCAAATATGGGGCAGTTTCATATGATAAGACTGTAAAGAGGATCACTGTTGAGAATGCTGCACTTAGGAGAGTGTCACCCCTTTTATTGATCTAACTGGTTGTAGACACATCCACTTCCTGACCAACTTGCATTTGTACATTTCTCGGATAATGCTATTGTAGGTTCAGAAGGGCATCAGGTTCAGTTTGTCCAGACAGTAGATGAATAATGGTAAACATAAACATCTGGAGAAACACCCCATTCTTAACTCCCTCAGTTAACTCCCTCAGTTAAGCATGTCCAGGACAGGCACACCAGGGATATATAGACATACATATATCTTTCAGCCTGACTATCGAGCCCACCTGGGCTCACCAAATAGGGGAAGGTTTTACCCTACATAAGGGGAGAAGCACCCCCAATGAGGGAGAGATGACACAGACTTATGGGCTTCGAGGATCTCTCCAGATTTGATTCATCATTCTGTAATTCTGAGACGGACCTGGTTGGCAATTAAACACTTCTGTGTTCGACCAATTCTGTGTCAGCAGAGTTCTTCCTTTACCATCTGGACATGGGCCGTTTGAAGGCGACCATCCCTTATACACCACACTATGCTCCAAGTAAATAGGTGATAGATGAAGTCGTAGCTTCTTGTTTTCATGTAACTGTAACGTTTTGTCAAAATTTATATATTATATTCAATAAGAATAATGTCTTACTGAGCTCAGGGTCAAGCATGCTTATGTTTATCAAAAACTGAAAAATATTCATCTTAACTCTTTCGGTGCCATTGACGTCTATAGACGTCAATTTAAAAAAAAACGTTGACTGCCAAAGACGTCAATTGCGTTTTTTAACGGAGCGGGCTAGTTTGTCACTAAATCTTAGGCTTGTAAACACTAAACAGAGAATATACTGGCAAAATTACCCGCGAGGTGGCAGCAGTGCCACTTTGCACAAAAAAAAAGAAGCGTGTTTTCTCCGTTTTTTTGGTCAAACAGCTGTTTTTGGTGAAACCAACCTATGTTCTACTGTCTATTACTAAAGGACTGAAAATGGTAGAAACAAACTTTTTTTCCTGATGAAAGAAGAGAGTCTACTCTTTCGTTTGGTAATTTCGGTGTGTACATAGTCATAAGACACACTTTTCTGTGGGTCTTGGAAAATCAGTCAAAATACTGTAAAACACTTGGCAGTATGGGTCTCTCTGAACTGAAAATGGCTGGCAGCCAATGAGTTAAAGACATGGTTGGTAATCCTGTTCAGAAACACATTTTGTATTACTGGGTGAAATGGTTCGTGTATCCTGAGAGAAATCTATACAAGATGTATTTAGAAAAAGGGACGAAAATAATCAGACCTCTGTGGCAGCTGCAGGACTGAGGCCTACAAAAAACCAATCAGATGCCTCTGCTTTCTGCCTAGAAAAAACTAATTAAAAAGCATTACTGCCTGCGCATCTGAGACAAAATGAAAACTGAAAAACTTAATAAGACTAATTCTATCGCCATACACTGCTTTTATCATAACATATCTGTCTCCTTTTAAGATGCATAGATAGAGAGATAGATAGATAGATAGATAGATAGATAGATAGATAGATAGATTTTTTTTTATAACAGTTCCACTGCACAGCAAATGCTTACTGAATTTATACAGTAATGAGAGCAGTATGAATGTCCTCTGCTTGTGAATTCATCTGATGCATGTTTAATGCTCAGCTCTCTCTCTGGGTTTTAAAGATATATGAAATGTCCACAATTACACTGTGACAGTCTTTCATCGCTCATGTAATGAAAACTTTGATCAAAACTCCGACCTGAAAACAAGATTCTTTTGTCAAACCGTAACAGCAGTTTACTAATCCATTCCATACATAAGGTGCGTTTATATGGACACGTTTAATCTGATTAAATGCACGTTTAAACCGATTACACGTGTAAAGAGATTAAATATGCGTCATGTAAACAGTCAAATAATCTCTTTAAATATAAATGGGTTAAATTTTTAAACCGATTACAATAGGTGGTTTGGACCGTTCATATAATCCGATTGAAGGAGGAAACTCCCCATATATACAGGCGCACCTGGATAAACCGATTATTAGAACACGTTTCATGTTACTGCGCAAGTGTAAGGGCGCGCGAGATAAAGTTAATAAAGACTGTGTAGTTCTAGTTAAACGGCAGATAACGGAAGATATCGAAGTTAAAATGACGGCGACGGTGAAGAAGAACAAAAATTGGTTGGGGGAGGAAACGGTGTTTTTATTGAAAACGTTGCAAGAGCAAAATATAATGTCAAAACTGGACAGGAGGAAGATGAGGAACTCGGAAATCTTTAATGATGTCCACACAGCCTTGAAAGAGGCAGGGTTTGACCGGTCCGTTGACCAGATTAAGTCAAGATGGAAAGCCCTGAAGGCCGCCTACTCCAATGCCAAAAGGCAAAATAGTAAAAGCGGATCAAGCCCGGCCAATTTCGCGTACCAGACGGAAATGGACGACATACTGGGAGGCAGACCCCTTTCGGACGTCAGCCATGCATGGTGTCGATGTCGGATTTGAGGAGGAGATAAATGTTACTAGTAAGTAGCCAAAGATCTTTTGTGTGTAGCACCAGTATGTAGGCTATAACAGCCTGTCTGACCAAGAGTGGAAGTTAGCCTGTGTCACCACAACCCGCTACATGTTTTAAGTTGTCCATACAATTAATAAAATCAAACCCATTAAATCCAACTGTCCTACCTGAAATCGGTGTCTCGGTCACAGGAAAGCTCACAATTATGTCAAACTAATCCACTTGGTTTACGAAGATGAAGCTGGCAGCATCAGCATCACATTCTTCTTCCTTCCCAAACGAGGACGGGTAATAAAACGTACGCGACCAAATTTGTGTATCCTACTCCAGTGAATAAAACGGTTAGAAAAACAAACCGACAGCCTCGCGCGACCAAATGGACATCTTTGCGTGCGAGTTCTAGTCGGGATTTTAAATGTTATTTTATTTTTTTAAAGGAAAAAAAAACAGAGCACCTCATTTTTTCATGTAACACAAAGCAAAGAAACAGCTCAGACATACTGCAACATTTGTTAAAACATCGTCCTATCGGATTAAATTGCTGTAACATGTAAACTCGGAAGAAATTTAATCTCTTTATTTGTGGCTCATGTATACAGTTCGGTCGAATTCTAATAGACCGATTACATGTAATCTCTTTAAACGAAACGTGTCCATATAAACGCACCTATAGTTGGAAACCTGTAAAATGGCTTCTTTGTACAACATTATATATTATTCGTTCTCTGGGGTTCATAGAACGCAAGCTTGACTGGGAATAGTTAGCAAGCATGTAAATGCTGTATGTGAAAGTACTAACTTGTGTTTAACATGTTCACTAATTAGAAATGGTTCTTCACACATTCTTCGTGTATGGTTGTGGTATAAGATGTCACAATCTTGAATCAAACTGTAATCCTGTGTGTAGCTCAGTTATGATGAATTAGATGACCATCTTGTGGGTCTGTGGATTAAAACATTTGAGAAATGACAAACGCAATTACTTTTAGTTCAGTTTGGTATCCCCACATCAAAAAACTATCCATGCGAGGAGGCATTTCTTCCCAGAAACACTACTGCAAATTTTTTTTACAAATATTATTTGTATTTATTTTTCTAAATCAACTGCTTTGTAGCACAGGTCATAAGAGCTTGAATAAGGGCAACTGGACTTCTCCTTGGATCTTGAAGATGTTTCACCTCTAATCCGTAGGCTTCTTCAGTTCTAAACTAGAGGGTGAGAAGTATCAGTTTATAAGCAGAGAGGGTCGCATGCGTCACTCAACCCCCTGACCAGTGCGCATGTCATTAGAATCATTATCACCTTTGAATTGTCTTCCTACCTGAAAGGGCAAGTTTTGGTCACAGGATCCAGGGTGTGAATGGTTGTGAAACTGCCTGGGGAGGAGGGACAATGTTACATTGTAGGTGCTTGGAAGCTGAACCTGAGACCACCTCCTCTGTTCAAAGATGTTTTTTTCAGTTTAACATAAATGGCTTCCTTGACTCCCCTCTCAAACCCTATGTCTTCTCTGTCTAGAATGTGTACATTACTGTCCTTGAAAGAGTGTCCCTTTTCCTTGAGATGTAGGTGCAATGCTGAGTCTTGACCTGAAGAGGTGGCTCTCTTGTGTTGTGCCCTGTGCTTGTGGAGCTGTTGGTTTTTCTCTTCTATGTCTGCACATTCTGTTATAAATGGGCTTTATTCTTAGACTTTATGTATTCATATTCTGTAGTTCACTAAATAATCTATGTTCCTAGTTTGTACGTGTCCACTCTGCTCATACAAACGCAATGTATGTCCAACACTTCAAGATGACGTAGCGGGATCAAATAACTGGGTCAGATAAAGCGTCTCTATTAGGACAGATAGGTCTGGTACAGCAGATACATGCCTGAAACAACACTCACACACACACATCGTTTATCACATCGAAAGAACATGACGAAGATGGTGGATGTGTAGCGGGTCCCGGCTTGGTCACCGCTGGCAGATATATCGATAACCCTCTGATAGGAGTTTTCTGTAAATAAGACAGAAATCAGCAAAGCAGGACAACTGTTGCTCATTCTCCATTCATCTGGATTATTTTTATTCACACATTCATTTGAACTTTTTCACTGCGAACATGAATTATTTCTGTTATTTTGTCTGCATTAAAGCGCTAGGATTAACCATTTTAGACATCATTCACATAAAATTTCTTTTACATATTTCCAAGAAATAAACTTATCAACATTTGTATTAATCCAAAGATAAACATTTTCCCTTTTTACCATGTCATCTGTCTATCATCAATCATGTATGCACTTCACCCTTACACACATCATCTCTGTTCTCTCATTGAAAGAGTATTCTTTTCATATAACTGTATATAAAATACATTAGGTACATTAAGTGTTTAGTATAACAGAATAAATCTACTTTGCAGTTAAACTATTTCCCGTTTACTCTATATGAACACACACTGAAACAAACATAGCTGGCTCATAGCTTGCCGCTTTAACCCTTTAACTCGATCTTAAACTGTACATTAGCATTAGCTTCAACCTTCGAGCAATGTATTGTACACACACAACTGATTTTCACACACACAGTAATAACCCGCAAATGTTCAGGAGCCGAAAGAAACAAATGAAAGTACACGGCGTCGGACGCCATTTTCTCCGCTACAATCGTCACGTACTGTGACACTTCACTTTAACTCTTTCGGTGCCATTGACGTCTATAGACGTCAATTTAAAAAAAACCGCTGACTGCCAAAGACGTCTATAGACGTCAATTGCGTTTTTTAATGGAGCGGGCTGGGGGACAATCTAGCGGAGTTTGTCACTAAATCTTAGGCTTGTAAACACTAAACAGAGAATATACTGGCAAAATTACCCGCAAGGTGGCAGCAGTGCCACTTTGCACAAAAAAAGAAGAAGCGTGTTTTCTCCGTTTTTTGGGTCAAACAGCTGTTTTTGGTGAAACCAACCTATGTTCTACTGTCTATTACTAAAGGACTGAAAATGGTAGAAACAAACTTTTTTTTTCCTGATGAAAGAAGAGAGTCTACTCTTTCGTTTGGTAATTTCGGTGTGTACATAGTCATAAGACACACTTTTCTGTGGGTCTTGGAAAATCAGTCAAACTACTGTAAAACACTTGGCAGTATGGGTCTCTCTGAACTGAAAATGGCTGGCAGCCAATGAGTTAATTACACACCTGACAAACTTTTGGCTTATGGACAACACATCACCAGGAATTCATATTGGCTTATTAACAGCTGAGGTCACAGAAAAGGTGAGTAACTAACCTGTAAATAAGACAGAAATCAGCAAAGCAGGACAACTATACCCAGGCTCCGCCCTCGCAGTGACGCAACACCTTCGGCTCTGCTGCACTACCTCAGGCAAATTGCTTGTTCAGTTTGATTCGAGTTTCCCTGGCAGGGGAAGCTCCACCCACTTTGTTGGGAAGCAATCAACTTTGAGCAGCGCCAACGGCCCAGGGTAGAGGCGTGTTCAAGGTAGTGACGTGGTTGAACTGCGACTCAACCCATGGATTGTACACGGAAGCGCTTCATTCAATATCAACATGGAGCAGCGTCAACCTTTTGACACTGCTGTAGATGCTGTAATGAAAGTGTTCGACGGGAGATTCTCGTTAAAAATCGAGCAAAGAACAGCCCTTGAATCATTTCTTGACAGGAAAGACGTTTTCGCCTTGCTCCCTACTGGCTTTGGTAAGAGTTTAATCTACCAGTTAGCCCCGCTGGTAGCTAAATCAATGGGGCTCAGCATGGCGGCTCCTTCTTCTTCCTGTTACTCAACCAGTTCCCGTCGTGTTACATACGTCAGAGGAAAGAGTGGTGTGATTGGCTTAAGGCGGTAGCATGGTTGCCGCGTCTGTCACGGCGGTGGTGGACCGTGACGTCAAAATGACGTTTCAGGCCTGGCGCTTCCCTTGAAAAGACGGCGCTGCGCGTTGTCGTGCACCAGTCGATTTTTGTAACTTGGCGGCGCCGAGCACAACGAACCGGATGAGCCGATGTGAGACCAGGCTCAGTGAGGAGGTGCGTTTGTACAGACAGCTGTATGAAACTGCAGTGAAACAGCACAGGGAGCACGTAAACTCCCAAAACTGGTGCACAGAGATGGGCAGAACTTTGGGGAAAGAGGGAGAGTTCTGTAAGAATGTGTGGAAGAAGCTACGGGACAGATACGTGAAGGCAAAGAAGAGGGCAGAGACTCTGTTGATGTCGGGGGCTTCAGACCTTCACCTCTTTTAACTGAATTAAAAAATTAAAATGATCCGAAAACTGCAGCAGCATGATTAATTACAGTATTCTTGTTCTTGACAGCGGCATTGTTTTCTTCTCCACTTTCGTGGTTGTAGAGTAGCGGTAACCTTAACGTAGCAGCGCCACCTCTGTGACGGAGAAAATTACAACTACTGGCGCGCAACGACTTGCGCCACTATATAGGGTCCTATGGCGGGCACGAACTCGTGACGTCATCAACACCGCTCGCGCGAGCAGACGCGGCAACCATGCTAGAGCCTTTAAGCTTAGGCACAGCCTTTTCTGGCCTCAACCAGTAGCAACCCGAGGGAGGCGGGTTGACCAGGCCATTTCGAATCGTATTCGTTATTGTCTTGGTCAGACCAGAATCTCGAAGAGATTTGAAAGTCGATGTTAATCAGGCTAGGACAACTGTTGCTCATTCTCCATTCATCTGGATTGTGAGCCCTTCTTTCGCAGTACCTTGCAAAGAGTCCAGGTGATGCTGCCAGTAAGTGCTGCCAACTAGTGGCCATCTCATGCAATAGCATGTCCTTGTGTGTTACTCTGCTTGGCTACTTATGCTGAATCAGACAGAATATGATAAAATAATACAAAAGCAATAGACTAAAAAGTGACTCTCAGAGAAAATAAAACAATAAAAGTATCTCAACAAAAATACTTATTTTGTGGGTACCACAGATGGCCTGCTCACATCACTAGTAAATGTTCAATGATACGTTGTCGAGTGTAGGTACAACTTGGGGGGGGGACTTTCAAAAAGAAAACTGGGTTTATTTCACAAAACAAAACGTGGTTAAACAAAAGGCGCGGCTGAGCCGGATTCAAAAACTAAACTGTGACAAAACAAACAAATCACTTGACATGGCATGGAATAAATACTTAGCTTCAAAAGATGACGTAGCGAGGCATGAGGGGTGAAGACGGATAACATGGGTAGGAACGTAAGTAACATGGGTAAGGATCTGACAAACTGAAAGGGGAGACTGGAAACTAAATAGAGGGCTGGGAGTGATTGGAGACAGGGGACAGCAGGTGACAATGACTAACAGGTGAAGGGAATGAACTGAACATGGGAAGTGAGGGGAAAACAATGGCAAAACTAAAAACTAAACATGGACTAAAAAACTAAGTCATGAATTAACACATAAAGAAATCAAATAAAAACATGGGCAGAGTCCCGTGGGCGTGACAGAGCCCCCCCCTCAAGGGGTGGATCCCAGACGACCCAAAAGTCTGAGGGTGGGAGGGAGGGAGGGGCTCGAAGCCAGAGACGGCCTGGCGGATGGCCAGACTTCTGGCGACGTGGCTGCAGTGGCTGATCTGGCCTGTGGCCAGAGTTCCGGCTTCGAGATGCAGGAGGCGGTCTGGCGGGCGGCCGGACAACCCACGACGTGGCAGGAGGAGAAGCCGGAGACTGTCCGGCTGGCGGCCGGTTTTCATTAACATGAAAACAAAGTTCTTATAAAGACGTGTGACAGCGATGACGCGCTGTGAAGCGAGCGATGATGAGACTGAGGCACTGAACAGAGAAAAACCTGAACAATAGATACTGAAGGAGGGAGGTCAAAAACACAAACTCATAGACCACAAGTTTATTGGGACGTTATCTTTTTTACGATTAATTTTTCTATGTATTTTATCGTCATTTTAAAATCTAAATTCTACTACTCTCCAAAAACGTTATTTCCTGTCGGGCAGCTGTGATACGCATAGCTTGTTGATTTAATTCAGACTGTGACAGCTTGTGTTTTCCCTGTCTCTAATTGATGTTGTTAAAGTGCAGCAAAAGAAGAGCAAGCAGAAACAAAAGTAAAGATTAAAAATGAAACTATTTGGGTCCTGGACAATGAATACAAAGTAGAAACTCTCAAAGTAGAAATATGCAGCACAACATGCAACATGTTTCTTTGTAAAGACAAATACACACACATCCTTTTCACTTGTGTCCACATCCTTGCACCCTCACCCAGATTGCACCGTAGCAAAGGGAGATCTAATTATAACTGGCCTCAGTGACTTCTGAAACCTATCTCTATCACCTTGCTTCCTCACCCCTAATTTTTCCCTCCTTCTCTCTCTGTATGTCTACCCTCATCTTCCCCTGTCACACACGCAACCTATCAGCATTGTGCTAAACTTTAACCTACCTCTCTAATTCATTAATGAAGTCCGGGAATTGGTCGAGCATAATTTAATGCAAGTGAGTGTGTGACCAGCACTCCTAAATTATCCGCACAGGTTAAAGAGCACATGGATTTTTAAACTCAATCATGCAGACTGTGAAGTTGTATGTTCTAGATAATGTCTTATGATTTACTCCTCATCAAAGTGTAGTACTGTAGTACTAACAGAAATAATAGTGTCGTCACAATTATGTGACCATCAAGTGAAATCATTGAATAAAAACTGTTAATGGTAAGGGCCTGCTGCTTATGTTTATAACATTTTAACTACTCTTATTATTATAATCATATAGGGCATTAACGTGAGCTAAGGGAAAGCTTGTGTGAGCAGTATTGGAGGAGATATTTGAGATAGAACACCTCGAGAAAAGAATGAATGAGGTTAGAGGTTAACCTTGCCACATGAAAGAAAAGAAAAAGTGACTTGGTGATACTGAATAAATGTGGGCTGGAAGATGTGTCTGAGTAAACAAATACATGACCGTAACAAGATTCAGTATGAGTTATCACTGAAATAGTTTGTATGAAACTAGCTTACTCATGAAAGAAACCTGCTTATATAATAGTAAGTACTACAATGGTAAATGTATGCTCTGTGGATATATGGATTTTTGACACATCAGGCCCATGGTGTAGTTTTTGAAACCATAAGAAAGCCATAGGACACTGGTGCTCCTTAAGAAAAAGAAAAAAAATTCTAAATGCACCCTCATACGTGCTCATGTAAGAACATAAACAGCTCTTACATGATGGTTTATTACAATATCAACTAAACGTAATGACTTTAACAATTCACACATTTCATCCAAAACACAACTCCAAATATATACTTACAATACCAGTCTGTGTGTCTTGAATAAAAAATACATTATTGCATTAGAGCGCCAAGTGTGAGTGTTTGGGAAAGGTCACTCAGAAAGTGGGACATGATTGGTGAGTGATTATTTGCAGTCAGTCATCACTGTGACGTAAAAATCTATAAGAAAGAAGAGTTGCTTCTCGTAGGCCAGCTGATATGGACCACCAATCGATGGCCAAGTAAATTGGTCTGTGGTGATGAGGATGGAGAGAGGGGGGCTGAAAATGTTTGGTAAGGGAATTTGCTAAAGATTATTTATGATAATCCATATATTTCTGCTGACACATCTGCAGTAATATCCTGGATTGCAGGTCTGTCATTACACACCAAAAATATCTGTTTTCTTATTCCAAATAGCAGTCCTGTAATTGTATTTCTCGGCAAATGGCCATTCTGTGATTACATGCTGGAGTCCAAATGAGGATCATTTACTAATCTACATTGTCCTCTTGTCTTAGCTCAGGTCTTCAAGCCAAGATCTAATGCCTTCTCTTTGTCTCATTTTATCTTCCTCATGTCCTACACCTCTTTGCCTCACTTTTTCTGGCTCCACTGGCTCCACTGGTCTAATTTCCTATTTTTTATTCACTCTTTCCTTTTCTTTCTCATTTTCTCTCTTCTCTCAATACCAGCGAGAGTTAGAAATGAGCTTATCACTTTCTGCATCACAGGACCAAGCTGTCATACTGGTTCTGACTAAGCCTCTGTCTGTGGGTGTGTGTGTGTGTGTGTGTGTATATAAAAAGAGGTGAGGAACAGCTTGTTGGTGTAGATAGGCTATAAGAACAATACATGTTTTACTCTAGATATTCCTCTGACTGGATACACTCCAAACATTTGAACTAACAAACATCCACATGTTTAGTGTAGTCATAGCTTTACTGGTGTTATATATTGATGACCACAGTGTATTCCAACTGTGTAATAATTTGTGTTTGGAAAGGCTCCAACAGTTTGCAACCCTGCAAAGGATAAGACATTTTGATAATACATATAATCTTTCATGGGTGTTGCCTGACCAGTTAGCAGCAATTACAGTTGGATCTGGAACTATTTGGAAACCAAAATATATTAAAGTTACAGTTATATCATGGATATAAGCTTTAAGCGGATAATATCTTCTTTACCTTGAGTGCATTCACATCAAAACTAAAGAAAGGGTTTTAGATTTGCAGCTATTTAAAGGTGTTCTTTGTGAGCAGAATTTAAAAAAGCTATTCTTATGACATATAAAAATGTACATATGTACTATGCAGCTGAGATATACAACTCAGAAGTTCCCTGTCAATTTCACTGGATGGGACGTTAGTCACCATCATTTCTAGTCTGCCCCGGAGCCAGGAGAAGAAGAGGAAGCAGTGGTGGGCCATGTCAGTGGCAAACAATCAAACTGGTGGCAAAAACCGCATAGAGATGAGAAGAGGTTTGTGAAAAGCAACTTAATTACAACAACAGCGATAGCTCTTGGCAAGGAAACATTGCCTTTGCCATGACCCCTCCCACAAAGTAACCACATTCAGCAGCAAAATTTTAAATGACAAGAAAAAAAAAGATGAAAATAAACAGCAAAACAAAAATAAATATTGATGTTTTCTTCTCTCAACACAGCTTCTGGCAGAACTTGTGGCTTTTCCCCTGGTCAAACTAAAGGCTTGTATTTTTAATATCGTGGATGTAGCTGATGTTGTTGCTATATCGTTTCAGCCTACTCCGCAATGCATTTTGTATACGGACAAAATGCTGCTCTGTGTTGCCTCTGTTTTGGATTGTGTGAATTACCCAAAGAGGAACAGTGGTGGTTTAACAATGATTTCTTTTTTTGGCCAATAAGGCAGAACCCATATGTGAAAATGGCTACAATGATAACATGTTTGCTACAGTTAACATTATACTATTAGCTTGGTTATACAGAAAAACCTGTGCATATGTAAACATAGCTATGTTATCATCACCACCCCATACAGCTTTAGCTGTAAGATCAAATGGATGGTATGCTTATCTTATTGTTAGTTTTTTAGCAAGCTATCTTTGTGTCATGATCTTCACCACCAGCAACCTCCCGACAGCCAAGGAGGGAGCCACAGTGGCTACATTTCTAATATTGTTAAAAGGGAGAGAAGGTAAACACATTACTCATTCTGGGACTTCCACCTGGGTGCGACATTGTATATTCAAGTTTCCTCTTCCTGGGAATGATGCTCTGCTCCATATTCTTGAGCTTTATTACTCCAGAAACTTTTCATTGAAAGTGTAGCAGAGACAAGGCAGACGGTGTCTAAGCCAAACTAATTATGAATGTACAGTGGACAACAACTTTGGTAAGCCTTTTGCAACAGAAACTTTATCAGAAGACTTCAAGTTGCTTCATTCTATCACAGTTTAAAAGGAAAACAAAATGAGAAGTTCGCCAGATGTCATCCTGACACAAGCAAGAAATTACTACAGTTCTAATAGAAGGTTCTCCCATGTTACCTCTAAAATGTTTCAAATTCTGTCAATGGTATCCCCTTCTTCATGTTCTCTCCCTGCTGGTGCATGGCAACAAAACATCAGTTGGTGATAATAGTGTTGTTCTTTTTGAATAATGCTCAGGAACTCAACAACAAGCTACATCACATCAGCATGTTGTGTGAAAATTCCAATTTTGTCTACATGACAATACCATCCAAGGTAGCAGTATTCTCAATTTGCAACAATCAAACTAACCGGATTTCAGGTTGTTTTCTTGTTGCCAAGATAAAAGCATTTGGACAAATCCACGTGTTTCACTGGTTTACAGGCCCAAAATAGACATATTAATCAAAAATAGCAGCTCCTGATAAGGTTAGCATTATCTGACCTTCATGTCGATGTCAACAACTCATGCGTAAAGTTTTTTTTAGTTAAAAAAAAAACAAACAGAAAAACATTGGCATAATTGCAGTGCAGTCATACTGATAAAAATCTTTCCACAGATAGAGTTATAATTGCAACATTTTGTAAAGCTTTGTCTGGGCTGCGGATGAAGGATAGAACAGAGAAGGAAAATATTTGTGATCTTTGTGTTCTTTATTAGATGATTTCCCCTCTCTGCTGGACTGCCCATACGGAACCCATTCCTTCAAAAAGAAAAAAAATGCTGATGAAGCCATAAGGAATGAGTTACAAACACTCTCAGTATCACCACACAGGCTTAACAAAAATCATTTTGTGAGGTTTGAGTTGTTTTTGATTTGTTATTGTGACTGCTCTTCTTGTGACCCCCTTCTGAGTGGCCATAAGCTTGGCTGCCCATCATAAATCCTTTCTGATTCTCCAAGGAGAACACACTGACAGCACAAGAAAATGACCGCATACAAGTACTTATCAAAATCTAACAAACAAAAAGAACATCCTTTATAGATTAGAATGACCTCGGTTTTAGAGTTACATATTTCTTTGAACTTGCCACAAAGAAAAATACTCCAAAAAGGGCCCAGATATTAACTCATGGAGCACTTATTTCAAGTCTCAATTCGAGTTGTTTTGAGTCACGAGGAGATCATTCCAAAGGTTCAAATTTTCTCTTATGAAGTAGATAGATTAAAATCTTGCATAAGTATTACTGCTAGTTGATGCCTTGATAATAATCTGGAATGATAATGAACGGTCAATGAATTATACCGTCTTCAGTGAGTCATTTGCAAGCCTTTACAGTAACACAGTGTTTTAAAACAGGGCCTTTACAGACTTATACAAGTTTTTTCTCAGCAGTTGTTTTCAAACACGTGGATTCTCTAAAATATTTTCTTCTATATTCAGAAGGAAATGCTGCTGTAGCATAAGTTTTAAACTTGTGATGTTGACATTCATGATTTTTACAACGTTGGGCATATTAGTTATAGTTCAGTATATCAGATGACATCAATAGTCAGACCCACCTTCAAGATTTTTTTATGTAACCATGAATCAGAGTTTACTGGGGACTTTAACCTCTTAAAGCTGACATACATCATGCCTAAATTCTACCAGCTTCTCACCATTTACACAGGGAAACTACACACTGGAATATGTTTATGCAAACCGACGAGGTGCATATAAGAGCTGTCCACCACCTCACCCTCAGCCTCTCTGATCACATCTCAATCATGCTGTCCCCTGCTTACTGCCCCTTGTCAAGACAACACAAACCAAAACAGTGTGACCTGGTGATGCTGTCTCTGCACTGCAGGTCTCATTTCATTCCACAGAATGGCAGAATTTTAGAGAAACTGTGAATAGGAGAGAGGTGGAACAGGAGAATCATACATCTACTGTCCTCAGTTACATTTAAGTGTGTTGAAGATCTCACCACCAAGACAATCCCCATCTGCCCGAACAAAAAAACTCTGACTGAATGCAGAGTTTCAAACTCTGTTGAAAGCCAGGGATGTTGTAATCAGGTCTGGTCTCAGAGTGAAGAGGAGGTAAAACATCTGGAGAGTTGGGGCAGGGAAAACAACATCTGCATCGATGTGGAAGTGGTCTCGTGCTTCAAGTAATTGGGTGTACATCTCACTGAAGACCTTACCTGGAGCCATAAAAGTTCCACCCTGGTTAAGAAGGCACACCAGCACCTCTACTTTCTCATGGGGTTGAGATGTGCTGGTCTTGGGACCTGAAGTCCTTCTAGATATGTGCGGTGGAGAGTGTACTGTGCTCCTGCATTACTGTGTGGCATGGCAGCCGGTCTGTGGCAGAGATGAAGGCTGTGCAGAGAGCAGTGAAAGCTGCACAGGGGATTGTGGGTGGCAGCCTTCACTCCACCACAGACATCTACACCATCAGATGCTTGTAAGGGCCTCATGTATCATGACAGACCTCACCAGTTTCCCCCACACACACTCTGTTTGTACTCCTCCTCTCTGGCAGGAGGCTGTGAAGCATCAGTAGCCACCAAACTTACAAACAGCTTCTTCCCTGAAGCTGTAAGACTGTTGAACACTGGTGGTGCCCTGTAAGCTATGCTGCTCCCTGGTGCTGGTATTCTGTCATGTAAAACCTATTGTCTATTGCATTATTCTCTGCACACAGTTCCCACATGGTCCTCTGACAGTTTGTAATTCATGTCTTGTTTTGTATATTTTTGCTTTTGTATTGTATATTTTGCTAGCACCGATTTTTAAATAATTTTTTGTCTTTTAAACCAGGACCTAAGTACAGAATTTGGTTTCACATTATGTGAAAACGTGTGCTACTATGACAGTAAAAGTCCTTGAGTCATTGAAATAAATGTTTTAAATGTAGATAGAATGGAACGTTTATGCAGCTTTTTACGTTTTATATCTTCTGGTGGGATTCTAAATTGACTGTAGGAGTGAATGCGAGAGTGCATGGTGGTTTGTCTCTGTGTGGCCCTGTGCTGGACTGGCAACCTGTTGGAACCTGAGTGTACCCTGCTTCTCGCGCAATGGCGGCAAGGACAGGCTCCAGGATATGTGTCCCACCTGGATCAATTTTAGTGGTGCTACAAGTTCCCATAGTCTTAATTGAGTTTTGAAACAATTAGGTTACGCACAGAGAAAATCCAATCAGGCACAGAGGGAGAGAGCAAGCAGGCAGGCCCCAGCCAGTTAGCAGGTTTTAGCCCTGATCCTTCTTGCTGTCTGCATGAACACTTAGAATTTCAGATCAGCAAAACATTTAGTGTGTAAACACTTACAAACTCAGCGAAATTTAATCAATTGTTATTGGAACTGTAAATATCTTGACATTCCGAACACTAGTATTTCATTTGACAACCATCCTTTTTCTGCACTGCATTAATTAATGTTATTGATATTGTTTTGAGCAGAGAACTGTTCTCTGCCTTTACCTCTCAAGAACTGATCTCAATAACATATACACGGATGCTTTAATGATACAACCTAACTTTTGCAATGCTGTTTTATATTTCGACTGCAAGAGACAGCAGGAGTAACCAAATATTTCTATGTATCATATTTTGTGTAAAACTGTAGCCATAAACTTGCCTGCTCTGTGTCATCTCAGTGCCAGTGCAGAGCTCTGATGTCCTGCTTTCAAACGAGCATCAGCAACGGGAGCTGGATAACAACTGACAGCATGAGTTGGAGGCGCTCTTTGAAAGTGCCATAGATTAGAGGAGTAGTTGGAGCCCCAGAATCCATAAATATTTTCTCGAACCATAAATTTCTATTCTGTCAGGGTTGGTCTCAGCATTGCATAAATCCCCTGGATTTATGCAACAATTCAAAAGGATTTTGCAACAGTGTGCAATGATTAATATTTTCTGAAAGAGTAATTAAATTAGAAAAATACAATAAAAATATTTTCACACTTCTAGAAAGTGGCCATTCTCAGCCCACTCAGGCAGTGGGTGTTTTTAACAACACTGCCCTTTGGATGTAATTGTTGAACCACAGGTACGTTTTTCTGTACAACACTGGTCCTTTTAATTACCCAGGAACTGCAGACAGTAGATCCAGTAAAATGTATCTCCCCCTCAAAGATGTTTTTGTGCATGTTTATGCATCATATTAAAATATATGTGGGATTTACAGTCTCAGGAATGTAAAAAGAAATTGCAGATGAATTTACTTCCATAACGTTAATGGCTATATATCATTACACTTCTGTCTTTCAACAGAAAGGACAAAAAAAAGAAAAGAAAAAGAAATACCACTTTCTCTGGCGTTAGTTTTTTTTTTGTTTGTTTTTTTTCTCCACCAAATGTTTAGTACAAGTGGCTAAACATTGATTAAATCCATTTGATGTTGTAAATGTTCCTTTCATAGACTGATCCATTTTGACCTTCCATCACATCATTTCTGCAATTTTTTTAGCTTCATGCTCATGAATTTTCTACCATATCTTAGAGGACATCTACTGAACAAAGACCACTATAGTTGATAGTTGCATAAACCTTTTGATTTCTTATAATTTTTTGAAGTTCTTATCATAATTAAAGGACAATTGAAAAAAAAATCTAAAATCATTGTCCTTCCATAATTCATACCACGATTGATTGTTATGGATTGGACAAAATTCAATCCAATCCAATCCAATCCAATCCAATCCAATCCAATCCAATCGGTTTGGATTGGATTGGACGTTAGGTCCAGGGAATCTAAACTCTTGATTATAAATTCTGAACCTCAGATGCAACCTCAACACAAATGTAGTTTTAGCATTTTTTTTTCTCCTCCCATCTGTGCTGTTTCGGTGAGACTGTTCCCCCTGCAGATTTCTCTTCACAGCTGACAGGAGTGGGTCTGGATGTGTTTCTCTGCACACCCACCTCACGGCTGGATGTGTTCAGTAGTTCAGCTCTCCACAGTTGTAAGGAGTAGTTATCTGAGATACAATGGCCTGGCTGCCAGCTCCAACTAGCCCAATTTTCCTCTGACCTCTCTCATCAAACAGATGCCTGCAAAGTTGCTGTTAAATATTAATTCTAAAGCTCCCAGGAGATAAGTGCCTTACAGAAGTACTCAAACGAACATAACTGGTATGCTACAGTGAAAGTTTTCATATAAAAAAAACAAAACATGATGGATTATGTACTCCCTTGAGATAAATATGTGTGAGGTCAAAAAGTCAAAACGAGTAATAAAAAAACAATTTGAATAGCAATATTTCACCCACCTCTCTATTTCAAGGTTGTGAGAATGTTCATCTGCTATGAACTTCATTGCATCAGTTATTACGCCAACAGTCACATTTCCTCACATGTGCATCACTGTATCAAGACAAGATGTTAAACCACCAGATGTTAAAGAAGACCTGTCACTGAAGACCTGTTAGTTGCCTTGGCCTTTAAATACTATATGCAATAGAAATGCAGCTTAATTTATATTTTTACTCCTACTTTTGGCCATAACACTTGTATTTGACAACATTTGACAACTTGATTGTTATTGATACGGACAGTTCTGCTCTGACATGCACAAACATTGATGGGACTACTAGAGTTTACGTTAAAATGATTTATGTTGTGCTCTTGCAATCACTATAAGGTGCTATATACTATATGCTGTGTTTAGACTTCAAATGTTACATGCATGTGATATAGTCTCAAGAGTGGCCAAAGCCAGCATTAAAGTTTAACTGGCAACCAGCTTCAAGGATACATTGTCTAGATGCCAGAATATGTTGGTCAAAAACCTGTACACCTTATTTCATTTACCATTGTTGTCTTCACAAAGTTTCACATGCCATGTGCTTTAATGCTCCCCACAAGCACAGATAATAAGCCAAATGGTCATCTCTTCTATAGCCCAGAGAAGGATGTATCCATGGTTTCCATGATGTGCAAAAAATGTTGATTAGTTAGAGCACAAAACAGTGAATGAACGTAGGACCATAGGTCCATACGTTTTTTTTTTTGGCTTTCTTTTCTTGGAGCTGCCTCAAATATGTTTCACTAACAATGGTTTTCAGGAATGTTGTTGCAAAGCTATAGAATAGTGTATTTTTAATATATGGCTGCCTGAAGCCCACAGATCATCACCATTCTGTATTGGTTTCCAAGCTTGTCCCCTGTGAACAGTGATTTCTGAATATCCTCACAAATAGATAATACAATACCTAAATTGTTTGCAAATTGAAATTGGCAACCATCTTAATTTTTGTAATTCTTTACCCACATAATTTCCCTCTTTAATAGTGGTGAATTCCTTCCTGACTTTACCTCTTGAAGACCTGGGATGCCCTTTTGTACCCAACAGTTTGCTGATCTGTTACGGTACCAACACAGAAAAAAATAGATGTCAGATGTTCTATCAGTTTGTTAAGTGGCTTTCAGTTAAATAACTTAAAATGTGTCATTGGAATCAAAATAAAAAATTAACATATACATTTAAACATTACATTGTCTTAGTACTATACTGTAATTTTATTTATATTTTCATCACTAGGTTGTATTAAGGAAGATAAAACAGATTGATAGAACTGGACTTCACGAGATACAGTAAGTACTCATAAAAGTCAACATTATTAAAGTCAACACCCTGTCCCAGGGTCACCATAAGTAATTATAAGGTTTAAACTTCTTGTCATTGTGATTACAGAACATGTTTTTAGATCACCATTGATCTCCTGAGGCAAGTTTCTGCAAGTGGTCATCCTCACAAATTAAAAAGTGATTTGAGATACGTTAGCAGAGAACAAATAACTAAATGATGTAATGGAGGGGAAGGAATTTATATATAATATACAATTTAGTATAATAAGCATGAGCTCTTAGGCTACAACTTGGGTCTTTCTGAGGATGTGGAAGTTATATATATAGATATATAGATATATATATCTATATAGATATATAGAGAGAGAGCGAGCTGTATACGGACACTCACTATTTGTAGGGTTCAAACCTTTTTTAATGTCACAATTACCGCTAATGATGAAATAAAAAGATTCTGGCCACAGTGCTCTATGACTGAAGAGGTTGATGAGTCATAAGTTTTGCTCTTCAGAGATTCAAACCACATTTAAGATAATAAAATCTGTTAAAAAAAAACAAAAAAAAAAACTTATTTTATGATGCAATTATTCTGACTTCTCTTAGTTGCATGTATAAATGTATCCTTGTGTGTCATGAGGCTGTAGATGATCACAGCTGACATTCTAAATCATTTACATAATTATGTCCTGCTGACCCTCTTTTCTTCAGTATATTGACCTTAGGAAAAAGTAAGAAAAATTGCTCATTTGTGGAGCCAAAGACTGACCACAAACAGAAAAAAAAAGCCCTTGATTTTGTATGTTGTCAACATGAGGTGCAGTTTTGGTTTTGGTTAATTTGTGCACATGTGCGCGTGAGCTAAGAGTAAATAAGTAAATCCACAAGGCCAGCACAGCAGACCAGCCTCTACATCCCCAGGCCCCAGAGTGCACTCAAGGAGGCTTGCCTCCTCTTCATAAGACATGCGCTCTGTTTAAAACATGATTTGTGAATTTTAAATTGATAGAATGCTGTTTTTGTCCCGTGTTTTTTATTTTTCGTGGATCACAAATAAAATCAAGGCAGCAGCACATACAGTGTGCTCCTCTCTCCTTTGTCTTTCTATTCATATTACTTTGCACTTCTTAATGGGTTTATATTCTCATATGATACACACAAATTAACTAAAACAGGCTAAAAAAAATAACTAAAAAGAACGTGTTGCTGCAGTTTGTATCTCATGTGCTCATTGTAATAAGATATGGATATGAGATAGTTTAATCTATCTATCTATAGATTCTTAAATTAATTTTTTAAATATTTTTGATGTTCTTGGTATTGATAATCTCTGAACAAATGGTGTAATTTCATTATAGAAATCAGAACATACTTCCCAGGTTTTTATTAGGGTTAGGTATTATTGGGATTTCAGTGTAGAGAAGGCATCACTTTTATTGCAATATTGTTCTAAGTAGTGGGTGACTATGGGGCAAAGCATTAGTCTGGAAATAATTATCAAGGATTATTATGGAATAAGTCCTTAATAATTAAGGTCTAATTAGTTCTTAAAGACAAACTAAAAGTAAAAACAATTTAAATTTTGTGTTTTGTTTATTTTTTTTGCAATAAACAATACATGCAACTCATCAGCACATGTTTAAAAGGTCAAAATCATTTTCTCAGTTTTACAGATAACACTATGTAACTCCTAAAATGCTGTTTCTACAATACATTTTTGCCACATTTGGAGTATTCTGTGGCACCTTCAGGGTTTATCATTTCCTCTAGATTTTCTGTGTGTGACAGTTTTATATGATTCCTATTTTCAATGTTTTCTTACTTATTTCCATGAAAAGAGTTGTAATTTACAACTGAGAGTGAATGCAGCATAAGAATCTACTGCAAATGTATATTCAGTTCATACTCAAGTTAGTATCCAGTATTCTTCTATGTCATCGACAGCAAAAGTCAAGTGCCTCAGCTTTTGATTGGCCGGGGAGGGAAGTGGGCGAACAACAGAAGGTTATGCAAGCATGCTTGAGAGCACAGAGAAACCCAGCTACACTCAGAGCCTGGCTGTAACTCTGGGAATGCAGGAGAAGAGACTGTCTTAATCAATTTCTTAAATACTGTTCATTGATGAGCTGCCTGTTCAGGTGAAAAGGGACTCGTGCTTTATTCATTCTACACCGTAACAAATGATTTCCTACTTTTGTGGTAGATTTTTCATTTTATTCAGTATTTTCTCATTTTTAAACCGTGCAATTTGCATAAAGCTTAATACAGTATGAATAAACTTTTTTTTGTTTCTCTGTAACCATATTTAACTCCTCTAACTTTCCGTCAGATGTTCAATTGGCATAGTGTTTCTGATTGTGAATGAAAAACCTCATGTTTGCATCACTATTCTAAAATCAGATGAGTAGAGATCAGGTCATTTTTGATAATGATTACTGCGATCGCTTGTATAAACTTTATAACAAAAGGAAAACCGTGCATATCATCGCTATATATTTGCAGAGTAAGAAGAGGACAACTCAGATGGAGTGAAATTTCTAGTATTTACAAAGTCATTTCAAAGTAACTGCGGGAAATACTGTAGGTTTTCACCATTTAATAAATACTGCTCCAATGAAGAGTAAGAAAGGGAGAATTTTTGTATTTTTTATAATCCCGCATGCTCCCCTGAAGTACTGTGTAGGTATAGAGTTGAAAGAAGAAAAAACATAGAATCCTAAAGTAATGTATAAACTCAGACTAAGATGGGGAGAAAAGTGGGAAATCTTACAACTGTCTGCATACCTTGTCCTGGTGAAGTTAAAAGACTGGGCATCGCTGAGGTAAGCTTTGATAAAGCTTGCTACTGTATATGCTATATATATTTCATCACTTGATTTTCACATAAGCTTTGTTTTTTCTTCACAGATGACCCTTAAAAGCCTTCCACAGCTCTCTGCTTAAAACAGGTCTTTTATTTTTACCTCAACCTGTCCAGAAGATCTGCAACAGGGTGGTCAAAGATAGACCTACATGCTCATGAACTTTCTATGTATTATTGAACAAGAATGTCTTATTCATGTCTACTCAAGTCAAGATGTGTAAAACTCTGCTTGTTTCATTTGCCTGCGAAATATTCAGCTGTATTTTTTTAATGTGCGCAGTTTACCACTCAGCTTGATCTAGCATTGCTTTAATCCATAAGTACCCAATGTTTTTATATTGTAGTATACTTATCTCTACTCCAAAGTACAGTGAGCATGTCCGTTGGCAGGCAGTTTATTTGGATAGTTTTTTGGGTTTTCTTTCTTTTTTGCTCTCTTTGCAATGTCTACTCTCAAGCAATGAGGCTCTCGGTACATTGAGAGTTGTAAACTGGCCAGCTCTGGCAAGTGACCCAGGCAACTGAGTAGTTCCCATAGAAGAAAAACCAGCCACTGCTGCTGAGGAGTTGCCAAGCAGCCATACAGAGTTTCAGCCAGCAGTGATCAGGGTCAGCGTTCTGTTTATAATATTGCTGGGGAGCGGTAGAAAGTGACTTGCATGCATCCTTGTATAATTTAGCACTCACGTCCTGATAATCACTTTCTAGTTCAAATATATACACCTGAATTACACATTTATTTAAGCTAGCCATTGTATACTGTAGCAGAATCATAGAAGGATGAGCAGTGCCATCTGCGGGAAAGTGGAACTGTGGCCACATTAGCATATTCATAGATCACAGTTCAAAAAAGGGTTAGTCATACTCATGAGAGGTTTTTCCATGGTATAAACTTTTAAAATGTACAATTTTAAGGAACACATATACGTTTTTAGGGGATTGATGACTGCTGAAATGGGACTTCAAAATGTTGCTCCAGTTGGGGAAGTTTGCATGTGTGCTAAGGCTATGATATATATGATATATTGCAGCAATCAGCCTGCTGATGGATGGGTTCACTGGAGATTGGATAAGTGTGCTGGAGCAGATCAAAAAAATATGCAGAGAGAGGAATCTTGTGGTATTCAAGAAGAAAACTCAATGATCTGCTTTAGTGACAGTCTTCTAAAGTGGTCTATATGTTCATTGTCCAGGAAAAAAGCTGATAAGTAGCCTGTACTAATCCAGAAAGGGACATTAATATTTTCTTAACCAGCCTCCTGAATAATAAACCTTAAACATAAATCCATGGAATGGTAGTGTGGTGGGTAGTATTGTCATTAGCATTCCCAGTTTCTTATGCCTGCATGAGTTTTATTGGGTACCTTCCAGAATAATACTAGAATAAAGGTATAACCTAATTATGCTAGGTGAGTGCCAGCTGTCTGTCAGTAATAGTGTAAAGATGACATACTCTAACAATGGGATGCCATTAGTGATAATAATTGCTCTCATTTGTTTTGTCACAGGGGAGAGAACAGCAAGAGCAGACTGTCTCAGGAGTCTTTATCATTCAGCTTGAAGGTGCATGGCTAATTCTGGTTGGACGTGTTAACCCGAGACAATGTGCTGTTTTTTGTTCATCGGTGTCTTAAATGGGCCAAAAGATTTGTTCCTCATTTGTTGTTTTATTGTTTGCAAGTAAGAACCATTCTCAAACACTGTTACACAGTTATTGCTGATTTGATTTTAAAATCTCCCGTTTGTTCTGTTTACAATTTTCAATCAAAAACAATCAATTCAATCAAACAGGCCATACAGTTGGTTGAAAACATTATTTTAAACATGTTTTAAATTACATTTTGGATGGCATGGAAATAATTTCCACACAGTTATTTGGCTTTTTTTTTTACAATTAGCAATTCTGCTGTTCCATCGTGATTTAATTGGGTCAGTTGAAGAAATTTTACAGTGGAACATATCACACTACTACTATCCAAGTTGATTTATATGGAAAGAATCAACTTTAGGTATTGTTGTTATCTGTATCACTGAAAATTTTATTCGAGTAATTACATTACCCAATTTGGTGTACTGTATCAATGTGAGTCAGTTATAAGTCAAGTGTTGCACACAACATGTAAATGTAAACATCTCTCAAGAAACTGGGACATGCACCTGAATACAGGAATGACTATGTATACGGCAAAATAATTCACCTGTTTCAAAACCAGGTAAAAACAGGGACACGTATTTACAGGTAAACATAACCTTTGTTTGATTACTTTCAATTTTAATCTGTTTTGCTGGGTTATGTGTGACCTTAATCTCTGATGTCACTGGAAACAAGAGGCTCAAGAAGTTTCCAAGCAAGTCTGTCCTCTTTGTCAGCCTGCATCTACTTTGGATCTACATCTACATCTAATCCCAGTGATTAGAATAGTCTAGAGCAGGGCTATTCAATTACAAATTCAGTTGGGCCAGATTTTAAAACCTAGACCTTAAGCTGGGCTGGACATTCTCAGCGGTCAGTAAGGAGGAGGTGATGACAAATTTCAAACCAACATAAATAAAATTAAATAACATGTGATGTTTATTCATCATTTCCCCTCTTCGTATTTTTGTAAAACGCAGCCACTTCAAAAAGTGCATAAAAACACATTTCAAAACTTTTACATGAACTGAGGTAGTCACAATACTCTCACTCTTGAAATAACCCAGGCATTAAAACAAAAAGTGCACATCCATGGTGATGAAATAGTTTTCCCTTTTTAAATGAAATAAACTAATCTGACATAAGAACATCAAAAAGTGAATTAAAAACTTCTCTAAATAAATAGAACCTGAGGTAACAGTGATGCTATTTTTCACTTTAAAATACTAAAAAGAATATTTGGTGACAAAATGTTGTCTATATTTTGAAATGAAATCAAAGTAACATCCTGGTCATATCTGACTGTAGCACATCACAAGGTGTGTTTAACTAAAGAAAAAAAAAACGTTTGGAGTTGGTGTTAAAATAAAACGGTATCTGTCCGCCCAGGCAGGGTTAAAACGACGGTTTTCATCGTCAGTTTTTCGTTTGAGGGTTGAGAGAGACGTACTTTTTCAGTTGGAGTTGCTAACATGGTTCTATCAGTAACTTTCAAAACAACGTGCTGCCTTGTGGGTTGGTTGTGTGTTGCTAGGCTACGTGGAGTGTTGCATTCAGATCTACTGTAGGGATTTTGAGCTAATTTTCGCGAACTGTGTTTTTCATGGTTTTTCTCTGCTTTTTTGGCTGAACCACTAGTTGGGCCACTTGGGTATCGCTTCTGGGGCCCGCGGGCCGCCATTTGAATAGCCCTGGTCTAGTGTGAATAGGAGTAAGAGAGGTTTTGTTATTAACTGTTTAATATGCAAAATCTGCATTTCTTTAGTTTACTTTTAGCATAATGGTAGGAGTATCAATGTGTGTTAGCTTACTTTAGTTTGCACTTTAGATTGTGAGCTTGCTGGCATTAATTTAGCAGTTTCATTCACACTGGACGCATTTTCTCTGATTTAAGTAGCTATTTTGTAGGTAAAAGGATTTTTTTTCAGAATTGAGCTAATTATTTGGATTTCAGGGATGTTTTGTGCATGGCTACTGAATTTCCCCTTAAATATCTGCACTAAGTCCTTGTGTAAGAATCTCTATTCATTAAGAGGAAACATTATTTGTGGGACATTCAAAATCAAAAAATGTAAGGTTAACATTGAGACAATCCAATTAGAACTAGTGAACAATTAAGGATTAAACCCGGCCCTCCTGAACCACAGTCAAACAAGTGACTCACTGAGTGTGTGAACACACACATTGAAGAGAACTTCACATATTGGTGTTTAATCTTTTTGCTTGCATCTGTGGGGAAATTGTTTTGTCACTAGTATCCCTATGCACATCAATTGAGAAACAATTTTTACTGTGAGTGATTTTATAGATGTATATGTTAACATAGAAGGGCTTCTGTAACAATATACTTAGTAGTCCGTAAATGGTCACCAATTTTAGCCACAGGAGAATGTGCACTATTATGTCAGCACAAAGAAAAGAATAGGGCAAGTGGAACTTATCAAATGTGGTAGATCTTAATTTAAAAAAAAAAAATCAGTCCAGAGAACAGTACAGGGATGATATAATGCAATGATAAAAATACACAAATGTCTAGTGAAACCCAGAAAAGTTATGTTCCCCTTTATATCTGAAAGAAGAAAACATAGTTTGGTAGACCATGAGAGTACATTCCCTGAAGGTCTGATTTAAAAGTCTCATTCACAACGTCACACTAGAGACTAAATGAGAACTAGCTCTGGACGTCAATAACATCTTATCAGCCTCCTGCTCAGAACTTTGTCATGGAAACTGGTGGTGGACATCATAAATGTCACATGGATGTCCAGGGGGCATCATTTGTTGGCTGGGCTGTTTTTTCTTTTTTTCTTCTGAAGGAAACTTAACTGAACCGTATCAGTGTATCACCACTAAATGAGATTGCTATCCGCAGCAGGCTATCAAATAGTTTGCTTGAGGATGCAGCGAGAGCAGAATGCGGCTCATGTTAACAAGTAGCACTGTCAATTTTCTCTCCAGTCATTTCATTTCTATTTCACATGCATTTTGTAATTCATATTGAATTTTTCACTCGTCAAACTATGCATTTTCTTTCTAGAGTGAATAAAACTTCACATTATATCATAAATGTATAGTTATGTGGAATCATATTTCAAATTAAGGCCTACTACATTTTATGGCTCTAATTGCACTATTCTTTTATCTGTGTTGACATGACATTCCTTCATGGACAAAATTGTCTGCCGTTTACAAGGACTTACCAATAGTGATGCATAACTTTAAAATGATTACATTAAATTATTATTACATTGCATTATTATACATTTGATCTGTAGTTTAATTTGTACCCACTATCCATGTATTTGCAGAGATTTGAAAACTGAAATGTATATGTAGATACAGACAACATGGTAACTCATAAGTGCACATCTTTGCATTAAAGCTGCCGTCGGCAGGTTTTCAAAATTCCGAGTCTAAAGTCGGAAAATTCGACTGATACAACTTCAGGTCCCTCCCCCAACCTCTACCAAGCTCCAAACCGCCCCCCAAACCCCTCCCCCTCTGTGGATGAGGTTGTGCACGTGAGTTCACACCAGTGTGCGCACACACAAGTTGGGGGCAGACTCACGCTCAGCATGGAAGACGTGGTTGGTGACTGTTCTGCTCAGATAATAGATAAATAATAAACCTAACGTGATTGGTTAAAAACAGCCGGGAGCGCTCGATTTTTGCAAGGACGATTACAGGCTTTAGAGGGAGCTACAGAATTCGGGATCTTTCCTAAACAGCCTATTTAATATTCTACTTCAAGCTAATATGACTAAAAAAAAGTTGCCGACGGCAGCTTTAATGTAGTACAGAAGTTAAGCTTCCTCTTCAGAACAGCAAAGCAATACGGGCCTCATTTTAGAGACTAAATTAACAGTGGTTCCTGCTTACATGATACTGCTTGTTGTGTAGGTTTCTGATGACAATGGAGTGTGATTTTATATACAGTAGATTCATTCAGAGGATTCAAGTTAGATTTACAATGACACAACAAATCACTTCAGAAGCACACACTAAGGGCACCACACCAACATATTAGATTAGGCTCAGAGCTGGTGGCTCAGACACAACATTAAGACCGTGTTTGATGGGTCTACTGGGAAATTTTAATCACTGAGCAGCTATACAATTGAAAGATATAATTAATTCAGAGGCCTCAGTAAAAATGCTAATTACCAAATGAATTATGTTGTTGTACCATATATAACAATGTACATATTAATTTATATGTGCCTCCCTGACATAATGAGCATTATTCATACAACAAATTGTATCAAATTAGAGAAAAGGTTTAAATTATTGTTTTGTTTTTCGAAGTGTGAGTTTAAAATCGTATACTAGTGATTCAGAAATTCACTGCTTCATTATTAGTATTCAATTACTGGTTTGTGTTTTAAAATTAATGTAAATTAAGCAAGAGATGGAACTTAAAAAAATTATGAATTGAATTGAATTATAAATATTTCTTATTAATCATTACACATGCAAACTTAAGACTATGTTTCTCCAGTTTGAGACATTGCTCATGTGATCTGTTCTTATTACTACCATCATATAACTGTCACGTGATTAAAAATGCTGTGCAATGAAGCTCTGAGTCTGGCCAAATAATCTTTAAAAACCTGAAAGCATCCTGGAAGTGGCAGCCATGATAATCTGCTAATTGAAATGGCACAATGGTTGTTTATGCAATCTAGGAGTGAATAAATTAGCCTGGCATTAAATGATAAATGGCTGTTAATGAGTAACCATTGGAGCACATCAGACACAAAGTCTACATGGGATCAAATGTGCCAGTCAATATAAGATGCTTACTTCTTCTAATTCACCGTCACCTCACAGCAATGAGGGTTCCTGGTTCAATTCCTGGTTGGGGCCTTTCTCTGTGATAGGTTGATTGGTGGGTTTAAATTTTTCTTGTGAGTATGCATGGTTGTGTGTCTCATTTGTCTCTGTGTGGCCCTGTGATGGACTGGTGACCTGTCCAATGTGTTCCCTGCCTCTTGCCCAATGACAGCTGCTAGGCTCCAGCCCCCCCTTGACCCTAAATTGGATTAAGCAGATATAGAAAATGGATGGATGGATTTTGAAATGGGCTGATAAACAAAGTCAGAAAAAAAAACTATTATAGCCAGTATTGTAGGCCAGTTGCATTTATAGCATAATGTAAAGTTATAACCAATTATGGAACATATATAGAAATAAATAAGCATATGACAAAAGAAACAAGTGTATTTTGATTCAGATATACAAATGTAAATTAATGTTTGCAGGCTATAGTGTCTAATAAAAGACTGAAGGGAGAAGCATGCAACATATAGTAATTTTCCTTATTGCTGTTTTCATTCCATGTTACTATTGTTGGGCTTTGTTTGTAGATGCAGTGGCTTAGATGGTTGTAAAACTGACAGACAAATTATGCTATGTAATCTTTGATCCCCCTGATGACTTTTTGATGGCAGGGGGTGTTAAGCTGAACAAGGACATAGTACCACATACCCAGGGGCGCCGCTAGGGATTTTGGGCCCCATGAAAATAATTTTTACTGGGCCCCCAAACAGCTGGCCAGGAGGTCGGCGAAAATTTGTGATGCTAATTTACATAAAACTATGCATTTTAAAGCGGAACTCACCCTTTAAACAACATCGTGCCCAATCACTATATTTGACCATAATATAATAGTGAATTGTGCTGCCACTGGGTATTATGTCTTCATATTAAATATAAAACCTTTGCATTTTTTAGAAATGGTGATTTGACGCGTCATGAAATCACCGGAAGAAAAAATAACAAACTACAACAATTCTAATAGAAGGGTTTCACTTGACATCACTTCCGTATTTTTCTAAGCGCGCTAACCCTGGTGGTGGGCAACTGTGTTTTGTCTGCCACTTTTTGCCCCAAATGCCTCAGTTTTGTACCGTTTTTGGATGTAGCAAACGGTCTAACCGAGAGAAGGGAAAGGGTTACTATCGAGTACCTAAGGTAATCGCCCATAGAGGTGAGAAATGGAAAAAACTCACAGAACAACGCCGCAAAAAGTGGATAGTTAACCTACGTTTACAGACTGGAGGAGCTCAATCTGCAAATGCTCGTGTCTGCGGTGACCACTTCGTCAAAGGTATGCGCGAAATCTAACTGTTCTGTAGTAGTGCAGTAAAGTATTATGTTGTTAAATGCCAATCAACAGTAATGTAATACGGGCTACGTTTGGGCTTTGTTTTGAAGGCTGCCCCAGCGCGTTGTTAGCTACTGAGTCAGTGGACTGGGCTCCGACGGTCAAGCTGGGTTACCCAAACACAGAGCTAACACACCGCCATCGGTGTTTCATGCGATCTCTGAGAGTGGTTGATCTAAACAAAACAAATTTGTCACGTCGTCACAATCTTCACGTTTCTGTAGTATCCACGAAGTGCTTAAGTGCTAACAGCGCACATTAGCTCCCAAGTTCTTGACAACAGAATCGCTCTCCCTCTCTCTGCCTTTTGCATTAGGCTAGCGACGCCAAGTTCCAGGATATTACTTGGTTGTTATAGCAGCTAGAACTACGTGCATGAAGTAGAACTATAACTAATTAGAATTGTTGTAGTTTGTTATTTTTTCTTCCGGTGATTTCATGACGCGGCAAATCACCATTTCTAAAAAATGCAAAAGTTTTATATTTAATATGAAGACATAATACCCAGTGGCAGCACAATTCACTATTATATTATAGTCAAATATAGTGATTGGGCACGATGTTGTTTAAAGGGTGAGTTCCGCTTTAATGGTATTTCTGACATTCGTTCCCATATTTGTGAAAAAAGAAAAACATGACAGTTGAGGTAGGTAACACTGAGCACAAGGAATCCAATGGAATTCATTTGTTTGCTGCAACACTGATACTCTGATTCTAAACTCTAAATTAGGCTACCTGAAAAATACAAAACATAAACGTAATGTTTCCAAAACAAATAAAGTTATTGTTACCAGTAAATTGTAAATAAAATATATTTGTGATTATAAGTTAGTTAATAACTTAGTGTCATGTTATTTTTTGTTAGTATTATAATTTTATTAGGGCCTCTCTGGGCCCCTCTTAATCATGGGCCCCTAGAATCCTTCTCCTTTTACCCCCCTTTTCGGCGCCCCTGCCATGCATAGTATATGTGCAAAGTTTTTCACATTGGGATCCATCGATTACTGATTAGGATGCGTTGTGTTTTTCTTTTATGACTAAATTCATTTGATCAAGGATCTTTTCAAGAATATAGTAGTTTAAAAGGGGTAAATTAATATGTTCCTTGCTGTGTGGACTTGAAACCAGCAGACGTTTAAGACTGAAAGCAGGGGGAATCGGCCAGTTAAGCTATTTTTTAAAGTTAACTTTTTTTAATACACCCACCAAAACTCAACTTCCTTAACATGTTGTATGTATGGTATGTGATAAATCTACACATAAACAAATTTAATTTCCTATAAGAGGCCACAAAAAATTTATGTTTGTAAGGATAAAATGTACAATCAGGTTGTACAGAACTCAGCTGCACTGTCTCCCCGTCCGTCCACTATGGAGTACATTTCAAAATTTTTGTTTTAACATTTAGAGTTCTACACGGACAATCACCAGACATACATCCCCAGAAGATATATAACCCCAAATCACAAAAAAACTGGAAACGGTATGAAAAATATCATGTTTAGTTGCTACCAGATTAAAAGAAAACAAGGGTGTGTCTGAAAAGGACTTTTCAGGAACAAAGTTGGGTCAAAACATCTTCAATTTTTCAGCACATGTGAGAAAATCTAATAAATGTTTACTTTGAAATAATGTTAATCAAACAAAGATTGGAACGTATTTGCATATATCTCCTTTTCACTGTTTAATAAAATTAAGTTATTCAGGAATTTTAATATATAAAGTCAAGGACGCTAGCCTAGAAATCTAGACACCCCTAGCGACCGCAAATTGAAAAAAGAGAAGCCCAAAGTTAGATCAATGCCTGTATGGGGCCCTGACAGTTTGACAGCTCTGCAAGGCTGTTTTGATTGTACAGATTGGGAGGTCTTTGACTGTGACGACTTGGACATTCATGTGGACACAGTTACAGCATATATCAACTTTTGCGTGGATAGTCTGATCCCTACAAAAAGCGTAAAAATGTTTGGCAACTCAAAACCATGGATCACAACGGATATTAAAAAACTGTTGGTGGAAAAGGAACGAGCGTTTAAAGCAAATGATAGACGCGGGGGGAAGTTGAGTCAAAGGGAAATACAGGCGAAAATCAATCATAACAAAGGAATATATAAATCAAACGTGGAACAACTGTTACTGGACAATAATTCGCGGATGGCATGGAAAGGAATTAAAACTATGATTGGACAAAATAATCAGCAAAAAATCCCGGCACACACTGTTGAAGAGGCGAATGCAATGAATGAACATTTTTCTAGATGGGAGAGCGGTGAGAGGACTGAGCCAAGCTGTCTGGACAATGCAATAGAATGCGCACCAATCAGCGTCAGCTGCAGTCAAGTGGGGCGGGTATTCTCTCTCGTGAAACCCCGTAAAGCGGCCGGCCCTGACAAGCTACAGAGTATGGTACTGAGCTCATGCCACGAACAACTCAGCTTTGTTTTCAGCAAACTGTTCCAAAAGTCCTTGGACACGCATATGGTACCCAAAATTTGGAAAACAGCAGAAATTCTGCCTCTGCCTAAAAAACCTAAACCGTCGGTTTTAAATGATTTTAGGCCAGTGGCACTTACCTCTGCAGCAATGAAGTGTCTGGAACGGATTGTGCTAACCCACTTAAAAAAACAAACAGTTGCTCAAATGGACAAATTTCAATTCGCATATAGGCAGAAGAGAGGAGTGGAAGATGCAATCACCACCCTCCTAAATGGAATATACAAACATCTGGAATTACCCTCATCATATGTACGCATTCTGTTTGTTGACTTTTCATCAGCGTTCAATACGCTTCAGTCACATATCCTTATTGAAAAGCTGCTGAATATGGGAGTTAGCCTCTCACTTCTTAAATGGATTTATGACTTTTCAACTGATAGAATACAGTATGTTAAGGCATCAACACAAACAGGGGCGTACCCCAGGGGTGTGTCCTTTCTCCAATTTTATACATACTGTATACAAATGACTGTGTGAGCCACACGCCTGAATGTTCCCTTATTAAGTTTGCTGACGATACTGCCTTAGTTGGTTTCTTAACAGGTGACGAGTCAAGCTACAGGCAAGAAATTGAACAGTTTTTTGAATGGTGCAATGCTAATTCCTTGATTTTAAATATTCTGAAAACCAAAGAAATGGTCATCAATTTTAGGAAAAGGCCCCCTCTTATACCTGTCACCTTACAAGGGAATGATATAGGTATGGTGGAAGAATATAAGTACCTAGGTACCATCATTGACAACAAATTAACATGGAAGGCTAACACTCTGGCAAGATATTCAAAGGCACAACAAAGATTTTATTTCCTGAGAAAGCTGCGTAGTTTTAAGGCTGATACAGCAATTTTAAGATTATTCTATTTAACTTTTATTCAAGGTGTTGTGACCTTTGCGATTCAGTGTTGGGGGGAGGTCTGTCTGTCCAGAACAGGAATATGCTGGACAAGGTCACAAAATTGGGCAGGAAAATCACAGGTACTGAGGTGAAAAGCATTAGTCACATTACAGACAAAAACACAACTAATTTGGCCTTGAGGATATTAGATGACCCGTTTCACCCCCTCTTCCCTGAGTACTCCCTTCTCCCCTCTGCTCTTCGTTATAGAATGCCTCAGGTGAAAACAAATAGAGCACTGACATCTTTTGTGCCCAGGAGCATTCAGTTGCTTAACAGGCTAAAATCAAGTAGAGAGCCACCCGAAGATATGTACTAGGCACCTGAAATGCCCAATTCTTGCTCTTTGTATATTTATTTATTAGTCTGTCATTCTGTCTTGTCTGCATATGTACGTCTTGTGTGTTTTCTGTATGTGCTGTTTGTGCTATACTGTATGTTGCTTCCAGTACAAGACAAATTCCCTTTGGGGCAATAAAGGCTTATCTTATCTTATCTAATTTGCTCCCGGGCGCAGTCTAGTCAGTTGTGGTCGTTTTGCGAGGCTGAAAATCGAAACTTAATCAGGCCAATCAAATCGTGAGGAGCGGGGTCGGAGGCCGGGTATACCTAGTGACGACAGAGGTGCGACGTTTCAGTGTGTAGTTCCAGAGAGAGGTAAACAATGGCTGCGCCCAGCGAACAGTCTTTCGATTTGGCTTTGGCAGCGACTCTAGAAGATTTAAATATACATTTTTCTTTGCGAGACGAACAGATAACTGCACTTAAGTTTTTCTTGAAAAAAAAGGACGTTTTCGGAGTTTTGCCCACCGGGTACGGTAAAAGCTTAATTTACCAGCTTGCTCCGTTGGTGGGACGACGCATGGGTCTCCACAACCCGCTGGTGGTTGTTGTGTCACCCCTTTTGGCACTAATGGATGACTAGCTACAGGAGGCCGAAAAACTTGGACTAAGAGCAGCTCAACTTGGCAAAGGCGACCCGGAGGAGATCCGAAGCGGCCGGTGCCAGTTGGTGCTACGGGAGTCCGGAGTCCTGGCTTAACAGGGAATGGCGAGACTTGCTAGCCAGCAAAGTCTACCAAGACAACCTTTTGGGACTTGTGGTGGATGAAGTTCACCTCACATACAAATGGTAAATATGCTTTAAAAGTCAGTTTTCGAGTAATATGAACTGAATGATGTTGGTGGCAGCCTACAATCAAAGCTACCACAAACTACTCTGATGTTGCATGATAGTAGCCCTGTCTATGTTAGCAGCAAAATTAAGAAGTGGTGGAGACGCTCACACTATCGCCTAATGATTGTCACAGTTTTTAACTGGGTGCTGAATCCCACATAAACCATGAATGAATGAAGGAAGCGAAGGACAGCACTCTTCAGATTTTTTTCCCCTTAGTTTATTAGCCCACGAATAAACTAAGAAAACAAATCTGATGTTGCGGGCAGCCTACAATCAAAGCTACCATCTTAAATAAGGGCATAACATAGATCTGAAGATGCCTGTAGGGTCTTTACAAAAGACAAGAAACCACAAATGTGTGGTTCTTGCTCCTCAGGCTTCATGAATAATTTGGCCGCTGCTTTCCATTTTTTGTTCTTTATGTGTTTCACCAACAAAGCATCCTCAGCCTTGTGCACTTCTTGATCAGAAATCACCTGAAAGAAGTTAAAAAAGAAGTCAGAAATATCAATATATGATAGTCTACAATGTAGGACGACAACATTGACAACTGGCCTGCCAAGTTTGTTTATGGAGTATGGAGTAGCTTTGCAGCATATTATATCATTACTTAATACTTTTACACACATAGACTGTAAGCCATGAAGACCAAGCAACATCTGGACTTAGAATAGCTGACAAAGTTCCCAAGTTATCTAAATCTGTATCATATGGCATATGATACAGTATGGTATCATATGGTGATGGTAATGAAATTTTTAATTTAATTTTTAAAGCTTGTTTATATTGTGATTTTAACAGTCTAATGGTAGATTCATTGGCCTGCCCCCAACAGGTGATGCAATATGAAATGTGTGAAAAGATGAGACTATGCATGAATATTTTGACTACATCCAAGTTGGTTAGAGCTTGTGGAAACAGGGCTAAAACAATATCATTAAGGGAGTTTCAGATCAAGCAATGCCGATTTCAGCATGATTTCCGGCAACACGATACATTATGTAGGCTACAAAGTGCATATGCGAGGAGAACGCTCGCCTAATAACCATGTTGCTCCCGGAATACGCTTTGGGTATTGCTGGGCTAAATGACTGCACTGAAAATCAGGCTTATCTCCACCGTTACTGGATGTTAAACAAATGTCACAATGCAAACATACCTGGGTGATGTTGAGACGTGGTACGGCAGCCCTTCTTCCCGGACTTGCAGGGTTATTGCAAAACGTTTTGGTGTTTTGGAAGGAGTAGGCTCACGGTGACGTTTCTGCACGCTATCTGAAGTGGAGGCTTCCTCGTTTTCATCCTGCACCCATCTCCGAGGCACCGGCAGGTCATGTTCTATTCTCGTAAAAAACCTTAGACAAACTTTACAAATTCTGTTTGACTTTGCCTGTGTTTTCAATACCGGCACTCCAACCTGCGTCAATCTCTCGGCAATTGTTTGTTTTTCTTTCTGTCTTTCGAAGATATGAGCGGAATTTACAAGGACGCCAGAAATACTCATAATCTTTTTGCATAAACGGCAACTGTCGTTTAGTTCCATTCTTCCACATTATTCGCGTACAGTTTCTACATTAACAGATTGGAGTGCCGGTATTGAAAACACAGGCAAAGTCGAAAAGAAAAATAATATTCTTTCCTCTCTGACGTTAGACTACACTCCACCATGTACTTTCCGTCGCACTGACTACGTAATCCTTCTTCATCGCTCTGATTGGTTGTTGCGCCATCCTATTTGCGTGGCGTTGAGTGCAGAGGCAACTTAACAGACAACCGTTTATCCCGCCCACACTGCTATCCAGCTTCACTAGACCCCTGTACAGCTTTTTGCTGTAGGGGTCTGGCTTGCTAGGCTACAAGGACGCAAGCTTAAGTAGGAAACCTGTGATCTCTGATCCTTTGGATGGCGCTTGTGTGCTTTTATGGCAATGGTAGACATGGGCAAAACAGTGCTGATGCTAACCTTGCTTACAAAGCTTTTTTTTTTAAATTTTAACAGTACAGTTACAAACTCGTTGTACTGAGGAGGTCTCAGAATGTACTGCTGATACATAATCCAACATTCCCATGACACCCCAGATAGCATGCGGATGTGGGCCACTTGAGGCAACGATCCGGCACTGTAGGCATTCTTCTGGCCCGGACAAAACAGATGTGAGCCTAAAGTGGCCCACAAATGAAGAAACATACTTGGCCCACCTTTGTTGAAACATATTTGGGCCAGTTTTGGCCGAAATACGGCAAGTGAGCATCAAGTAATCCGGATGTGAGCCTAAAGTGGCCCACATATAAAGAAACACACTTGGCCCACCTTTGTTGAAAGATGGCCAGTTTTGGCCGAAATATGGCAAATAAGAAAAGAGTAATCCGGATGTGAACCTAAAGTGGCCCAGATATAAACTTGGCCCACCATTGTTGAAACTATGGGTAAAAGTGGGTTTACTGTGAGCTGGGCAAACCCACTCTTATTCCACAAAAAAACTGCAAGTTTTACCCGAAGAGCAGTTAGACTGTTGTTTTTTTTTTTCACTACCACGCCCCCTTGGTGTGATTTGTTCCAAATTTGCGGGGGAGTTTGGAACACGACCGTTAACATTTGAATCGGTCAACGCCACTCTGATTGGCTGAGGCAGCACTTCATCGTGACCCAGCTACCTTGCAGAAGAAACTGGCCGCATTCAGCCTGCTGGGATCCACAGAAAAGTTGAAGGTAAGTTCGGCTCAGCTTATTTAATTTTATGTGTGAGATGTGTTAGCTTTGTTTCTCTTAAACTATACAAAGCTGCTGTGTCTACAAGTGGCATTGTACCTCTTCAGATAGGGTTAGCTGAAATTGGCTATAGTTGAAATGTAATTACTTTTCAAAACGACCATAGTGCTGTAAGCTATGCTGCGACCAAAATACAGCCACGAGTGAGGTTGATGCCATTTTTCAAAAAGAAACACTGCTTGTTCTATGTTCATTAGTATGAGTCTGAAGTTGTTCTCAGACCGCTGGGACTGGAGGGTTTGCTTTCTTTTGTTTTTGCGACCGAGGACTTTCGTTGTGTTAGCTTAGCATGCTATGTTATTGATGCACATGTACGGGAACTTTTTTTCTGTTCGGTTATGATTAAGCAATATCGAAACCTTATCAAAAAACAATCCGATTGAACTGTAACTGTACAGAGATGTTGAGGACTGTTCTAAAGTAAGGGGTGTATGGTTTGTACATCTGTGGGTAACAAAACTCCTCATGCACAGCAAAAATGAAGCTCAGTTGGGACACCTCGGGTGAAAAATAAAGAAACCACAGTACACTGATTTAACTTACTGAAATTGATTATTTAGTCTAAATATTTTCTCTAAAACTGTGGTACTAATACTGCCTTTTTTTCTCTTTTTTCCCCCTGAGATTCAGATTCTACTTTGAGTGTCATCGGTGGGGTCGACATTAAAGATGCGGTCTGGAGAATCATGAGATACTGCTGGCCAAGCAGCTCAACTGGCGGGGCGTAAATGGAACACAGCCACAGCCTCCAAATAAAAGATGTCATTACTGGTAAGTGTTAATTGTGTTATATTTCATTGTGATGCGTTTTATGAATGGGTTAGGGTTTTCCTTTTCTTTCATGATTCTGAGTAGTTGCTAGGGGTGCTGAAATTAATCATAATCGCTTTATCAATATGTGGATGATTATGCATCAGTGTGGTAGCAGACAATATTCTATTCTGTTGCAATATAATGGCATTGATTGTTGATTAATCAATCAGTTCATCAGGTGAAGGGCAGTTTTCCTCCAATTTTAGTAATGGGCTGGTCATGGGCATGGCTAAACTGTTTTCAAACTACATTCATCATTGCTGCCCAGCTATGGGCAGGCTATGCCATGCATTTCTCACCATTGTGTGTAATCTGTCAAAAACTTTACTGTTTTCTCAATTTTTAGGAACGGTCAGAAACAACCAACTAACGGCCACTGCCACTGACCAGGAGGTGGAGGCCTACATAAAAAGGTGGCTTCATCTCGCCGGAGACCGGGATGGTGGGAGGAGAGAAGGAGTTCATCACAGCACACATGTAAGTCAGCTACGATACTTATTTTGCAAAATGTGATGCTGTTCAACAGCAGAAATCAAGATGAAGCTGCCAGCATGTGTGCGGGGTGTGTGCAGCTCCTGAGTTTAATTTCAATATCTTCCAAAATATCAAAAGCAAAAAAATCACCTAACATAAACATGAGTTATTACTGTAACTTAAATGTTGAGGTTAAATGTGAAGTTTGTCTGAGTGTTTGAAGCTGCTTTACTCCAGTTCACATTGCCTGTTACCCAACTTTCATTGTCTGAACAGAATGAGGTTGAGCAAGCAGGTATTGGGTTTAGCTTCAGATTATTTGTAATTAAAAACAGACTAGGTTTTGTAAGGCATCAACACAATATTATAACTTTATATCATTTCACACAGCCTTTTTTTATCCTGATGAGGTTTTGTGTTTTGCACTTCACTGCCACCATATACTGAATATACTTTACTGAATCAACTAAATTTGTTCTTTTGTGTATTTCTTAAAGGGACGGAGGACGGATTTGGATTTTTGTAGGTCGCCAACTCTTTTTCTTTTCTTTTTTTTGCCATTATGTTTTAAAATAAAATAAAAATCACACCCACTTCTCGTGTTTGGTCATTTCTTCAGTTTCCTCATCTTGGACCCCAAGATGAGTCCCACTGCATGCCACCATTCAAACGGTATCTGGCATGTAGCCACAAATTGAGACCATTCTGTGTCATATTTGACATACTATTTTATCATGGTTGTGACTCCCCAAATGTGCAGGTTAGTCAAGGTTATAGTGTGTAAACCAGTTCTGGCCAGAATTAAAGTGTACAGTGGCCCACATCCGGTTGAGTGCTGGTTTATTTTGGCTGACATCTGGCATTGTGATGGCTTGGTTGTGGCCCACTTCTGGCAAACGTGAGCGGACCGCCCAAGTGCCATCATTCCATACCGTATGTGGGCCGGATGAACATGTCAGGTATGGGCCGGATACGGGCCAAAAGAGTCTTGCTATCTGGGACAGGACTTTCTGCCAATGAAGCAGATTATAGGCAAGATCCTGTTGAACCTGTAATTTAAAGAACAACTTTACAAGTCTGAGAATTAATGGTTTATTGCTGCAGATAGGTGAGATAATCTTTGCCTGTCAAGGACACAGTTGCTGCCTTGGAGTTAGCTGCTTTGCCTGAGGACTGAAGGTGAGACAACTAGAATGAAATTAATTAAAATGTATTTGAAAAACTCGAGTTTTTCTCATACTTTTTATTGGGAAAAGGCATATTATGCATGACAAAGAACACATTTGGATTGCCAAGACAAATTTGTAAAAAAGTAAGGCATTTATTGGTTATAATCCACTTGGACCATGTATATACAATATAGCATCACGTTTGACTGATTCGAAGATAATCTTCTTCAGTGTGATCAGTGTGTGGATGCAAAACAATTTTCTCCAGCTAAACTCAGACAAAACTGAAATCATTGTCTGTGGCCCACAGAAACAAAGAGAAAGTGTTCTCAGTCACCTTGAGACTCTCTCTCTTAAACCTAATAATCAAGTTAGAAATCTCGGGGTAATATTGGACTCAGACCTGAACTTTAACAGCCACATTAAATCAGGAACATCAGCAGCTTTTTACCATCTAAAAAACATTGCCAGAATCAAAGGAATAGTGTCTAAACCAGACTTAGAAAGACTAATCCATGCGTTTGTCTCCAGCAAGTTAGACTACTATAACGGCCTGCTCACTGGGCTCTCTAAACGGGCTGTAAGACAGCTGCAATCTCAATTGGAAACACCCTCAATCTCCGTCTCACAGCAGGTGGGTGAAAGAGGTGCTACTGTCCATTAAACTTAAAAAGCTCAGATTTTCCCTCAATGGTTCCTTAGGTCCTTTTGAAAAGACTTGGAGACCTCTCTGAAACAATATTGAATCTTTGACATCTCTGCCTGACTGCGACGACTGAGCCCCCCATATATTTATTCATTTATATTTTATTTTATTTTTTTCACTGTTTTTTCAAATTAATTAATTTTTTTCTTTAAACATTTTTATTTAAATTCAATAGTTTACTTTGTCATTTTCCATATTCATGTGTTTGTTGTATGTGTTTTGTACTGTTTATATGTTGATATTGAATTCGTAGAACTGTTCTCTGTTGCGTGGGGTGGGATTGTGGGAGGGATAAAAAACTGGGGGAAAATTATAGACTGGAAGGCTTCTCTGTTGCGCTGTACCTACCTGTGAAATTGCTTCCAATAAAGAAAGTCTATAAAAAATTTTAAAAAATAAAAAAAAAGACCACTGCAGTACATCCAGAATGCTGCTGCTCGAGTCCTGACTAGAACCAGGAAATACGACCATATTAGTCCAGTGCTCAGGTCTCTGCACTGGCTTCCTGTCGCTCAGAGAATAGACTTTAAAACAGCTCTGCTTGTGTACAAGTCTCTTCATGGTCAAGCGCCAAATTACATCTCTGACATGTTAGAGCCATATGAACCAACTCGGGCTCTGAGAACCTCAGGGAGGGGTCTCCTGCTGGTGCCCAGAGTCAGGACTAAACAAGGTGAGGCTGCGTTTCAGTTTCATCCTCCTAAAATCTGGAACAGTCTTCCAGAAGATGTGAGACAGGCCTCAACTCTGACAATGTTTACATCCAGGCTGAAAACAGTTCTGTTTAGCAGTGCATATGACACCTGAAAGTATTTTATCTGCACTCTTCACTTTTTAATTAATTAATTAATGATTATTTTTTACGTTTTTTTAAATATTTTTTTAATGATTTTATTGCCTTCTTGTGATTTTATGTAGCTGTAAAGCACTTTGAATTACCTTGTGTACGAATTGTGCTCTATAAATAAAATTACCTTGCCTTGCCTTCTTTCATACCATGAGATAGTTCTCACAGTCAGTTATTCTAATCACAATATGTCATATTTGGACTGCCTTGCAAATAAGTTGATCATAGACTGTAAAAGACAAAGATAGACATAGCGACATCAGTCATTGGTTTAGGGACTGCAATTCTGAAACCTATTGCTAAATAAAACATTTGGCTGTAACAATCTTAAGTTTTTGGAGCCAGAACTGACATCCTAGGGGGATAGATCTGTTGTGACAACTGTGCTCTCATGTCTTTTAAATTGGCCTTATCCAACTACAATGTAATTCCATCTGTTAGTTGTTTTTGGACTGCATAGTTCTTAGAACTTGTGGAGTCAGTTCTCCTTTTTTTAGTGTCCACTTCTCAGGAACTGCTGCTGATTGTAGTTAACTAAAAACTTATAAAACTACTTTCGACAAGTTTTTTTTTTTTAGCTGCTACTTTTGAATAGGAGCTTTCCTAGTACAAGGAAAACCCTAAGTGAACCTGCAGCACAGTGATTGGTGAAAAAATAGAACTCTATAGCAACTAGTCCAGATGAAAACAAAAAACAACAAAACGTGTAAACACAGGCAAAAAGTTGGCCATATAACCTCTAAAATCCTAAAAAAAACAAAAAAAAAAGAACTGAAGCTGTGACTTCAGCAGTCCTGTGGAGTGAATTCTACCAAAGTAAAAGCCCTTAAATGTATGAGCCTTTTCAGGGAGCTCCTCAGTGTCCAGTAACCCCTCAGAGAATCCTAAGAACCTTTTGCTTCACATTTGCCTGATGTGAATTGATTGGCCTTTCACTGCAACCCGCAGAGGGTGGAGTTGGACCATCCGATGCTGCCCAGCTCCAAGTAATTCATCATGTTAATTTAGAAGCTGCACCCACCGATCTCTAATCCTGTTCCCTAACCCCAAACCTATCCAGCTGAATTTGATGTGGACAGAGTTGGATTCGAGTCGAGTTGGATGGGGACGAAGTATGATGATCAGACAGCCACAGCTGGACATACCTTTGGGTTTTAAAGCCTTGAGTGGAAGGAACTGAAGTTTTCACATTTGTCACTGGTTTCACTGTTCTTGTGTGCCAGTATCAAAAATACACTGTGTCACTCAAATCTCACCACGGGATGATCGTATTTAGTGAAAGGTTGTTTTGAGAGGTGTTATTAACAAGGTTGAGGTGTTATAATTTTTAACATACTGTTGCGGGTACAAGTAGAGACAAACCTTACTTTACATCTCAAATTCTTCAGCAATGTTCTGGGCCAATTGCTCTTTTGGCCAAAAAAGGATCCTATTCAGCCCATGTCTAATATTCTCCTAACTCTTCCCCAGTAATCCTGTGTCTAAAGTGTGATTTGATCAGTAAGGGTGGAAAACAGTTCCGTACAAAGGCAGAGAAGGAGAAAAATGTGATTATGTAGTTTTCTTATTGGAAATGCAATTTACTGAAAATGTGGGATAACATATTTGTAGCGGTGTACAAGAGGGACAGAGTACTCTTCTCTGCCGTTTTAATGTTTTCTCCACCAGCTTTTTTTAAATCAGACCGCTGGGGATGGATCAAAGATGGGTTTAGACAACCCATGTGCATTCAACCCACTTATTCAGCAAATGTAACATCTTGTTACAAAACACAAAAAACATACACTAAAGTGTAAACAGACAGCCATGACACAATCATTTTACAAGATCCAGAAAATACAGATACACATATGCATTGATTTTCTCTTGTTTATATGAATTAATTGGATTATTTTATGACATTTGTTTTATTTGGCGCTATATAAATAAAACTGAATTGAATTGAATGGAATTGTTTTAATTATGATTTCTTTTTATCCATTGTATGCATATTTTGCATTTGTCAAAAAATAACAATTAGCAGATATTAAGCAATTTCTACTACATGTGAACGTATTTGAAAATATTGCCAAACATTGTCACAGTTGTATGCTCTACCTAAATGAATGTTCTTGTGCTGCAGGCAGTAATAAAATCAGCGTGCAAAGACTTGAAACTTCAGAGCTACAGCTTATCCCTTGCAGTGGATTTGCAGCCCACTTGCCAAACAGAGCAGTGATATAACAAATACCTTCCAGTAAGTGATACTGTTTATGAAAGGTCAGTGCCAAAGCTGTTTGTTTATTTTTTTCCTTTTTCTTTTCAAAAATTCTTCCACAGTCCTGTGAAGTTGATACATTTCCTTCTTCTTCAGCAAATACATATGGACATGGCAGGTGCAGTAAAGCCTTTTTATTCAATAATGTAAGTGGAAACCAAAGGTAAAAAGCCAACATTTACCACTAAATAACTACTGGAATGTATGGGGATCAAAAAAATTATCGAAGAAGATCAAGAATATCTGGCTGTAAAATTTCCCTTAAATCAGTGTAATTGATTTTTCACATTGATTGTTTTGAGACAAATGAAGTGTGATGCTTGTTAAGAACATTGCAGAAGCTCCAATGAATATAGCTCCTGGCTGACTGAGAGCCTCAGTATGAACCCTGATACATGTTCATGCTCCTTTTATTCCTTTAAGAATGGGATGTTTAATTATTTATGGTATGTCGTCACCACGGAGCCACAGCCATGTTTGTTTAGTTTTTCCTTGGGCACATTGCTCGTGTCAAGCAGAGTCACAGTCAATTGACCGATTCACTGAATTATTTTTTTCCTCTCATGAAGCGAGGGATGCAGTGGACTCGCATCAGAATGGTCAGCAAAAACATCCAGTTACACCGTTACCAAGCTAAAGTCACAGTGACTGTTGAAGACCTCTCAAGGAGCTTTTAGGTCGAATTACTTTTTAAGGTATATGTCCCTTCAACAAACCATACTTTTAGCATTTTAAAGACCAATAACGACAAATTACATATTATTTTGATATGTATGATTTATATGTAAAATATAAATCTCGTAAAAAATTTAATTGTAAACTCAACACAACTGCTGATCATTTTAAAAGGCAGTTACAGTAGAGGAAATTGAACTGATGCTGATTTCTTTTCACTTCTTTGTGGTATCTAAGGTAACATTTACATTTTCTATTGAGTAGTAGAACCCCAAACAAACCTAAGACAAACCCAAAATGTAGCTGAATGATAATGAATTTCTGTTTCAGATATTGATGGATGAGTTAATAGTTAGGACTATAGGTTAGATATTGACCTAGACAAACTTCAATTACTCCACAAATCATCTGGCCGCCATGGTCACTTCTTTTTACTCATACATATAAATGGATGCCAATATGTTTCCTGGCTTACCTGCTACATATGACTGCATGACAGTGTTTGCTCTCTCCAACGTCCTACATACTAACTATAGATGTGGTATTGTGTGATCTTTATACTGTTGAAAATAGAGTGTTATATATATATATCAAATACAGATCCAGTAGCTAAGTGGCTGATTACAGATGGATTGCCTTGTACACTGATGACCCAGTTAAGTTGATATTAGTATCCTGAGGAAAGATGAAAAAGACACGGATAGACATAGTCAAGAGTAAGGTACAAAACAGTATAAAGAGCATATTGCAGGCTTTTTAAATCATGTTTCTAATTATTAATTATTAGTACAACCCTGCTCCGACTCCCTTTGTGACATCACAGTGTCTCTACATGTGCCAAGTGGGAGCAGACGAAAGCCAAGAATCTTATCTTTGATGTACAACAACATTCTTGAATCAAGCTTTTGATCTATGCTACACTAGTAATAGAAAAAATCCTTAGATCCCCAGTGATATAACCACTGGTATAAAATTGATTGGATGAATTATTGTTCAGCAGAAGTAGTTTATATATAAACTACTTGTTCATGTGTCCACTCTAAATCCTTTTTTTGTGTGTTGCTTAGCAACAGTAGCAGCTTAGGCTCCCTCCTAACCCGAACCCACTTCACTCTTACCCTATCCTAACCAACAAAAGAGGAGAAAACACCCAAAATAATAAGGCCTGAATGAGCCATCTGAACTCATGGACAGAAATACTCAACACAGACAGTTTCTTGGTTGAATAAAGAGATAAGTTGGAAAGTTTGCCTGGCATGTATGTACCGTTTAGAACATTCTTTTAAAGCATAATATAGATGGGATAAAAGCTCAAGACACGTACATTATCAGGAATTAATCAAAGACAAGTCAAAAGTCCAACATGCAGCAGAAGAAGGTTGCCTCTGTCAATTTCTGATTTTGGACTCTTTGAAGGGCATCATTATGTCCACTTGCTAAAGAAATGAAAATAGATGTTTCTAGACGTGTGTTTTCTCGATAATATATAGTTTTTCACAAATCATGACTTGAAATACCTTATAACAGCTGAGTTTGACTACCATAAATAAGACCGTACCAAAAGACTGAAATGCAGCGGAGCAGTTGTTTATTACATTGTTTACTACACAAGTTAATAGGAAGAACCGTGGGTATAGCTCTAGAGGGGAAGATAAAAAGACTTCTTCTGCACAGTTATGACCTAGTTACAAATGCTGTGAAAGTAGGATAATTTTTTCATGAGAGCTTGTAAAATACACAAGTTAGTTCATTGAAAATGACGTAGGCATGACATTTCTGAAGACAATTCCACACATTTACGTTCACAGCTTGATAATAATTACTATTATCAACAGTGGCCAAAAAAACACTGAGGGAAAAACCTTGGCTGGATAACTGTACAGAGAGATGAATATGAGAGAATGAGTTCAGGTGAGTTAAGTCCAGATAAGTTAAATAGGGAATGAAGAGGTCTTACAGTTCTTGCAGGGAAAAACATCAACGGGAGGGGTGAAGCTGAGATCGGCCGACTGGGAGATGAATCCGGAGTTGTAGGAGGCCGAGCAGGCAGAGGTGAGTGAGTTCTGCTGGGGTATGCTGACTGGAGAGGGAATGGGTCCAGGCAGGGAACAGAGAAAAGGGTCCAGGGGGGGTACCCATCTCATAAGCCAGAGAACAGGGCGCAGGAAACACAACTCTGGGAAGTAGAGAGGTTGTAAGAACAAATTATACGGATTATACATAGACTCGAACCTACAACTCAGAAAAACACAACATCTCCACAGCCAAGCCAGATCATGACAGTCCCACACTAACAGCTGCTTTAAAGGTGGGGTATGAGATGTTTTCTGGAGCATTTTTTATCATATTGTCTGAAAACCTCCTCACGACCCCATTGCACCCACTAAAATAGAATGTTTGGAAATTTTTTTTTATATTTTAGTCCATTGTAGAGGGTGTAGCAAGAGGAAATGTCTGACCAATAGAAGTAATGATGAGAGTTACTTCTATTGGATTCTGACACGCCAATCAACCGTCAGCCCCCCTCCCCCCTGCGCGTTCACAGAATCGTGACTCGTTCATGTGTTTTGAAGGCGTGGTTTCGAGGGGTGGGCTGAAGGGAGAGGCAAGGTTGTGTATTTTCAAAAATATAGCTTGCAGGAACCGTTTTTCCAAGATCTCATACCCCACCTTTAAATCCAGTCGTTCACAACCTTTTCCTTTGTCCGTTTCTTTTTCTACTTTCTTGTTTACCTACTTTTCTACTTCGCTTAATTTCGCTAACGAATTACCAATTAAGAGTTAATGGTTATGGTCAGGTTTACAGACTGCATAAAAATGTGGCTGTTAACACTGTTGTCTAACAATAAGTAGTTTCCTGGTTTGAATCCTGGCTGGACCCTTTCTGTGTGGAGTTTGCATGCTCCCTGTGTGCATGTGTGGGCTCTGAGGTTACTCTAGCCTTTTCCCACGGTCCAAAAACATGCATGTTATGGTAAATGCTGATTCTAAATTCACAGTAGAAGTGAGTAGGAACATGCATGGTTGATTTTCTTGTACGTCTCTGTGTTTGTTCGTTGATAGACTCTGCAACTGTCCTGGGTGTACATTGCCTCTGTAACATACTCAGCAATGCTTAATCGCTGGGAGACCCATTAACATTCCTGTGTGGGAATATTGACTCAAAGACACAGATGGGGGATTTTCACACCAGTTAGAGACAGCCTTTAACCTTCAGAAATGATTTGAAGATGCTCCCTTCCCACGAGACCTTCCCCCTTATCTGCCATGATTTATCTGGAGGACATTAACGCCTTGATAGAAACTAGCAAAGATATCAGTGAATAAACATAAGATAAGAACGGGCTCTTTAAAGTTTCCATTGATATCACAAGCTGCATGATGATACCTTTTCAAGATCATACTCAGAAATAATCAGAAAGAAATCATTAATCAGGAAAATTACTAACTCTTCTATGGAGCAACATTGCCATCTAGTGGTCAGTAATACTGAATAGTTCAGCCTAAAATAAGTAAGCAGTCGGACATTTACGTGAATTAACCTAATTGTGAACCGATGTTCCCTGTTGTTTTCTTTTTGTGCTCCATTGGGTTAAACACAGGAAGATAACATTGTTTAGTTTTATTAATTAGTTTTCTGTGTAACCTTACAGACACCAATCTGGATTTGGTATTCAAAGATATTCAAGATTCCCATGAATTAATGTTGTTTATACCTTTTATTCTGTACGGATTTTTTCATGTCTTTATTTTATATCGTAACAAGGTGCAACATTTTCAGATGTGTGTTTAGACAAACGAATGGAGAAATGTTTCTTTCTTTAATCAAAACTCTTAACATTAGAATTAAAACCTTCACTTACTACACCCAGAATCTAAGCCATAAAGTTTTCAGGAACATTATTGGCTGAAACTTGAGCTTAAGCCCTGCCTCCGTGAATCAAAACCCGGGAGACCGCCAGAAGTTCCAGGAAGAAAGAAAAATTAAGATTTAAGAACAATAGAAGCCTTTTTGCGTTTTCCGTCTCGTTCTCTTGGCGCCCATCTTTTGTTTCCCATGTTCGATGTTCTTCGTTCTTCGTTACCTGTCTAACCTGTGCTGCTGCGTTTTATATTATATGGTACACAAAGTAAGCTTGTTTCACACCAAATATTTTCCTGCAAATAACCAGCACAGTTTATTCCAATCATTTTTTGTTTACTTTAAGTAAAGTTTGTTAATTAAAGGAGTTCACCTAGAGTTGGCTTATTTGTCCAGACAAACCAAGCCCAAACACTTGGGTGAACGCGCCTACAAGTTAGTTTTTGTTAGTTTTGATGCAACATATATTTTACATCATCATTGTTTCCTTGGCTTTGAGCCGCTTCACCGGAGTGGAAGAAGAACTCAACTACTTGCCGGACATGCTGATTCCAAATTCCTAATAAAGCTGCCGTCATTTTTGTATTTTTCTGTTTCTTTTGTCAAACAGCTAAAACGCAACAGAAATTGTGACTGAAAAGCAGATCGTTAAGATTATGTCTCAACATACGATCGTCTACAGTATTTTCAGACTGTCGCTCTGTTCTGTAAAATCTTGATTTCATAATTGTAGCATCACCGAAAAAAATCCCCCACTCAAGCAACTTAAAGATAATCTGTGCAGTGATTTTGGTGATCACTTGAAGAGAAAGTTCTCAGCGGCTAAACGTCTTGAAGTGATGCTGCAGACTGTGTGAGTAAATATTCATCGGACAAACACAAGTTAGTAACTCAATTCCACTCCAGAGCATGTAAACGGCTACGATGTAGGTGTTCAGGCTAAAAGATTCCCCGGGAGCCTGAGCACTGTTTTAAAGGTTCCGGAAGAGACCATTATGAGTTGAAGGGGAGAAGTAAATAATGTGCATTTTGAATGTTTGGTGTTAAAAACCCTAGAACCTAGATAGACTTGTTCTCAGATGTCTAGTGATAGTGTTTGTTAATTAAAGTGATGTTTTAGCTATTTTGTATGTATGTTAATGTATGTTTGTTTCCCCTGTCATGATAGGTTTGTTAATGGGAGGGGCTATAAAAGGCTACCAGTTGACAACCTGGGGTTGGGCTGTAGTGAGGATTATATGTGACTTGTGTGATGAGGGTTCCTCCTTGTAAATATTCAGTGTCGGTGAATAAAACACCTAGTGGGTTTGCACCTTTCCTCTGCCTCAAGCCTCCTGTTTAAGCCCGCCGCTAAGGGCCATCATAACAATACCCCTCATCTGCATTTTGACTCATGATGTATCTGTCAAGGTTTAAAGTAACAGATTATAATAAGCGGAGGGCTCCCACATAATTGTCCTTAACTACATTTGCTGTATAGCTTCTGCTGTTGCCAGGGACAGAAAGTTTCAGAAAGTTTCTAACATCAACAAAAAAACATTTTTTTACTCCGATTAAAGGTTTATCTTTAAGATGAACTCTCTCTGTTCGTGCCAGCAACATAATGTGTGGTAAAAAGCTCTTACATTTTTTAGGTTTTTAATCTCTATTTGTTTCGTTATGTCTTTTTCATTTACAGCTTAGCAATAACTGCGTCAACACAGCCAGAAAAGTTTTGCCAATACAGTTGTTAGTGGCGTGAAAGAAGAATGTTCCAGCTTTTTTCTATACAAAATTCATCATGTATAGCATCATACTAAGCCACTAACTGAAATGCAATTCCAGACTTGAAAAGTCCTTGGGGTTTTTCAAATATACCTATATGGGTCACTTGAAAGCTTGATAAATGAGGAATAGCTGCAACAAGGGACATCGGTCAGGAGCCAGTGGGAGTCTTTAAGAAGCTTTGGGCTTTAAGCTTAGTTCCACTTACCTCCCCAGGGCAATGTGTGATTGATATATTCTCATTGTGAGAATTATTGTTTTAAGGTTCCTCCAACATAAGTTATATACAGTGCTGGACATTGTCACACACACTTTCAGTGGTGTGCAAATTTCTTGTCAAAATTTCAGTACCTGTATGTATGTAAAGGATGATCTTATTTCTAAATGGAATAGTTCACAAGATGAATCACTCTTTTCATCACATTAAACAAGATAGGTTTACTATTTTTGTTTAAAACTGTTTCGTGTCATAAATATGTCTGGTTCTTCGGGTCATTTTCATCTAACAACATGTTAAGAATTAGCTAAGAATATTTAGGAAATGTATTATCATTTAACTTTATATCTTTTTAAAATCTGGTAATCTTTTGCTTGCTAAGAATTCCCAATCAGATAAAATCTCACCAGGAGTGCCCTAACTCTTGAATCCCACTGTTAATACATGGCATATTCAATTAGAGGTGTCCCAAGCATCACATCATTTATTTGTGTTCAATAGATCAGGTAAATGTAATATTTGACCGCCTGATATTGAGTCCCTATTCAATGTAAATGCACTGGATAATGCAAATCTAAAAATGTTGCAGTGATTAATTGAATTTATTTCTTTACAGACAATATGAAGCCAATATAGTCAATGTTTTGTCTTAATGAGTTATTTTCTATTTATCACAATGCATCTCTTTTTACATTTAGGCCTGGAACAAGTTGGAATGTTGACAATTAAGGGTTAATAATGAGGTTAGAAAAACCTTTTTATAATAATGCTGTTCCTTTAAATTATTTTCTTCAGTTATCCTGTTTTTTTTTCCTTTTTTTCAGACATAATACTATATATCCAAAGACATTCAACTTAAATAATATTAAGATGCCCAAGTAATAACTTCAATTTAACAATAAGAATAAAGTTTGCCCTTTTTGTCGCACTTTTCTTTACATTTGACCCGTTAACCCCAGTTCCTGTATTTTTCAATGCTTCTTTTTAACTATCTCTCTATAAACCCTCTCCTCTGACTCTCCCAGAGGCTGGTAAATGCACTTCACTACAATATGTTATTAAAGTGGAGCTTAACAACATCGGTTAAACCCACTCTCTACAGGAGTCATTTGTATCTATGTGAGCATTATGGAAAGCCAGA